>NW_028327171.1:95571359-95893025 GCF_987537825.1 Furipterus horrens
TCTCCAGACCTAAGGTAATGTGTGGAACAACAGGAACATGGGCAGGAACAAGAAAAGGTGTCACCTCCATCCTTCCTATGATTGTTTTGGTGTCTTGGTAGAGGCTATGCATAGAAGAGGGGACAGTGGGGGCCTGAAGTATAGATCAGCTCATGCAGCTGTTAGGGGATTAGTTGGTCTTGGAAGATGGGTTTATTGTCTGTCATGGCAGAAACTGGCTTTGAGTGAGGGATGCCAGGGGAGGTTGAGGGAAGTGAAAACTGACTGACTGGGCTCCATGATGTTACTACATATTCTTGACAACCAAACTCAAACGGAGACTGTCTTGCATGGCAGCATTACTGTGTTTCTCCAATAAAAGTATTCTACTGTTATATGGCATGGCGATTTTATACCTTTGCTTTGTTCAAACTTTTGGTCCCCTTTCCTCCCACTGGCTTTGAGATGATCTCACCACCCACTTCACTGAGAAATGAGAAGCATCCTATCTCTTCACCGCTAAGGAAGCTTCTGTCTTCCCCTCAAAGACCAGTGCCTTTGGATGTGCTCTGGGCCTCATGCCATTTACCATCTCAACGTCTTCAGTCCTGTATCCCTTTCCCCACCTTCTTCTTGTTATTGGACCTTTACTGTCAGCGTGCCAACATTATAATTTAAAAAAATTATTACTTAAAAATAAACTTTCTACCAGCTACTCCTTATTTCACTTCTCTTCATCATAGCCAAGATTTGCAGCCACCTTAGCATTCTGTGTGTCCTCCCTCTGTGTTCCCACTGACCCATTCCCCTCATTCAGGCTGGCTGAGGCTCCCACCACTCCCATAGGGTTTGTTCCTGTTCAGACTGCTGAAGACCTAGGTGCTTGCCCAGCCTGCTGGGTGCTTTTCAGTCCTCTTGTGGTTAGATTCCTAAGGAGCGTTCGAGACAGGGGATAACTTTTCCTTGGCACTTGCCTTCTCCCACACCCCTTGGCCTCCGTATACCACTCCTCCGATTTTCCTTTTTTTCTCTTACTTGTCTTTCTGAATTTTTTTTATCTCAGTTCCCTTTGCTGGTTCCTCTGTCTCTAGCCAACCAGTTATTAAGATTATTTGTCTCTGATCTGAACCCTCTTTTCTTGTATCCTCACATTCTTTTATAGCCATGCTTTCCAATAACCCGTACATGCTGGTGACTGTCTGATGTTTGTCTTTAGCCTGCCACCCTTTTCTGAACTTCTGACTCATATCCTGTGACCTACCTGACATCTCCACTCAGATATTTCACAGGTATTGCCAACTGAATGCCCCGTAACTGAACTCTTGATCTTATCCTTCCCCTTGCCTTCCACATCCTACCCCCTTCCAATCCTGTTCTTCCTCCAGTTCTCCCAGTTCAGGAAATGGCACCTCTGTCCATCTAGATTCTTGACCCTTCTTTCTGCATCACTCCACATCCAATTGATTATGAAAACATTTCTTAATTACTTCAATGTCTCTGCATCTCCACCAAAAGTAATTTCTTCTGAATCTTCAAAATATTTTCTTTAGTCCCATTTCCAGTTCCTTTCCTTCAGCGCATTCTTTTCACAGCAGCCAGAGTGATTTTGTTTAAAAAATATAAATTACATCATATCAGTCTGGTTTGTGTTCCACTATATTTTATATAAATCTAAATTCTTTACTTGTCACGTGCCTCCTGTCATCTGTCACCACTCTCCTTCTCCATAACTCACAGAGGTCCGCTTTTTATTTGTTTAAAGATCTGTTCTCCCACCCCACTGCTACCAAAGGACCCTTGTGGATTGGTTCACTCTGCCCGGAATGCCCTTCCTCATACTCCATGCCTGTTATTTCAACCATTCAGGGCTTAGGTTCAGTGTTAGTCTTTCTGAAAAGCCCTTCCAGACCTTTCTAGTTCAGATCATGTTCTCCCTATTGTTCTTTTAGTCCTTTTATGAATCAAATATGATAATTTACATTTGTTCTGGGCTTGTTAAATATTTATTTCCTTCTCTATCATGTGAAATAGAGGAAGGCAGTGTTATCCACCATTTACTGAGCTCACAGTGGGTGCCAGCATACCACCCAGAATTCTTTGAAAATTATGCACGGATCTCCTACTAACAAGAAGTCTAGGCTGGGCCATACCAGGAACACTGAGCCAAACACCTGCCCAAGAGCTAAGCGGCCAAGTGTTAGGACAGCTGGGCCAGTATGCCCAACTGCACATGTCAGTGGGTTTGTAATCATGCTGCCAGTCGAACCAGAGTGTAAGACAGAAGGAGGAAGTGGCCTTTGCTCTTTTGGATTCTTGTTTCCTTTTCCATACACCTGTTGCTGCTCTCAGATAGAAAGTGTGGAATGGGAAAACCAAAACCTGAAAAGATATCTCAGTTGGGCAAGCTCTGATTTGGGTGTCGATAGCACATCCTGTATGCCCAGCTCTAGTTTTTTTGGTTTAAAAACACCTCAGAGTTTAAATCCTGGTGTGAAATCATTGACATTGTTTCCTTGGCTCTGAAGACCAGTGTTTAGTATTATTTCTTTTAACTGAGTTGGGAACTATCATTCTATTTGATATATTTATAAATTAGTATATATTATACATAATTATTATATGTTACCATATAAAGTATAAGCTACAGACATAATTATATATACAACATAAAATATAGACAGTGTAGTCAATTATGTATGTATTGAACATTTTTGCAATGGCTCCCTGGACTGACCTTTCTCACTGCAAAGGGCACCAGTAAGCTTATTCCTGTGTCACTCTGAGCTACATGCCACCTGCCTGTTGTGTTCTCAGATAGCAGTCCCATCACAGATAGAATCTCTATGAATATAGATCAACCCTGAACAGATATAAGTATATGACTCAGAAATGAACCCAGAGGGGAGGCTATTTGATGAGGGAGTAAGCAAAGAGGCCACCATGTTTCTTGGGGTGAGTGAGGGGAGAGAGGATTGTTAACTTCTGCTCTAGTAATCTACTTTAGTTTCGTGGGCTGGGTGACAGAGAGGAGGGAAGCCACCAGGACTGTGAAGCTCAGCTTGGATGAAGGCCTGGTATAGAACCGGCTTCCCTTCCTTCTACTTCCCTCATCTTCTGCATTCTTTTATGATCCTCTCTCAGATAGACTATGATATTTTGTAGTCATCCGGACCTGCACATTTCTATAGCTAAATATGCTTAAAGGTGTGAACTGAAGCTTAAATTGCTCTATGCCATACAACATGTTCCTGAGTGAAATCTTAAATTATTGGACTGATTGTTCTACAATAAGCATACATTGCTGTATTTTAAATGGTTAAATTTTATTCCCCATTATTATCTCGCCAAAGTACCTGTTACTTCCTCCCCATCCTTCCTTCAGATCCAGGGGATGACAGTGAGCCGGGCTCAGAATTCCTCAGCAAAGTGTTAATACCTCTTGAGTGCGGAACATTTGCCAAGTCACAGTCAATGTCCAGAGGGGCCCATCCCTTCCCGTACCTCTTTCTTACATTTCAAAGTTAGCTCCCTGGTTAGAGGAAGTGGAAATATATCATAGGATTTGGGGATTAAATCAACAGGATTCCAGATTAGAGTATTTTTTTCTGTTGGTTGTTTGATTACATAAATCTTAGTGTTTTGATTTTCCAACTTTTTCTACACTAAACATCCATTCATTGTGTAATTAAAATGTCAAGGCCAAAGGAAAAGAAACCCTAAAGAGAAATATAGGAATATGCCTCCTTACAGGCAGACAGAGAATGGGTTCTCAACAATCACTATTTGTTGACACGGTTTATTTCCTCTGTCATTCCAAAATCTGAAAAGTTTTGTGGAGAAGAAAATGTATTTTTGTAAGGTTGGCAACCAAAATTTAGTTGGTTGCAAAACCTGACTTTAACCAATATCCATACTGGGCGTGAATATTCTTAAGCAACTATAGAAATAGTAATGTGTTTGAGTAAAGGGTACTTCCCCAGCCTCCCTGGAAATGCCATATAATATATGCCATATGAACTGTGTTACCCTCTAAAATTCAGAATATTCTGAAATCTGGAATACAGTTGGCCTAAAGAATTTCAGATAAGTGATTTGGGGCTTAAAACAGTTGCCTAACCCCTGAACCTAGGGGGATGCCTGCTCTAAACAACCCCACAGCATTTAGGAACTGGAAGAAAAGGGATTCTCAGTGTACGGAGAGGATTTTGGATGAACCACCCTTAAAAACAATGGCTTAGGGACTATGGATTTTAACCCATCATTGTATCAATTTAAAACCTGAACCAGTGTTTTATGAAACATGATCTATTACCCAATGTGCACTGGATTCTATGCTAAACAGTTTGGAAGTCAAAAGATGAATTTTAATTTTCAAGAAAACCTTACCAAGTTAATAAGATTGCCAGATTTGCTCCCTCTCCACATATATATAATCTGTGTGTATGTATATATGTATATATGTACTCTTAAGAAGCTACACCATCGTCTCTCGAGACGGACGGCTGCCGACGATGTATATATGTAGTATGCTCAGTTAAATTTGAATTTCAGATAAACAGAAAAAAATTTTTTTTTCCTTTCGACCAGAACTGCCGTCTCCTAGTAATTCGCCAAAATGACAAACACAAAGGGAAAGGGGAGAGGCACCCGCTGTATGTTCTCTAGGCCTTTTAGAAAACAGGAGTTGTTCCTTTGGCCACATACATGATAATTTACAAGGAAAGTGATATTGTAGACATCAAGGGAAAGGCAGTGTTCAAGAAGAAATGCCCCACAAATGTTCCCATGGCAAAACTGGAAGGTATACAATGTCACCCAGCATGTGGTGGGCATTGGTGTAATACACGAAGCACTCATAAGAGCCAGGATAGCTTCCTGAAACATGTGAAGGAAAATTATCAGAAAAGAAGGAAGCCAAAGAGAAAGGTACCTGGGTTCAGCTAGAGTGCCAGCCTGCCCCACGCAGAGAAGCACACCGTGTGAGAATCATTGCAGAGGAGCCTGAAGTGCTGGAGCCCATTCCCTGTGAATTCAAGGCATGATAAGTGTAAAAAAAATAAAAGACCTCTGAACTGTTTAAAAAATAAGAAGAAGAATTTTTGGTATAATTATGTCTTATGCATTATTTGGGACATACCTACATTGAAAGAAATTTGTTGTTCGCCCAAAGTTATAATTTAACTGGGTATCCTCTATTTTATCTAGCAGCCATACAAGCTAATAAAATAAGCATCTTTCAGGGTAACCTTGAACCATCTGCTTAACAAGTATTGCACATTTAGATATGGTAAAATGATTTTTTTCCACTGGTATTCAAGAGTTTCTGTGTGGTATTGGAATCCAAATAGAGCCAGCAAGTTAAATTTCAGTTCATGAATAGAACTTAAAAGAGAGAAAACTTATGTTTCTAACTTCTAATCACAGATATAGCACAACATGCCTTTTATTATTATGTTCATTCAAGATAATTGGCAATTCTTGTGTACAAATTCAAATTATTTAGGGTAATTTTATAACCACTCTTGACCATTTGTCTGTGAGAAGAGAATCATTTTGCACCTGAAATTGAAATGTATCATTTCCCTCTGAATGCATATTTGATATTGAAATTTCTCACAATTTATTTTCCATTTAGTTTACTTGAGGCATTTAATCTGAATGTAAAAATTATGGACAAAAACAACTGGGATGTTACTTGTAAGAGAGACATTTTATACTATGAAACAAAGGTGCCGAGGCCAAATATTTTAAGAACAATTTCTGGTGGATCCTGTGGTAGAATCTGGTATCTTCATTAGGAAAATCAAATAGTAATTAATCTCCTTTGCTTCTCATATCATCCTGGGTGGGTAAATCAGTGTTTCCCAACCTGGCTGCATATTAGAAAAGCTGGAGAGATTTTTTAAAATGCTCACTTCTTAGCCTTTCTGATTAAGTAGAGGCCCAGAAATAGTATATTTAAAAGTTCACCGAAGTTATTCTAACAGGCAGTCAGGACTAAGAACCACAGAGCTAAATAGCCTGTACTTCATGAGGACCCCCAGCCCCTTATAAATATTTATTGAGTGCGTGAGTAAACAACTCACTGTGGAAACAAATACAGGCCCATAGGCCCAATGTTATGTACTGATTTCTACTTTTATTTGCCCATGAATAATTTCCCTTTGGCTGTAAATGCACATACACTTTAGTCTTAAATATACAAAATAGGCAGAATCTGGCAGTGACTTTGTGACCTAACTGGATTTTGCCAGTAGATCAAGAGAGGACAAGTCAATGTGAGAACAGTGCTGATGGAAACAGCCATGTCTCTAGGGAAGTCTCCTTCTGTCCTTGGTTTTATAAGTGTCCCCTTGCACATCTGGATTTCCAATTCCTTGAAATCTTAATTTTTCTAACAAAGGTAAATTTGTTAAAATATTAACAATTTATCTGTATTTATTTCCTGAAAATACATTTATGAATCTTTAAAAAAATGTTTATACTCTTTCAGAATTTGGGTTTGGAAAATATCCCTGTGCCTAGGATAGGTAAAATAGGTGAGTTTACCATTTTAAATCTGGAGGAAGAGAATAACACCCAGTTTTAATATTTTACATGTAAAAAGCAAGAATCCCTGAACCTTGGAATGCCATCTAATTTGTATATCTGTTTTACCTTTACTGTAGAATGTGATACTTTCAGTCCTAATTAACTACTTGTCTAGAGCTAATTTTTCTTTGAAGACTTCCTGGGCAGTAAATAGAAGAGAGGAGTATTAATTTCTTTCTGGCTCAGAGCTGAGCTACTTCTAGCTCTTGCAGGAGTGATGTCACCTCTGTGGTCCTCTGTGATTTATGGCCAGGCCCACCTGCCACTACTAGTCCTCCTTTCATCCTTCCCTGTTACTTCCTTTGCCCTAGCTTTGGCCCCAGTGAGCTTTTGCTCTGAGACCTAGAAGGTGGTCACAGCCTTACTGATAAATCGCAGAGTTGCTGCAGAAGGTTCTGATGGTGCCTGCTTGCATAATTCTTCTAACCACCCCCTTGTATAGAGTTGCGAAATGTTTGGAGCATGTCAGGAGGAAGGCGCTATGTAAACATAAGGTATTTTTTTTTAATTAGTTGTTTGTTTGTGATTATTATCAACAATTTTTTAAAATGAGAGCATCAGAGCAATAGTTTGATTATTTCTTTGTATTGAGACCTGTGTTTTAGGCCAGTGTCTTTTCTTTTGTCAAATATTGTATCAGTGTGTTCTATCAAATAGAACTTTAAATTTTAGGGCTTTGAACATATGGTATTTAATTGGAATGAATGGTTTTCTTATTTGCTTAACTTTCTGTTTGGAACTAGATTTGCTGCAAAATCTGGTGATACAGCTTCTAGAAATAGAACTACTTTTGGATAAAATTATTTTGCTTTGTAAATAGGACCATCTTTGAAATACACAGAAGAAATACATTTTCTTTGCCAATGAACAATGGGTGTTCTGTATTCCTGGCTTTATTAAGGGAAAAAAAATTAATTCTGAAAGTAAAAATTAAATCTAACTGGTACTACTAGTGTATTCAGTTTTACTATGAATTAACACTTGAGAATCCTTTTTTCTGTGAATGATGCCATCACTTTGTCGAATTCCTGCACAGCAGATGTGCCCAGTGGACAAACTTACCATTAAAAACAAGGACACTGTCTTTACAGTCTGCTAAAGTTTAAGTTGTAGAATCATTTTTTAGGTTGATAGATGAAATAGGGTTCTCAGTTTTATGACTTACGGTTATAATCATTTTGAGAAAAGAATACATTTCTAAATCAAAATATACATGCCTAAAATGCCCTTGAAATTTTTAAATTTAAGCCAGATATCGAAACTCAAGTGAACTGGTATAGGTATTGATGTCATATAATTTCAGACCTAAACCATAACATCTTTTATAAGGAATCTGACTGTGTCTACACAGGAAATCATGGCTATTTGGATGAAGAAGTTATAATAAGCATAGTTTTATAGGACTGTGTCAGAACTCCATCCTTTAAAAATATATATCTTTCTGCGATGGGCTTAGAAGCCAGTTTTCTTTCTACCAATTCACATAGAATAAACTAAGGAAAGCAAGGTCGTGGTATTTTGCTTACTGAGAATGAACTTGTGGTAATGTTTCATCGGGTGCCTCTGTTTAGTCTGAGAGGGTTATGCAAAGAGAGAATCAGGTCTAAAATTTATTTCAAGGGTTCAGAGTATCACAAAGGGAATGCAAGCTGGGAAGACTGGCACTAAACAGGTTGAAGTTTTGTCTCTGTTTACAAGGTGGCATTGTAAGGCCTCCTAATCACTGTATTGCAGTATTTGCCTATTATACCCTGGAAAATGTCCAGGGTCACTTTGGATTGTGTGACTTAGGAGGATTTTGGTGTTATATTCTCCTTTCGCTTCTATTCTCTGACTCCTGGGTGTTCTCCTCTCCTCTTTATTCACAATCCAGGTCTCACTTACTTTTTTTGTCAGTCATTGTAAGGAAGTTCTTATCTCCACAGTAAAAGTCACACTTTGGTGTCTCTGAGCTGCCTGATATACCTTCCTCTTGCTGCTTGTTCAGTTTTGCATTTTTACTAGCTCTCTCAGCCTCTGAATTAGATGCTCTCTTTGGAATCAGATTCTCTAGTTGCTTAACTCTGAAGTTTACGAGATAGCTGGAATGTTTTAGATGACCAGGTTATCAGCCTGACATGAGAACAAAATTTCAGTAGTTCCCAAAGCTTGCCTAAGAAATGCCTTGAGCAAATTGGACTACCACAGTACTTGAGGTAAATTCCTGCTTTTCATTGTCTGGTTCTCTGCCAAGTGACTCTGCAATGCTATCTTAGGAATTCAGTTGGCATTTCTTTTGTTCTTTGTTGACCATTGCCAACGTTATCATTGTTTCCCTGGCTTTTGTAACATGGTGGCAGGAAATAAGGAAGGAAGGAGGGGTGGAGGTCAATACCAATTCTCAAGGAAGTAGATTGTGTTTTGAGAACGCAGAAATGGGGTCCCTTGTTTTTACTTCCATTTATACCCCCTTATCCTAGTCACTAACATATGTTCTTACATTCATAGGATATCTAGTGTTTGTATATACTTGTTTGTGTTATCCTTGGGAAATGTTCACTAACGTCTACTTAGGTATGAAGGTAATTTCTATTCTTCTATTTTCTGATTTCTGAACTTCAGGAGAAGGTAAAGCTTGATGCTGAAAGGGAAAAACTAGAGAGGCTTCAGGAGCTTTACTCCGAGCAGAAGACCCAGCTGGACAATTGTCCTGAGTCCATGAGAGAACAGTTACAGCAACAACTGAAGAGGGTCAGTAGCAAACAGGAATGTGTCAGTTGTTTTCTGTTTCCTTTTTTTTTTTTTTCCATTAAATTCCACTTACCTCTGACTTCCTTCTTTACATACTGTAAATTTGCATAATTTCTGGTCATTGGATACTTTTTAAATAGAAATATGCATGCTGACAGTATATATTATTTCATGCTAATCAGTTAAAAAATTCCTTGTTAGAATCCTTCACCTAACTGATAATGTAAAAACATTTCTGGAGTCATTCTTTGTAATCAAAGTGAGCAATTCCCGACATGTAACTGTCACCAAGATCATAGCAGTTAAATCAACTGACATCATCTTTGCTCTGTTCTCTGATGCATCGTGAGTAGTTTGCCCTTTTTGAATGTTTTCTCTGTAGCTTGATTTTATACTCTTATTCAAAAACTGTTCTATTTTCTGATTGGCTCCCCACCCCCGCTTATCGTATTGTTTTGCTTTTTCTTTCTGCTTCTCAGTGACACTGAACTTGCTAGCACGAGCACAACAGTCAAACATGCAGACCCAGGATGCAGGGCAGTACCAATGTGCCCAACATTTTCTCATAGGAATTTCATGATTTTTAAAAACTTAATGCAGCATAGACCTTCTAGTTGAACTTGATCAGGTTATTTCACTGAGGCTGATGCTGGCAGTGTCTAACACGGCCACATTCTGAAAACAAGACTTCCTACATGGGTGGTTTCACAGTTCCTGGCAAGGCCACTTACAACTTCACAGACAACTGCTCTGTTTCCTCTGAATGGCAGCCCAAATAAGTTGTGACCCTGGGAGAGAGTCTTGGACTTTTGAAGGAATCACACAATAGTAATTAATCCTGGGTGATTAACAATTTATGATTCCACATGAGTTGTAAAGAAGGCCAGTTTCACTCATGTCATTATGTCTCTACCTTCTTGGGAATAGGCAAGTTGAAAAATAAGATAGCCCCCTTGAAAATGTTTAAGATGACCTTTAATACAAAAATATTTGATGCCTTGAGTATCAGTAGGTTATGAAAAATTAGTTAAAACTTTTCAATATATTCCAGAGTCGGAAATCATCTTAATAAAGAGTACCAAATACAGACAGGCTAAAACTGCAGCACATCAGTTTTAATATGTTATTCTTACAATCGTGGATCAAAGAAAGCTCAAACAGTGTTCCTCTTCACTCATTTTATCGTGCACAGCTAAATTTGCTGTGATAAGATGAAATTTCTTACATGTCACCATTCTCTGAAAACCTTGTGGTAAAATGATTAGGAAAAGAATAGTATTTGCAAAATTACTTCAGTTTATCATTTGTTTGTGTTTATGCCAGTTCACAAAAGAGATTGGGAAACTGATTTTTATAGTTGTTTAATGTCATTCAATTCTCCTTACTACTAAAGTTTTTACATAGGTGTAATGCTTTATTTTGAATCAGCAGCATAATTATATATTTTGTTCCTTTCTTTCTCTAGTTATGCAGTTATTTTTGTATTCTTCATAAACATTGCTTCAAATAAAAATTGGTAGAGTCTGTTAATAACCTGAACTCAGGTTGATGTAATTGCTGTTTGCTTAATCTAGCTCTATAGGATAACTCATAAATTTGTATATGTTCTAAGGATTTTAACTATAAAGGAGGAGAGAAAATGATGCAGACAGCCTGTTCCACTAACTGAAGGCAAATACGCCTCTCTCTTCCTCTTCCTCTCCAAGCAAAGTATAATCTTCTTATCATAAAACCCCTTTTCTTAGGAGAGAGAAATTGGCTTGTTGTGGCTTCTGTTCACTTGATATTAGGAAGTCTACTAATTCTATTTTTCAGGAGTGATGGCCAGAGTAACTCTTCACTAATCCCTTGGCTTAATCAGTAAAAAGTTTACTTATTTCATTGAAAGTCCATTCATATTAGGAACTTCCTGTGTTATCCCAAGTCATTTCCCTTCAGACCTCAAACATTTCAGAATACCACTTCACTACAAAGTTTCCCCAAGGCACTTTAATAGATTCAATAAGGTTGTTTTTAACTACAACAAACTTTATTAGGAGGCAATCTATACAAAATAAAGGAATAGGGAGAACATCATTTTCTTAAACTGTATATTGCCTCAAATACTTAAGCTGAAATTGAAGAATGATTTTGTATCTACAACACTGTGGGTTTTGACTGGGCTCCTACATCTAAATCATTGCTTTAGGAGTCATAATACAGGTTTCATCTGATGCTGTTTCATGGCCTGTGGTTGTAAGTAGTCAACACGGGGTCACCCATCGGATTGTTCTCTGGGCCGTGAGAAGTATGGAAAGGAAAGCTGAAGTTAAATGAGTCTTTAATTTGCCAGGAGAAGTTTCACTATTAAATGCAGCCAACACCTGGCTAAAGCATTTTTCTTATGCTTTTGGTATTTATTCAGCTGTCTCTTGAGTTTTAAAATAATTTATTCAGTGACTCTACAATTAGGAAAACTTTTTTCTCATTGACTCTACAGTTTATAATTTAATCTTGCACAAGTGAGTCATTCCATCTTCATGGGCCTCAGTATCCTAAAATGAGGCATTTGTAGCAAACAGACTATTGTACCTTGTCTCTCCAAATTCCAAAGCATGCAGTTAAAAATGTTTGACTGTAGCGTAAGATGGAGGAATGTTAACAAACCCTGAGCCCCATTAGAATTTGCTTTCAGGCTTGGTCTTGAGCTGTTAGATTATTACTTTAATTCCTCCTGGCATTACCACATCTCTTCTCTATTTCTCTAAGAGGCAAAGAAAACATCAAGATCTGCATGTAAACTCTGCTATACAAATTCTCAAAAAAGTTATTGGAAAGAAAAAAAGGAATTGCACTTAAATTTTCTTTAGCGAGCTGTTTTATACCCTTTCACACCTGGTCTTTAAGCTTGCCAGCTGATAGAGATTGGTAATGTTCTTTTAGTAGTGAGATGGAGCTCAAATTTTCATTTGACTTAACATATACTTGACTTTGAGCTTCCTACATATATTATTTGTACTGAATGAAACTACTCCTGCCCCAAATTCCATCTCCTGAATTCTTATTATCTAATCTCTAAAGTTTTCCCCATCCCAAGTTGTTTTGCTTTCACAGTATAAGTTTATATACACACAATTTAATAGTTTAGATAACTTGATCAGATGATTATACCCGTGGAATCTGAGTGCTAAATTTAGGTTTAGTTTTCAACTTTCCTTCCTAGTGTGCTATTATTTTCATACAGTTGTTTAAATATTTACTACAAATACATTAGTGACTCTGTGACCTTCATGCGGTTAAAATAACATGTTGCATGTTAACCAGATGTAGAGTGGGGGACTGACTAGCATAGTGTACATATTGTGAGCTATATGTCCACTTTGAATGTAGATTTTTATAAATTAAGAAAGCGGGTTTATTAAATTTTTATCTCAGTGACTTTTAGACACAAACCAAACTTAATTGGAAGCCTTTAAAAATGAATACGTATGCCTATATGAATAAGTATATTAGCTAACACATTGCTTCAAGACTACAGATATTTTGTTTTGAGACATAATACTTTAGTTATTATCCCTTAATTCCTTCAGTAGTGACTAGATTTGGTCTGAATTCATTAATTCCTTTAAAAATTATAAGCATGAAATGTCTGAGACACTTGAAATGTCAGCCAATAACTTGAAACCAAAACCACATTTTGTTTGTCCAATTAAAATTAAAGAAATTTTAAATGATGAATTTTTCAAATTACCCTTCCTGCTCTTAAGCTTTGAGAATACACTGTCTCTATTGACATAATAACCTTGTCGCTATAGTGTTGGTTTTAATTACATGGTTGCCTGGTAACTAATATCTCTTCTATGAATCATTCCCAGCATAACATTCATTTCATAAAATAGGAATATATTCCATTTCATTAAAAGATTTAATTTATCATAATTTACATAAAAACCAGGAGACGGATGGAGTTAAATACTGATACAAACCTAATTTATGATATGTTTATTTTTCTAACTCTTTTTGATGTTTTTTAAAAAAAAAATTTATTTATTTATTTATTTATAGAGAGAAGGAAAGGAAGGGAGAAAGGGAGGGAGAGAAACATCAGTGTGTAAGAGACACATTGATCAGTTGCCTCTTGCATGCCCCCAACTGGGGACCTAGCCTGCAACCCAGGCATGCGCCCTGACTGGGAATCAAACCTGCGACCTTTTGGTTTGGTTTGCAGCTGTCACTCAATCCACTGAGCCATTCTAGCCAGGGCTCTTTTTGATGTTTTGATGGGAAAAAAATGTCCTGGCTCTTTTATCTATTGAGAATTGCAAGCCATGTGGTTCAGCTGCCTCTTCCTTTTGACCATAGCTTATTTATAAATTATATATATTTTAAAAGTCTATACATACTACATGTATAGTTCTGTCAAAGTCTCCAAAAGTAAGGGGGTGGCTTTTTAAAAAAAAAAAGTAGATTGGAGGATAAATTACTCAACATGAACCAATTTTTGCACAGATACAGATTCATTCTTATCTGGAGGCATCTCATAAGTTGGAGAATGCCTGTTCTAGACCATCTGACTTTTATGATTTCTAATCTTTCTTAAATGTCCCAGGATTATCCACAGAGTAGTGGTAAGAAACCTTTTGAGTTGCTTTTTGTGCACTCTTTATGATGAAAGCTGTTGTTTTGTTCTTCCCACTAAAAAGGTTTGTAAGCAATTTTAAGGGATTTACAAAAGCCCAGTTTAAGAACCTCAGTCTCTAGCCCTGGATGATGTGGCTCGTTGGACTGAGTGCCGACCTGCGAACCAAAGGGTCACTGGTTCGATTCCCACTCAGGGCACATGCCTGGGTTGTAGGCCAGGTTCCCAGTTGGGAGCAAGTGAGAGGCAAAAAAAAAAAAGAAAAGAAAAGACCCAATCTCCAACTACTTTTGATTACATCTTTCTTCAATATAATTATGTGAGCATGCATGCCTATATTTATTATATAGAGCATATATATACTTATGCATATTCAAAAAATGAATATTTATTTTAAGTAATGTACATATACTATTCTATGTAGGTACATTAAAGAAAATTTATTTAGAAATCATAAAAGGAGACTTCCGGTCAACATGGAGGCATAGGTAAATGTGGCTTGCCTCCTTGCACAACCACAGCAAAATTACAGCTAAACTACAGAACAAATATCACTCAGAACCATCAGAAAGTCAAGCTGTATGGAAGTCTGACAACTAAGGAATTAGAGAAACCATATTCATCAAGATGGGTAGGTAGGAGTGGGAGGGGTGGAGACATAGAGATGCAGAATGGGCTAGTTGCAAACCCATGTGTGATGGATATAAAACAGAGTGGTAGCTTAGCAGCGAGGGATCCCAGCCCCACACCAGACCACCCAGCTCAGGGTTCTAGGGACAGGAAGATAAGTCCCCATAACTTATGGCTATAAAAAGCAGTGGGGGTTGGGTTAGTGGAAGAAACTGGGATTCTCTGGTGGCTCCTCTTAAAGGGCCTCACACCACACATGGACTTACTCAGAATCACTCCCTCTGGGCTCCAGCACTGGGACAATACCTTGAAGGGCACCAGTGGCATATGGAGAGGAACTGAAGTGTCTGGCATCAGGGCAAGAACTGGGGGACAGCTTCCTCCAGACAGCGGCCATTGACCTTTTCTGAGCCCTCTCCTACACAGAACCATGGTGTGGGAGCACCATATCTGAATCTCCATCAACCTAGCTCACAAGGTTAGCCCTGCCCTGATGATTACTTAAGGGTCTGCCCCATCCACCTTACAGGCCCACCCAAGCTGGTTAACGGCGGCTTCTCCATATGAAAGGCTGGCTAGGCACAGGCTTCAGACATTCCTAAATCTGCTCAGACATGCCACAGCTGAGCCCAGCCCCCATACCTCTCACTGAGTGGCCCCAGGCCCAGCATTAGAAGCAGCTGTCTGAAGATTGGTTTATGGCTCACACCAAGGGTCCCCTGACAGAACATAGGTGGAGGCTGACCTTGGCGTGCACCACCCGGGAAACCATAGAACCTGCACACCCAGCAGACAGTTACAGACCACATCAGAGTACCACCCAACCACCTCCACAAGCCATGGAAGGAGGTAGTTGCTGGCCAGGGGTCACGGCCAGTCCTAAAAGCTGTCTGGACTGGGTAAATTCCTCCCATTGATCCGCTAACATCAATCAAGACTCATCTACAAAAGGAGGGAGTACTCAGCCCACATGGAGTGAGCACCTTTCTCCAGTTTGGGAGAAAGAAGAGGCTGTGCCACTAGACCCTACAGAATACTTACTACTTTAGGCTATACTACCAAGACACAGAGTCAAAGAAGCCCTACCTAAAATATAGAAACAAACACAGGGAGACGGCCAAAATGAAGAGACAAAGAAATATGGCCCAAATAAAAGAACAGAACAAAACTCCAGAAAAAGAACTAAATGAAATGGAGATAAACAATCTATAAGATGTGGAGTTCAAAACACTGGTTATAAGGATGCTCAGGGAACTCGGTGGGTACTTCAACAGCATAAAAAAGATCCAGGGAGAAATGAAGCTTACACTAATTGAACAAAAGACAATTTATAGGGAATCAGCAGTGGAGTGGATGAAGCCAAAAATCAAATCAATAAGAAGAAAAAAAGAATTCAAAAAATCGAGGATATGTAAGGAGCCTGTGGTACAACTTCAAATGTTCCAACATTCGCATCATAGGGATGCCAGCAGGAGAAAAGAAAGAGCAAGAAATAGGAAACCTGTTTGAAAAGATCATAAAAGAAAACTTCTCTAATTTGGTCAAAGAAATAGACATACAAGTCCAGGAAGCACAGAGAGTCCCAAACAAGATGAATGCAAAGATGACCACACAAAGACACACCATTATTAAAATGCCAAAGGTTAAAGATAAAGAGAGAATCTTAAAAGCAGCAAGAGGCAAGTAGATAATTACCTACAAAGGAGTTCCCATAAGACTGTCAGCTGATTTCTCAAAAGAAATTTTGCAGGCAAAAAGACTGGCAAGAAGTATTCAAAGTGATGAAAAGGAAAGATCTACAACCTAGATTTCTCTATCCAGCAAAGCTATTATTTAGAATGAAAGGGCAGATAAAGTGCTTCCCAGACAAGGTAAAGCTAAAAGAGTTAATCATCACCAAACCATTATTACATGAAATGTTAAAGGGACTTATTTAAGAAAAAGAAGATCAAAACTATGAACATTAAAATGGCAATAAATACACAGCTATCAATGATTGAATCTAAAAAACAAACTAAGCAAATGAGCAGAACAAAAACAGAATCATAGATATGGAGAACATTGGGATGGTGGCCAGTGGGGAGGGGGAACTCGGGGAATTGGGGAAAAGATGAAGGGATAAAGTAGTACAAATAGGTAGTTAAAGAATAGGCAAGGGGGGGTGTTAAGAGCAAGTATAGGAAATGGAGTAACCAAGGAACTTATAGGCATGACCCAAAAGAGAGGGGATTGCCGGAGGAAGTGGGTGGTGCTAGGTAGAGGGGGGCAAAAGGTGAAAAATTGGGACAACTGCAATATAATAATCAAGAAAATAAATAAGTAAATAGAATAATAAAAGAAAACAAATTAAATACAAAGAAGCTAATATTTTCACATCTTAGTGGATTGTGTTGTGTGCCATTTGGGGTACATCTTTCACTCTAAGGTACCTCTGATCTGTTATGTATGCCAACTTTTTTTTTACAGTCAACAACTTCGAAATCTTGAATTTAATCTCCGTACTAAAATCTAATTTTACTTGAAAATTTATGGAAAATAATTTTCTCAAAAGACTATGTCACACCTTTGGTCTGCAGATACTATTTAGGTTATTTACTAAATTCTTTTTATACTTTGTGATCCATTTTAAAGTCACATAGTAGAATTAAAGCAAGAATTTCCACATCCACAAGACAGTCAAAAATCAATGGTAAAATAAATGTGTCCCCCCTCTCCCACCCCCACAGTCCCTTTCAATTCCAATAACTGTCTCTGCTCTGGGGGTTAATTCCAAAAGAGAGAGTTACCTGTTCAGTGTTGTAATTAAAAACATATTTTGGACTGTTTGTTTTTAATAACTTTTGTCCACATTAAAAAGGCTGCAGCCATTTTGGTGCATCGTGTTTTCATCTGCTTTTCTCCAAAGGATGCTGACCTGTTGGATGTTGAGAGCAAACACTTTGAGGACCTGGAATTCCAGCAGCTTGAGCATGAGAGCCGTCTGGACGAGGAAAAGGAGAACCTGACCCAACAGCTCTTGCGTGAAGTGGCTGAATATCAACGGAACATTGTTACAAGAAAGGTACTTCTGCCAGGTGTCATTCAATGCAAAAGTCATAATATACCCCTCACTATGTGACAATAATAATCTTTGTGTACCTATCTTTACATCTGAATATCTTTGTATGTTTAATTACATTTCACATTTAACAGATTATGGAGCTTGCCATTTATGTGCCCAATGGTGCTTTAAACTAGATAAACATACATGTTATAGTCATTGTTACTTAATGCTGTGGATGCATTTATAAATAATATCTAATTTTTTCTTTTATGTGAAAACCATGGTGTAAAAAAATCAGAAATTTAGATTTTAATTACTTCTTTTTGCAATGATCATAATTAGATTCAAAATAATTGTATGAACAAAGTCTATTTGGAAATTTTCTCTGTCCGTTGCTCAATAGTTGTCAAAGCTGGTTGATAGCTTGTCACCCTTAGAAATAGCCCCATGGAATGCCATGCACATTACTGACTCTGCCCAGCCCCTAACACCTGGGTGTCCAGCTCAGAATTTAGCTCTTGTTCCAGAATTTAGAATCACGCCCCAATGCTCTGGTCTAAACCCATCAAACTGAGGGAAAGGAAGATAGGGAAGGTGACTTCTTATGCTCTCAGTTTAAATAAGAAATTCCATTGTTTTCCTCCATGAAGTGTCTCCCAAGATGATGTCAAAAATTCATTTCAAGTCTAAAACAAGACTTCCTAATGACTTCCGGGTTCTACAAATAGATTTTAAATCACTTGAACTGTGTTGGCCTTAGTTTAGGAAAAACCATGAGATTGGCAGGTCAAAGAAATGGTCTCTGAGTAATAGTCACCGCCAACCATCCATGAAGCCATGGTCACTGTTACTCCAGCTGGAAACACCTCTTCTCCCACTTCCAGAGCAGACTGGCAAATCTTAGAATATCCAACGTGTATCTGTTTTATGATCCTCTTTTTTCCTACAGGAAAAAATTTCTGCATTGAAGAAACAAGCCAATCACATTGTCCAGCAGGCTCAGAGAGAGCAAGACCACTTTGTAAAAGAAAAGAATAACTTAATAATGATGCTGCAAAGAGTAAGTATTTCCTTTTCAGCACTGGCTGCAATAAAACACAGGTTTCAATGTGGGGAAGGTCTTTTCATTCAAAGCAAGTGCCTTTTTAGTAGTGCGCAGTGGATTGTAATTTAGAGAAGACTTTAATATACATTTTTATTTAATACTCCTCATTAATAGGCTGATGTTCTGAGAGTGACTAACTATAATTCAGAAAATAAGCAAGGCTGTTTTCTTTGTGTTTCTTCAACAGTATAAAAATCTGTTTTCTGATTTTCTGGGTTGTTTTTTTTTTTAATCCTGTTTTTCTTCAAATAAGTAAAACATGTTCTGCTTTCCTTTTTTTTTTTTTTTTTTAATGGCTATCAAACATTTTGGCTCAGCTTCTCTGGTTTTTTGAACTCCAATTACTTCTGTGGGGGTCTTCCTTGCAAATGCCTCCCTGGACTTAGTTTAGTTTAATTAGTTAGGTAGATACCCCCACGTGGATGGCAAGATCATTCTCACCAAAGGGACTGTGTCCACATCTTAGCACCAAAAGTGACTACAAGCAAAGGGATTCCTCTGCCCAGACTGCAACCAGTTCTCCTAATATGGCCATAATCTAATTTGAGGAATAAGGCACCAAAGTTAAAGCTGATGGGGCTAGTCTCCCAACTGAGCCTTGTGTGCAGGCCAGTACCTAGGAATGGGACGCTTGTGATCATAAAAATGTGAGATGGACTCAGAATGGTGTGCAGGAAAAAAAAACACAAATCCAGAATATGCATTAAAGTATGAGGCTGTACCATGACCCCACCAACAAGAAGTGTAGCTATTTTTAGTTTGAGAAGAGAGAGAAAATTTGTTTTTCTATATAGAATTATGAGTTCACTCAAGGTGCCTCTGTAGCCCTCACTGATCCCCAGCAGCTCCTTCCCTCTTGCTTCTTCGGTACCTACAAACCTCTGAATGGAGCTGTATTTTCCGTTTCCATCTCGTACTCTAGGGATGAACTCTGCTTTAGTGTCATTAGCCTCCCCACCAGTTATTTTACCCTTTCATATGATATTCAAAGGCAGAGATTGAATTATATAGTGTAATATATAGTATTTAAACAGTTTCTAAAATTTCAGCAAAAAGAAAAAGAAAAAAATTTCTTAGGGATAAATTTTTCTAAATGGATAAGCACCCTCACAGAAATACCACTTTCTTATTAAAAATATATAAGATATAATTCTATTGTACAAATTGTGGTCCATAAATATTAATATCTTTATTTTCTCCAGGTGATCTATAAATACATCTCAATCCCAATAAAAATCCCAACATTTTATAGAGACTAATTGGTTGTTGCTAAAATCTAGCCATTCCTCATCATTTATGGATTGTGTTTGTGAATTTGCAGCCTCACTAAAATCTATTTGTAACCCCCGAATTAATAGTTGTCATCCAGTCACTCATGAGCATGCACAGAGCAGAGAACATTTTGGGTCACTGGACATGCACACTCCCTGCTGAGGTGGAACAAGGCCACCCTCTGCCTTCTTGTTTAGCTCTCATACTACAAACAACTGTCCTTTTTTGTGTACAATTTAGTTCCATGTTTTCACATTTTTGTGCTTTTTTGGCAATGCTTTTGTTGTGGGGAATGGCTCGCAAGCACAGTGCTAAAGAACTGTCTAATGTTCCTAACTGCAAAAAGGCTGTAACGTGCCTCATGGAGCTAGGTAAGCTTCGTTCGGGCATCAGTTGTACTGCTATTTAAATAAAATGTTTTTTAACAGAAACACACATAAAGTTATGTGTTGATCAATCGGTTGCTGAAAATATTATGACGAGAAGCTCACAAACACCCAACCCTATCATTCCTTAGGAATAGTGGTTCAGTGATCACTAATTCAGAGTTCATGGCAACATAATAGAACATTAACTATGTAAAAAATGAAAATTATCTGTGTACAAAAATGCAAAGGGTGTTAGACATACAGATCAGTGGAAACAAACAGGGAGTCCAGAAGTAGCCCACATATATACTGTATTAATTTTTTACAAAGCCTCCAAGACAATCTAGTAAGGAGAAAAGAAAGGGAAAGGGAAAGGGAAAAGGAAAGGGAAAAGGAAGGGAAAGGGAAAGGAAAACCTTTCCAACAAATGGTGCCAGATCAACTGGACAAACAAGAAAAAAAAGGAACCTTAACACCATCCAATCTCACACCATATCTATAAACTAATTTGGAGAAATCATAGACCTAAACTTAAAAATTGAAGTGATGAAGTTTCCAGAAGAAATTATAGGAGTGCAAGGACCCCATTATAGCCTTGAGGTAAAGAAAGATTTTTTTTTTAAAGGAAATGACAAAGGGCTTGTATCCAGAATATATTAAAAACTTCTGTGACTCAATAATAATATATAAACACTCAATAAATACTTTTTAAAAGCAGGCAAAAGATTGAATACAAACACTTCACAAAATATATATGAAGAGTTAAGTCATGTGAAAAAATATTCAACATCATTAGTCATCAGGGAAATCCAAGGTTGACGAAACTGAATAGATTTTGTGTTCCTTCAGGAAAAGGAAAATCTTTGTAATTTGGAAAAGAAATACTCCAGCCTTTCTGGGGGGAAAGGGTTTCCTGTCAATCCAAATACTCTAAAAGAGGTAAGCTATGATTTTACATGTCCACTAATATCACCTTAGACATCAAGAGACGTACCTCAGTTTAATGTGATTAGCTGACTAGAAAAAACATTCACTTAAATGACTTAGAAAAGCACTCATTGTGTTGATGGCTTTCCTGCCTTTCGTTATTTATGCTTTGGGGATTTAAAGGATTATCTTTCTGTATAATACAAATGCCCTGTGCGTGCGTGTGTGTGTGTGTGTGTGTTAGTGTGCATGCATGCACATCTGCGTACATGTGCATTTACTTTGCTTGATAGTGACATTGTGGGTTAAGTTGGAGTTTCAAAAGATTTAGAATCCAGACCAAGATTAGGCTTAAATTCTCCTCTTTTCTTTCTGCATTTTCCTTTCTCAGTTTCTCCTTTGTTTTACTTCTGCTTTTTCTAAGTCTCCTAAAACATGAAAATGTTTCTTTACATTTGAGAAGGTAGTCTGGTTTCTTTCTTTCCTCTATCTCTTTTTGTCTCCCAATGTCATTTCTGCTATTTTCCATCTAAACTGGGAAATCCTACTTACATTAAAATATACACACTCTTTATTCCAAACATCCATCTTTCCCCAGTGCCTGTCACCCCTCTTTCTCAAATATCTTTTTATAGAGCTACACTGCTCCAATGGTAGGCTATTTTAACTCTAATTTGGAAAAGTATGACCTTGACTGAGAAATGTTTTCTTTATATTTATTTTTTTTAAAAAGCTAAAGAAAAGACTTACTTCTTCATAAAAACTGGTGTAAAAACAACCTCTTTATAAAGTGCTTTTAAAGAGACATCAGAGCTAAAAATTCCTACATAGAAGTTATTTTATGTGTGTGTGCAGGTATGTGAAGTAAATGTTCATCACATAATAGGTGTGCTTAATGTGTACCTCATATGCATTTTGTGAAATATTTCTACAAAAGTTTTATTAGATAATCCAGTTTCACCGTTTCTTCTCCCATTATTCAGAACGTGGAACTGGCAGGTTCAGCGGACAAAAGGTGATTGTGAATGTGGTGTGCTGGGATAAGAGAATGTCAGTGAGGTGGGCAGGGGCCTGGTTTTTGAGTCATGTTACAGGAACATGGTTTATGTTATGCAGATGGGAAGCCATTGAGTGGTTTTAAGCTTGGAAATGACATTGTTCAATGTCCATTTGTTAAAGATCACTCTGGGCAACTCTTCTGGATTATGAAGGGTAGGAGGAGATGCCAGGAAACCAATGTGGCAGTGATTACAATAGTATTGGCTAGAGCTGCCGGGGGCTTAGATTCGAGCAATGGCACAGAGAGAGAGAGAACTGGCTGGATGTAGATACGTCTTGGAACCAGAGTTGACAGTTCTTGTTGATAGACTGGGTGGGAATGAAGTAAATTAAGGAAGGTGTCTGGAGTAATGCCATTATTCCAGTTTGAATAATGAGGTAGATAGTACCTTTCCCTGAGATAGGCAAGACTGGGGTAAGAATAGGTTTAAGAGCAGTTTGATTCTGGACACATTGGTTTGAAGGGCTTATCGCATCCAAATGAATTAAATAGGCTCCAAGGTCTCTTTTAATCTTCATAGGATAAAATCTTTCCTTTTCTATTAATGAGTTGTTCTTTTTCTCTACGTTTTTCCTGGTGTCAAAGGCCACTTTTGCTTTTTGATTATTTTTGCGTGTCTGCAACTCTCATGTTCATTGAGTACCTATGCGTTCTCTTTCATGGACCAAATGACTTGATACGCAAGATGTTTGATTTACTTTCTTCCTTTCTATACTTCTTTCTTTCTGACTCTCTCTTTGTTTTTTTTAAGTAGTAATGAATTTATATCTAACTCCTTTAAACAAGTGCCACTTTTGACAAATAGCATACATTTTTGAAGTAATTAATTGGGTTGTATGGTCTGTGACTCTCATAAGGAATCAGATTTTGATTATGAAACATTCTACAATCAACCGAGTAAAAGAATAAGTCAAAGTTGCTACTTTTCATTCTGATTCATTATCAAAGATGAAATGAAATTTGACAATCCAGTTCACTTCCTTTCTTCAATTTAATCTTAAAAATCTTTATGTAGTATCCATTGCATTTTGATACACCTGATTTATAAATAGTCAATTCCAGTGCTTTCCACTTTGTCATGATTATATATTCTCAGTAAAAACCTTGCTTCCAGCCTGGAATTTTTGCTTCTTCAGCATAATGATCTCCTGCC
This sequence comes from Furipterus horrens, assembly GCF_987537825.1. Lineage (NCBI taxonomy): Eukaryota > Metazoa > Chordata > Mammalia > Chiroptera > Furipteridae > Furipterus > Furipterus horrens. The sequence continues at coordinate 95,594,836 of NW_028327171.1, forward strand.
TTTCTTGGAGCCATTTTTAGAAGAGATTGATGAGCTAATAGAAGACCCTAAGTGTTAAATTTAACACTGTTTTACTTTTGAAAAAGATACTATTTTATACTCTTTATTCTTTTTTCATACTGCTTTATTGGTGTGGTGAAAATCATGATTGGTCTATATAATTACTTCCTATGAAAATTTACAAGTACCATTTTCTCAAATATAAATTAAGGAGTTTTGAAGATGATAGATTTTGATTCATAGATATTTTCTCTACGCTGAACCCAAAACTAAATTGTTGAATTTAAAGTAACCCCAAATTCTCTGTCCTCCAGGTAGATTTGGGACTTGAGGAAGCTGCCTTGAATTGAGACACCCTCAAGTTGCAACTCCACTTTAGCGGGTCAGGGTGGGTGGTGGTGGTGGTGGTGTGTGTATGTGTGTGTGTGTGGTGTGTGTGTGTGTGTGTATGCATTTGTCTTTCTAGGGAAACCTCACTGGAGGACAGTGTCCTTTTTACTCTCACCTAGTTCAGATGCCTAAAAGGTGGATTCCATGACAAGTAAATTACTGTTTTCTAAATACCTGAGAGCAAAAATCAATTGTCCTCAGCCCCTTTCACTCACACTTTAAAATATCAGGAAGCAGAAGAGCAAAACACCGAAAAATAAAGATTTGTGGAAAAGGCTTTTGAATTAGAGAGCGAGTGATTACATTGTCAATTTTATATCAGATTTCTATGTGTGTGATTATTTTAATGTTGTGATAACCTCATTCAGTCAACAGAATGAATGCTGATACCTCGGGGTGTTTTAAAATTGAAAGTGTTGGGTTATTTATAATATAGTCTTCTTGATTTCACCAGAAAAGAATTCTTTTTTAATGTTTGCAGTATCATTTTAATGATTAAGCACTGTAAATCCATTTTAATTGCTGATGATTCCCTGATGGAACATTTGATAATACCACAGATATCTGGCTGCGCCGCTCTATGCTAACTCCATTTTGTTAGAGCATTAATACTCTCGCATGCCTCAGCTTTTGCTTCCTTTGTGTTTAACTTCTAAATTCCTCCTTTTAGGGCTATATCAGTGTAAGTGAAATTAATGAGCCATGTGGCAATTCCACGAATCTATCCCCTTCCACTCAGTTTCCTGCTGATGCTGACGCTGTTGCCACTGGGCCTGCCACAGCTGTACTGGTGAGCCAGCCACAAAATAAAGAGGTGTGTTGGCATGACATTTCATCATTCACTGCTTTCCTCGTGTCAAAAATTAACCCTGGTTAACTGAAAATGAGGAAATTTGTGACAAATATATGTTTGGTTGACCAGAGGGTCAAAGTGATATTGAATTTGAAAAATATACCAATTTGGGGGTACTGCTCTACCAATTACAATACCAGAAACCATGAAATATATGGGACCGAGTAGACTACTAGAAATAAGTTGAAAAAAATAAACTATGTCTGAGTACTCTAACATGAGCATTTTCTTAAAAATCGAGTCTTTGTAAAATTGGTTTGAATCACCTTTCCAGTTTGATTTTTTTCTATTATGTTTTGCAATATGGACCTTTATAAAATATCTGAGAAAGGGCAAATAATAGTAAATAAAAATACCTTCTACTGATCTAGGCTGCTTATAGATTGGGATTTTAACAAAAGGCTAAAAATACAGCCCATAATCTGTGACTTCTTGATTAAAATATAAGAAAAGAGAATAATCAGATTATTGATTTCATTTCTTTGTCAATATTCTTTCATTTCATATGGACACATATATACTTTTTCTTTCTCCTATAAAGCAAAGATCACCTGTCTGTCCTGGATTTATGTTTCCTTCTACCCTTTCTCCTCATCCTATCACTCAACCTCAATCAGCCCCTTGGCCTGAAGTCATGGCTCCATCTGTCAATCCTTTCCCTTTAAATGACACACCTCCTCCTCTACCAGCTAAGAAACACAGAAGGCAGCAGCAGCCGCAGGAGCAACAGGTAATTAGCAACTGGTGTTCAGAGTTTGGGAATCTTTTCTTCAATTTTTCCAAAGAAATTTTTTTAAAAGACAAGATGCATGCTCCTTTGCTGATTTTCTTTTTAAAGGACAGTTAATACGTTCTAAGGGTGTTGGGAGTGTTACAAAGTTTGAGACCTTGACGGTCTCCTCCTAACTTCATACGTTTGAGCTAGTTTTATATTCTCATAGTTTAGTTTCCACTCAATCAAAATATTGCAACTTAACCTTGGGTATTTTTCAAGATAATAATAATTATTTCCATAAAATCCATGATATAAAAAGTTGCTTGTCAACACAAAATGTTTAAGACATTGTTGAAACCATAATAATAGACATCATTCCCTTGCTATATGTCAAAAAATTTGCTTAACATTTACAAATAAATATCTCATCTCTTCCTTTTAACAATCTTGTGAAATAAAAATTAATTTCACATTGACATTTAGGGAACTGAGAGGTTCAGTGTGGGTAAATAGATTATCCAAGGTCACCCCACAAGTAGTGCTTTTGGTCACTAGAAGAGCAGTTTATATTGACCAGATTATTTTTTAATGGTTTACTATTCTTAATGTTGCCCTGCTTTTACTACATTTAGTGCCTATTCATGCTTGGGTATTCAGAAAAAATCTGTTTTGAGCCTCCTTTCAACTATAATCAAATTCCTGTGTGAATTTGACTCCAGACGATCCTAAGGAATCAGAGACACTTGATCCCCAAAGTAGAAAGCCTTGGTGTGCTATGTCCAGCCCTTACATTTCTTGAAGGTATCTTTACTACTGTTACCTTTTGTTAAAGGACTATATATTCCCACTACTTTTGGGTTAATAAATATTAACTAATATAAGTAAATAATAGTAAAATTAAAATGCAGATATTTTCCATGATTGGCATATGTGAAGAATAATAAAAACTTCGGTAACTCAAATTTACATTAATTTTTACATATTTCAAAAGCCCTAGCTTAGAATAAAAATGATCAAACCTAAAGAAACTTTAGTTAGGAAATAATTTTACCATTGAAGACAATTTTTTTTGAGAGGCCAAGAAAAACTTGGATAAATTTCAAGTTAGCAAAAATTTTGCCTTAGGAATCTGAAAAAGAAAAAGTCAACAGGAGGATTTTTTAATATGAGGGATTACTATAGGGCCTTCTTGGCCAAGATCTTTTTTAAATAGAAGAGTAACCTAGAAGGATGCCTTATATGCAAACGTTATGTCCAGTTGGAGTGTTTTTACGTGATTGAAATACTATTCCAAAGTTGAAACAACTCCCGTTTACTCGCTCTTTCTCTTCATCCTCTCCCTTCTCCCTTGCCTTGTTCCCCTCACACTGGGGTCTGTGCCGCCGCACAGAACTGCCCAGGCCGACACGGGGAGAAACTGCTTACTTGATTTGTCCACTGGCTGTTGCGCCATCCACATGGCGACCATCATAATAATTTGTAAGCTGTCCCGAGGCCCCAAGGCAGCAGGCACTAACTCTGAGAGTGAAAGGTAGATTTTTTTTCTTGTTTCTAGGTTCAGTAATAAATCCTCCTGGTGCCTAAGTATCTTACCGAATGCGAGCTAGCCCAAGATTGATAGTGAACACAAGTATAAATTGAATTTTTAAAAAATCTGTTAAAATTCCCAAACTTCTTTGGAATGCATACTTCTTAATTTCTTCCGTGACCTCTTTTACTTAGTCAAGTTTTGCTGTTCTGCTTTACATTTGCATTTAAAGCACTTTAGAAGTCTGGAGGAAAGGAAAAAACAGCATAAAGAAGGCCTCTATCTGAGTGACACTTTGCCTCGAAAGAAAACCACACCTTCCATTTCCCCACATTTCAGCAATGCTACTCTGGGGAGAAGCACCGCCCCAAAGGTAGGACATGGGGAGAACCCCGGGCTTCATATCCAGGGAGTCTTCGTGTCATTATGTTTATTGATGTGCAAAGGTACTTAAAGAAAATGCTAAGTAATAAACCATTAAGTTTGCTTGTTGGGCAGACATTATGACTAAATTGCATTTTCTTTCTTATTCAGAAGACATTTGGAAATTGTACACTCTGGGATTAAGAACCTAGTGCAGGGTATTTTTTTTACCATCACCACACAAGTGGCAGGTGGCATTCATGTGGCAGACTCCCATGGCTGCATCCTGGATCTGGAAATGGGAAGATAGAAGCTCTAGGTTACAGGAGTAATAGCACCATTTCTGAACCTGACACTGGGCTAAGCACTTTATGTGGACTGTCTTGTTTTAAATTCCAGCGACACTATTCAGTACTAATTGTTGTCCCCATTGTACATATGTATACACTGAGGTATGAAGAAGCTAATTGACTAGCCAAGTGCCCTCAGCTGGTCAGCCATGAGGCTGGAATATGAACCCATGTGGTCCAATGCCTAAAACCTCATTCATGTTCTGCTGACATGCCTGAGGGTTCATTGCAGGAAGAGGAAGAGGCGAGTGAGAAGGAGATTCTGAGTGGGACAGGCTTTGGGCCCTTCCTTTGACCTCAGTCAGGGTAACGTTGTTTTAATTTATTTTATCAATGGTGTCCCAAGTATATTTTACATAAAGGATTTTGCTATTAAAGAGAATGCTGGAACCACTGGGGGAATTCATAGGTTTCTCTAGCTTTCAGCCTACTAGATAGCTGGGGGTGGATGGAAATCGGTGCACTTGGTACAGGGTAGGCCTTCTCTGTCCCTGTGCATGCTGTGCATGTGTTCCTGCCCTGCATCTGCACTCTGCTCTTTATGCATGAAGAGGTTCGAGTTGTTCTCAAAGGTGGTTTTGAAGAACAGGTGTTTTCCTCATCTTTTGGAATTGCTGCCACTGGGAGAATTGCCGTGATGTGGAGACTGCCATGGAGCTCCTTGGGAGGGACAGCCACTGGCCTTTCCCACGGAGCATCCACAAATGGGATGGGAGGCCTTCCTTCCCTGCCCTCTGCACTTAGATAGGAGCTGTGGAATTGGAGCCGGGGCCATGTCCTGAAGGGCTGCACTTTGCCTGAAGTGTTTCCTGCCCTCCCCCTCGGTTCTCACAGGCTCACTTGCCCCTGGGACAAAGCAACAGCTGTGGCAGTGTGCTCCCTCACTCACTGGCGACCATGACCAAGGACTCCGAATCTCGGAGGATGCTCAAAGGTAGGTAGCTTTAAAAGCAAATGTGATGTCTTTTGTTAAGCATTAGAATTCTCCTGAGAGAGAGGGTGGGAGAGCAAGGCTGAGGGTCATCAGAAAGGGCATCAAACAAAGTGCTCAATTTTACACTTAATGCGTCCCCTTTGTGAGAGGGGTATGCTGGGTCGGACAAAAATAGGTTATGGTTGTGAGTGTGCAAAACACAGTTTATTCTTGTGTTATTATTTAGTAATTATTTTATTATTTTTTATACAAACAACTATAAACCTACTTTTTCCCCCACACTGTCTGTATGTATATCGTTATAGTTGTACTAAGGTAACTTTTCCTATATATGCATATGACTGGTATGTTTTAAACATTGTACTTCATAAATTTAATAGTATTCCCAAGCCAGAAAGTTCTCCTGAGAATACTAACCTTTGTACTTGATAGAAAAAAAGAAAAGAGAGACCGCTGAGATTGTAAGTCACTCACCTGGTTTGTGGCTGACCCACTGTGTTGAACTGTGTGCTAAAGATCCATTGAGCTGACACAGTAAATAGAGAACTAGTGGCAGGACAGAAATCTCTTTGGACTTTTAATATGGTTTGAGCCTTTATTTTATGTGGTTGTTAGGTTTCAGGTAGGTTTTGATTCTCAGCATATTTTATTTCTTTATAAAAATGCATTGCATGCATTTATAATGAGGTTCTCAAACAGTCTTTGTGGGGCTAAAAGAAACTACTGCAATGCAATTCCAACTGTGAGATTCTTGCTGAAAAGAGATTTATTGTGTTAACATAGTCATTTAGGTCAACAACTTGTATTGACCCTCGCTTTTGAACAGGCGTGGTACTAGAGACCAAGAATGCAAATGAATGACATGACCCTTTCCCTTGAAATGCTTATAGTTTAGTGAGGGAGAAAGACACATAACAGATAAGTTTAATAAAATGTGGTAAATGCAGTGATAGAGATATGCTAGGATGTAAATGCAGAAGCTGATAAGAGTGGTGGACATTTGGCCCCTAAATGTGTTCATGCACAAGGGGGATTGAAGCCCTTCCCTCCAAGGAGGCTGGGATTCAATTCTGATTGCTCAGCCTCTCTGTCAATGGTATCAGGATAATCACTGATTTTCTATCAGAAAAAAACAAGCCTAAAACATAAATAAATTTTGGTGTGTGTGTGTGTATGTGTGTAATATGTGTTTTATGTGTGTAACTTCTGTGTACATATACATATACATTACTTGAATGAGGTTTTTAATGATTACTAGAAGTGATTTAAGAGTTAACAGAGGCAAAAAATAGTTAATAGAGGCTTTAGTAGTCATAAGAGAGGTTTGTAATATGACAGGTTTATGTTAACATTTAAATCAAATACATTTGATTGAACTTCTCATTTATTTTCTTTATCATAGTTTCTAAATAAGTTAAAATTGACCTTATGATTATAAATAATAAACATAAATGAGTGTATTTTGGCTCTTATTTATCACTGTTCACTTATGGGTCAAATCTATCTTTTATTGAAGCATTTTTCTGCAATATTTATAGACTTCTTTTTAAATGTATTTTTCCCACTGACTGAAGACATCAAAGATTGGACTGGCCCCAATACCATATTTTAAGTTGAAAATATTTTCTTAAAATAGAGTAAGAAAAACTAGGCCTTTATATTAAGTGGATAGATTTGTGAAAATCAAGAACTATAAACATTATTGTGTAAGATGACTTGTGAGAATACGGTGAAACTGAAGCAATGTTTGATCTCTATTTTTCTAATCTCTTTTCCTCTCAAACAATGGGAATCCCCATGCTAGACTCATACGTGGAAAACTGAACTGATTCTCTGAGGTCACATTAAGGATATGCCCTCTGCAAAACCTATTGTCTTTGATCATTTTGCTCTGGGTACTTCCCTGGTAGGCCTTCTGTATACCTAAGAAGGCTGCAGCACTAGTCTTTTCCTACTGCGGTTCTAAAGTGGTGCTCCTTAAAGAGTTTCTTGGGTGCTGATGAGACAGCTTCTGAGGAAGCAGAGAACTGTCATGTGTATGTTGATTCAGCTGGATGTGATGTTTCTTGGTGAGGCCAGCCTGCCTCCCTTGGCTCCCCAACCTAGAGGAGGAGGGGTTGGGGCTATGTTCTTAGAGCCACAGCAGACCAAAAAATTGGCCCATATTGGTGGCCTACAATGACCAGAGGGTTGAATCACAATTTCATTTAGAATTGTTGCACTTGTTGGCATCATTAGAACAGCAAACACAAGTAAAATTCCATTTAAAAAAAATTGGATCTAGCACATTTTCATTAACTCTAATTTAATAATCTTACCATTTTTCTTGACTTGCACAATTAATATAAATGAACTATTTTTTTGCTGCTTATTCATAATGGATATGTCAAGGACCATGGTGTAAGTATAAGCTTTCCTTCTATCAGCATTGTTTTAATAGAACTGGCAATGTGAATCATGCAGACAAAGATCCCTGAGAGCAGAGTGTAAAGCAGAAAGCCCAGGAACCAAGTTCTTAAAATTGTAATGGTTATTGGCTTTTGTACAGCTTGTGAACTATTGCTTTGTAAGCTTTAGAATGAATGAAATCTTTGTCCTTTTGTCTTCTGTTTAATGCAGGAAGGTCCAAGAAAGGTATGACAACCTCCTTGTGTGGTATTTTTGTTTCCGGCAAATAGTGAAAGGTCATTGTCAAGTCATCTTTAAGAAATGATCAGCTTTAAAACTGCACAATGGCAGTTTTTAGTCTAATGATTATTCCTTTTACACAATGGAAAAAATTGTTGTACATTTGCTGGGTGCAGCTGCTATTCATTCACAGGCAGCTGCATGACCCTCTTTGTGTTTTTTTTGTTGTTGTTTTTTTATTTTTATTTTTTATGACAAGGTCAGAGCATGCAGGAAACATGAATGCTTGGGAAGCACTGTTTTGTAAGACGCAGAATCTAGATAAAGAAGAGTGGGCCTTGGGTTGTATATAGGCTAAGTGTAATATGTGAGATTACTCCTTTATAGAGGCCAGGAACAAATAAAGCAGGCTATGTAGGAGGGTGGAAGGAATTTAAAAGCTCCTACTTAATCATTCTATTTGAGACTATTTATATGAAACACTTGATGAAGAGTGAATAACAGTTTAAATGACTGGCCTGAATAAATAAGGTGCGATTACTGTGGGTTGCTAGTAAGAGATGTATAAAATTTGATAGACGCTGCTTCAAATAATGAATGGTATTTTACAAACCTTAGCTCTTAAAAACAATTTGTTACTGTCTGCATGGAAAAAAAGAAGTTTTATAGATATAGTATTGCTTTTATTCTCCCTGTTTTCTGGTTGACCAAAGTGTGTGGAAGATATTTTTCCCTTAAATCTTTTTTGACTGTGTGCATGTATCATAAGCTTATTATTTTTTAACTTCTTGAATTCTTCTCTATAAACTCAGATTTAATCTAAAAATGTCAACATCTCGCCTTGCCAATCTGGTATTGTTATTAACCCCATCAATGATTGCATGTTGGAAGTGTTGTATATTTTTTCCTGTCCCCGTGGGCATCCTTTTTGATCTTATATCTTTTTCCCTTTCTCTGTCATTCTCTTCTCTTCTGACTTGTCCTGTCCCCTCATCTTCCGGCTGTGGAATATGGTTAGGAAGAATGAATCTCTCAGCAGGTGAGCTATGAAAGGCTGAATTGCCAGAAAGACTGATTGATTTTGTCCTCTTAAACCCAGCTTATAATTTTAAATCATTTCATTTTTTATATTAAGGCCTAGATAGTAGTTTAAAGTACATACCACACATTTGGAAGATAAATATCTCACAACGGTCAGCTCACACAGGACTTCTCAGGTCCAATTAAGCCAGAAGTCACGGAGACTGGCATTAAAAATAATAATAGTAAATGGACCTGGCATGTGAAAAATATTGGCTCTTCTTGGGCAGTGAAGAGAGTTGAGTTTGTTTAGGTTCCTTGTATGTACTATGCTTAGCAACTAGCCTCAGATATTACCAGGACTCTCTGTATAAACCTTGTAAAATACCCTTTCAAATAGCTATTTCTGTCTGGATAGGAAGGATTTGAAACATTTACAAGGCCCTTTTTATTGTACGTTTTAGTTGCTGTCCACTGCTGAATGTTATTCTTGCTGCATAACTTAAAAGCAAAACAAGCAGTCTCAGGGGCCGGGAAAGTCTCATTTTTCCCAATCCACTTACTTTGTCCCACCCTGAACAGTAAATGCATTCCACTTCTTTATTTAGCCACTAATTTGGTTGCCATTTATAGATAAGAAAATGAATTCATTGAGTGACTTATTTCATGACATCCATATGCTAAATAAATGGAGATTCTGTGGTGAACAGCATAGGTGTGCCCCCCTTGATAAAGCACACCTGCTCTGTGCTACTTCCCTGCACCAGCGCTTCTCCTTGGGCCTCCTACCAGGTACCCTCCTTCTCCTGCTCTCCTATGATGTTTCCTCTATCAAAAGTACCTATACTTCCAAATGGCCCAGCCAGAGGCTGAATCCCAAAACCAGCTTTTTGGAATCACACTGGTACAGTTCCAGAGGAGAGCTCCATGCTCTTATTTGTTTTTCTGGAATTGTTCAGGATGGAGGAGGCTAAGCCAGTTGAGTTCATCGTGATCAGTAAAGCATTGCCAATTGGGAGAAATGAGAAGCTTCATAAGGTAGAACATGCCATTCACATTGGATCCACAGGAAACAGAAGTCCTGCATTGTGTGCATTGTGAAATATTTGCGTATTAGCAGCAGGCTTGCTCATTTAAGTTGCCATAAAGATGTAAGGCTCATTTTACCACCAGAATGAAGGAAGAGTCTCTGATACACAGAACCAAACCTCAACAAATAGTGATGTGATGTGGGGAATTCATGCGCACAATCCTTAGCATAGTACCCCTCATCACACAGCTTTTCCTCATGCCTGCATCTGAAAATTTTGAGTCATTGTAATTTACTGTCTACCTCACCTGAAGGTGGTAAGTTCATTTTCTTATTCTATGGTACTTTAGGGGGTGAGGGTGGGGAAGAAATCCTGGAAGATCTGACGAGCAGGGCACACATTGTTTTAAGAAGAAATATACTAAGCCCTGGCTGCTGTGGCTCAGTGTATTGAGCGTCGGCCTGCGAGCCAAGTGTCGCTGGTTCGATTCCCAGTCAGGGCACACGACTAGGTGGACATCAGGTCCCCAGTTGGGGGCGCGAGTGAGAGACAACCACACAGTGGTGTTTCTCTCCCCCTCTCCTTTCCCCTCTCTCTAAAAATAAATAAATAAATAAACAAACAAATAAATAAATAAATAAACAAATAAATTATTTTTTAAAAAAGAAGAAATATACTTATCTTCTTTCCTGCTTTTCTAAGAAAGCAAAGGGATTGACTTTTCCTCATTATGAAAAACTGAAGGCGAAGGGGGGTAGTGACATGGCACACGTCGTTGCCAAGGACCTGATTCCTGTATGTTTTTAATTACATAGTTGTCTTTTAGGGATTTGTTTTTCATACTAAAACAAAGAAACATCATCCATGTAGTTGGTGTCAATGTGGAAGTTTTCTTTGCCAACAAACATCTTTTGAAAGCATAAGGCAAGAAACCATGTATGATCTTTTCAAATAATTTCTGGTGTTTTTTGTTTTTTGTCCCCCTCCTTTTCATAATGAATAATTGAAAACAATTTAAAAGGAGCAATTAGTAATTCCAAAAGTTCAAATATCAAAGGTAAATAACTGAGTAATGAATTATTTTGCCTTTGTTTTTTTAATAAAGGCACACACCCCATGCTTATGACTGTACTGACTTCCTTTAATGCTTTATGCATTAATCGCTGCAGTTAATGATAATCTGCTTAAAGTCTCTTGGTGTGCATCTTCCCTTAGCTAAGTGAAACGTAGCTTTTACATGTATACGGGTGTGTATTGGCATTTATAATTACACTTCATATTAAGGAAACTTATTTTCCCAAAAGATGCCTTAATCTGAACTAACATTTTCACTTAGATACCTAAAACTGCTTCAAATACTAATGCGTGAAAACTCATAGAACTAAGATCACTTTACAGTAAGTAACTTTTGGTGTATGATAATTTGCACAGTGGATGTGGCTTCTGGTTTTAACTGGAAATGTTTAATCCATAGCAGAGGAAGCTGTCTGGAATTTCTGGCCTTCTCTTGTCCTCTTGCCTGCTTTTTGGACATTTCATTATCAATCAAAAGCCTCATTGACAGATGGGCAAAGCACAAGAAAAGAGGCAAAATTCAAATGGCCCAGTTGTAAACTCTTAATTGGTCTGACAGTCAGTTTATTCAGGGAGAAAGAGATGATGCAAACTACAGTACTGGCTAGAGCAACACCTTTTTAATGTATTGAAAAATTTATCAGTATGCCCCCTGCTTCCCAAGTGTATGAAACACGGAGAACTGAAAGGAAAGAATAGCCCAAAATCAGCTAGCTACCAGAGAGAAAGCCATAGCAATCATGCAAAGTAAAGCCAATGCCCTAATGTGCAGCTGACCAAGTAAGTACCAGGGTAAGAAAAACACCTCTTAGTAATGGCACTTCTGCTGCCATTGTATTTTAATAGTTCCTACATTGTCATACAGTTGATATCATCAACTAGCAGGACGCTGACTGTCCAGGTGTAAGAAGAGACATCTCTATATAGCAGGTCCTCAAATTAATGTCATTTTATTATAACATTGATGAGAGGGGTAGAAACTTAACTCACTTATATCAATTGGCCTATGGTAAAACTGGTTTTCTTATGGTCATTTCACCACAGTTCCAAGAACCGGTTGATGATGTTAGGACTTACTGGATATATAACAATTAGGAATACAGTCATTTAAAGAATTATTGACTCTGAATGTTTTAAAGAAGTAATTGGCAGAAAAGGGAAATTGGAAAAAAAAAAAGAATGAGAAAAATGTGCAGCTTGGTTCTTAACTAGATTAAAAGATTTAGTGATGATGAATGAGTGACAAGTTCCTCAGATCCTGTCTCTAGATGATCCACCTGCTCCTTTATGATCTAATCCAGTGTCTCTTGAACATGAATATCATTAGGGAGGCAGTGGCCCGAAGACCCTGGTATTGCTCATCACTGGGAGCCATTTTGCCCTGACTTGAACCCAGCTATTTTTGGAGGATTCAGGACCTTTACCTGTATTTCTGTTTGGTTTTCTTTTGTTTCTTTGTGTGCCAATGTATTATTCTCAGTTGCACAGAGATGTTGGACTGGCATAGGAGAGTGTCAAGTGATCTGCTGGCAAAAAAAGATCACTCACAAGAGTACTTTGAAATTCTTGCTTGCACCAAGCATGATGCTCTTTCTTTGATCTTCTTGGCTTCAAAACAAATTAGACCAAGGGCCAAGTTTCATAGGCAGATGTTTTGGGTTGTTGGTTTGAGTCGTATAAGATCTAAGACTGAAAAATGAGGCATAGTAACATATTTATGGCTCTTTCCTTAGGATATAATCACCAACAGATGAGTGAAGGACAAAGGCAGAAATCTTCCGAATTTTACAACCGCACAGCATCTGAATCAAATGTCTACTTGAACAGTTTCCACTACCCAGATCATGGCTACAAGGACCAGGCCTTTGATACTTTGAGCCTAGACAGCTCTGATAGCATGGAGACCAGCATCTCTGCCTGCTCCCCTGACAATATTTCTAGGTAAGATTTATTGGTAGGTAAGGTTTCTGGTTTTGAGAAGTACCTACTGGTTTCAAACAGTAAAGACATCAATTTGGGTAATGTATAAGTATATGTACAAACCCACGTTTCTGTGACATAAAGAGTTTGTAATACAGAAGAAGGTTGGGTGTCATGGTAGCTTTAAGGTGATTTCTTTGTATCCTGTGTGACTTAGCCAGTCTGACATCATATAATTCATCTTTCTTCTTTATTACATTTGAGTGCACATGTATACTGTGCTTCAAAATTGTTTTGCTTCTTTCAGTTGACTCCAAGCTTTATAAGGACTGCTTTTGATTGAATGAGAAATCATTTCCTCCCTGGCTAGTGTGGCTCAGTTGGTTGGGCATTGTCCTGCATAGTGAAAGGTTGTGAGTTCAATTCCCGGTCAGGTCACAGGGCACATGTCTGGGTTTCAGGTTCAGTTCCTGAGAGGCAACTGATCAATATTTCTCTCTCACATCAATGTTTCTCTTCCTCTCTTTCTCCCTCCCATCACCTCTCTCTAAAAATAAATAAATAAAATTTAAAAAAAATATTTTTTTCATTTCCAACAACAGAGTAAGAACTTTGAAGTGGTTCTTACCCTTCTGTCTCATTAAAAGGGAGGCTTTAGCTGTTCTGTGTATTAAAATTTTTATAAGAATTTAACCATTCACATTTAAGTTCATACTTTGAGGCAAGCAAAGGTGTTTTATGGAATTATGGCTAAAGGCACATCCAAAACATGGATCTAATCACGGTACCCCCCTTCTCTTCAAAAGCTTTGATGATGCCCTACTACCTTTTGAATAAGGTCAGTCCCCAGAACAATGGCATTCTAGGTTCAGCCCAACTCCGCATTCATTGTCTCCTGATACATGTCACAGAGCTTCTTACTAATTGACAGCACGATGAATTCTGAGATTCCTGTGCCTTGGCCCTGGAATCGTGTAGTTTGTCCATTCATCATTTATAAGCACCTTCTTTCCACAAACACAGATGGATTGCTGTACGGTCAGCAGTGGGCTGGAGTTGGCTCACTGGCTGGCAAGTGCCAAATGTGTACTTCTCCTCCAGACTCTGTGATCAGCTGTGTCATGTCAGTAATTTGAGATTGGCTATGGTGAGAGTACATATTTCAAATAAATCAACAATTTTTATACATCAGGGTTTGTTTTCCTCCAGAGATAGGTTTACCAGCATACCACTGTCTGTAGTCAGTTCATGCTTTTATTTGTTTATTCACTCAACCTATACTTACTGAGGGCTGATCTTGTCTGGCATTGCAAAATATCTATTCTAGCCCCAATGCTCCACTCCCTTCTAAACCTGAAGAAGTTCTCCTCATCCTTCAAGCTCAAACTTAAGTTGGAAACTCATGGAAAGTCATGAAAATTTACTTTTTTCAGGGCTTTCTCTTCTGTGTTTCCATTGCACTAGATACCTTTTTTCTATTATATCGCTGATCCATTGCAGTATAACTTTTTTTTCTTCAGTAATTAATTGGTAAATTCCTCAATGCCAAGGAAGATGTCTAATCTTCTTTCAATTTCCAAGCCCAGTAGAGATATTGGCATATAGTAGGTGTTTGATAAGTGTTGGCTAAATAAATGCCTCAGGATGTAATAAAATGAACATGTTCTTAATTTTTTTATTTTTCTGTTTGAATTATTTAATTGGATGAGAACCATTTTGATTTAAATGCCCCAAAACAACCAGTATCCAATCAATGTCAGTTGGACACTTGTGTGTCTCAAAAGAAAATGTCTGATTGGATAATTGCCATCAAACTTTCCTGTGTTGGAAGGAAGCCTCAGGCTGGAAATAGGAATACTTGCAGTACTTAAAGCATATATCATACTTCTCTCAGCCCTGACCGTTATTCTGTGAGGTGGAGGAATTATTTCTTTTTTTTAATATGCTTTACTGCTTATGCTGTTACAGTTGTCTCAATTTCTTTTCCCTTTGCTCCCCTCCACCCAGTGACCCCCCTCTCTCCAGTTGTCCCCCCCCCTTAGTCAATGCCCATTGGTTGTGCATATAGTTCTTCTCAACCTCTTCCTGTCTATTCCACTCCTTCCTACTATGCTTCTTAATTCCTGTACCATCTCCCTCCCTTTCCCCCTTCCCCCTCCCAGGTGGCCTCCCCCCATATGTTCCCCATACCTATAATTCTTTTCCCATTCCCCTTGCCTACTTAGCTTGCCTTTGTTTCAATTCCCTAGCTTCTGTTGTTGGTTGTTGTGATACAGTTTTCATTTTAATGCTCATAGTTTTGATCCTCTTTCTCCTAAACAAGTCCCTTTAACATTTCATATAACAGTGGTTTGGTTCTGATGAACTCCTTCAGTTTTACTTTGTCCTGGAAGCACTTTTCTCTGCCCTTCTATTCTGAATGACAGCTCCACTGGATAGAGTGATCGTGGCTGTAGGTTTTTGCTTTTCATTACTTTGAATATTTCTTGCCAGTCCCTTCTTGCCTGCAGAGTCTCTTTTGAGGAATCAGCTGGGAGTCTTATTGGGACCCCTTTGTACATAATTCTCTTATTCTCTCTTGCTGTTTTTAAGATTCTCTCTTTATCCTTAATTTTTGACATTTTGATTATAATGTGTCTTGGTGTGGTTCTCCCTGGGTCCAGTTTTTTTGGAACTCTCTGTGCTTCCTAGACCTTAAGTCTATTTCCTTCCCCAAGTTAGGGAAGTTTTACTTCATTATTTTTTTCACATAATTTTTCAATTTCTAGTTCTTTTTCACCTTCTGGTGATCCTATGATTTGAATGTTGGCCCACTTATAGCTAGGTTTCTGAGCCTCTCCTCATTTTCCTCACTTTTTGTTTCCTCTTTCTGTACTGGTTGACTCTTCCTTCCGTATGTTCCAATTTGTTGATTTGATCCCTGGTTTTCTTAACCTCACCACTAGTTTCATATGTGTTTTTGTTCATTTCAGCAGGACTAGCCTTCATTCCTTCCCCATCTTGTTTAAGATCTGCTGTTAGGTCTGTAAGCATTCATATAACCAAAGCTCTGAATTGTGCCTCAGAAAGATTTCCTATCTGCTGAGCTGTTACATTAGATATTTGCCGTCTGGTCAGCTGCATCACCAGGATCTCTACCATGATCTGTGCCATCCTGACAGCTTTGTGTTTACCTTTGCTTACTGGATGGGGCTGTTACACCTCCTACGCTATAGGGGGCAGAGCCCTGTGCACTCGTCATTACCAGGCAACCCTTCTCACCACACTGTGGCATTTTGTGTGGGGCCAGGTGTCCTAGATGGATTCCTGCCGTTCACTCTCCACTGAGAGACTAGGAGCCTCCTCCTCCATCCCCAACCCCTCTGGCCCTCACAGTCTGAGGCAGTGGGGGTCTGCCTTCCCCAGCATTGGAATCGCGAGCTGATGGGTTTGGTCTGCAGCCAGGGGTGATCCCCAGGCGCTTCTCGCCTCCCCTTAAATATGGGTGTCTGTGCTTACCGCTGTCCCACCACTCTCGCCGCAGCTGCCGCTGCCAGCACAGCTTGATCTCTCTGCCCCAGCTTCACCCCTCCTACCCATCCAGACAAGCACTACTTCTTTATAACTTCATACGTTGGACTTCCATGTAGCTCTGTTTTCTGGAACTTCTGGTTATTTCTGGTTTTGCGGTAGTTGTATTCCTTCTTAGTTGTAGAGGGAGAAAAGGAGCGTGCAGTCTAGGCCTCCATCTTGGCCAGAAGTCCCCTGTTCCTTGAATATAGTGGGATGATAGATTTTTTAATATTTTGATAGGAAATTTCCATCATCTAAATATTTTTCTACAAAGGTTTCAATAACTCTCCCCCCACCTCACATAAAAGAATTAAAAAGAGTGACAGAGGCAAAAGGAAAGTAATATTAGCAAGTTATACTTAGCTTTTGAGTTAGTTTTAGTTAGTATTTATTTCTTAAAAGAATATGAAAGACCCAAATGTAACCAAACATATAGCCAGGAAATCTGGGAGGAGGGGAAGAAGAAAAGGATAGGTATTACATTCTGTGGTAAATACAGTACAGTGTATTTTAATTCTGTCACTAATGGGTGAAATATCAATCGTCGTCGGCAGCCGTCCGTCTCGAGAGACTATGGTGTAGCTTCTTAAGAGTCTATCTGCACCGCCGAGAATGGCTGTGCAGTCCGACTCGGGAGTGACACGGTATCTGTCTCCTCCCGTGTTGAATCGACATCTTGCGATGACGCTGGAGTGTCCTCTCCAGTAAAGCTGAAGCTACAGAGCCTGGGCAGGGTGATATGGAGGGTCTGCTGTTGCCCAAGCAGCAGACCCCCCCTCTCTTCGCAGCTGAAGGGTCCAAGGGAAAGACGGAGTCAATACAGCTTGGTTTCAGGTGCGCCGCAGGAGTTGCCGGTGTTGACTACAACGTCAAACCGCCTTAGGGACTCCGGCTCCGGATTTTCTGTCGGGGTTTACTCCCTTAGCCTTTCCCCTGAAGAGGTATGCCGCAAGGCAGCGGAGGTTTTTTGGAGTCAGAGTTTTCCTTCTCTGATGTGCCCTGACTGGAAGATCGAACCAGCGACACTTAGCTCGCAGGCCGACGCTCAATCCACTGAGCCAAACCAGCCAGGGTCAGACACTTGGGATAATTCTGTCTTATTCATATAGGTGAGGTTTTTATAAGATCCAAATGAAAGGACCAAGTAACTTCTACGATCCATGTTTAATATATACTAGGAAGGCAAAACAACAGATTCTTGACATTTTTAAGAAATTCTAGGGGGTGGCTATCACTTTTAACCTCAGTATTTTAAGCTTTAACATTCTGAAAGATGACTTTTTTGCAATGAAATACAACTGAAGGAAGAAACCCAGACATGTTACATCTTTGAGTGTTTGTTAAATAATTTTAGAGAAAAATAATATATAAATAATCTAATTTTAGTGTGCTTCCTTAAATAGTTTCGTTCTAAAAGATATAACCAAGAATGTTCTTGGACAGCTTATAACTTAAATTTGCAGAACGTAAGAGCTAATGCTAAGGTTTTTGTGTTCACTCCTTTGTTGCTATCTTATAATTCCTAGGCAATTACAGGCTAACAGCAGCCCATTAATATCAATTAGTCAAAATGATCCAACCTGCTGACCTAAAATGGCCTGCAACCTATTCAAGGCTGCAAAGGACACATTTCAAAAGATGTGTCACAATATTACAAATCAACAGATGTTAGTAAGCTCAGGATGGCTGTATTCCTTAACCAGGACATGGCATTGCCTTTATTTTTCCTCAGTTTTTGTGTGTGTGTGTGTGTGTGTATGTGTGTGTGTATGTGTGTGTGTGGTGTGTGTGTGGTGTGTGTGTGTGTTACAGAAGTGATGTTTGGGAATAGAGGATGTTTAAAAACAGGAATGAATAGTATGTGCTCTCACTCCACCAAGAACACCGAGTCCTGTCATGTCTATGCAGAAGGAGGTGTAAGCAGATTACTGGATATATCCTATATCCTATCAGCAGTTACTAGGAAAAACACAAAAGTAACCATGACAATTATATTACTACTTGTTACATGGAAATGACCAAAATTTAAGGAGGGAATTATATAATAATCATATTAAATAAAAATGATATGTTTGTTGCCATTATTATTTAATGTTAGAAGGGTTAGTATTTCACTTTACTCAATATTAAAAGCAGTATTTCACTTTTAAAAAAATGTAATATGACTGTTTTGGAGAAGACATTTGAGTGTGTGGAACAGTTGGGCATCAAACCATCTCTCGCCCTCCAGGTGCTCAGGTTGTGCATGCATACTGCTGAGGTTGTTGGGGCCATGCCAGCGGGCGCTGGGAGCTAACATTCTCAGAATGGAAGTCCTAGAACTTTGAGTAGTTATTCAGAAACGATTAGTATCCAATATAAACTGACCAATTTGATGTGGTATTTTTGTATAACAGGACACAAACAAGAGTCAGAAACTCAGCAACTATTATATAATGGTGAATGGGGGATAAAAGTTGGATGTTAAAATAGCAAATACAAAATGCAGCAGTTTAGTTTTCCAATGTAGTAATCTCAGAGGGACCTCCTACATTTCTCTGGCACTTTGTACTTAAGCGTTATTTTGAAAATATCAGACTATTCTCCCATCTTCCCTAATAATTGTGAATATGTTTTAACAATATTCCTATGGTGAACTCTTGATAACATGACCTTTTTAATTCCTTTTTATTTCTGAGCCATCTTTAATAAATAAAGATACTCTAAGGTTTTTCCTATCTTGATTTCTTTTTCTTCTTCTGTTTCTTGCTTCCCACCTCCTTTTCCCCTTCAAAACTAAGAAGTACATATGCATCTTACCAAATCATTGCTCCCCACACCCCACCTCTCATACCCAATGGTGGTAAACAAAAATGATGCATCAGTGAATACAGGGAATTATCTAAAAAGGGACCAGTTCAATTATATTTACCAAGCATTGGAAGTTCAGATTTGAACAATTAATCACAGTGACCAGCAAAACCTTAATTTATTTTTATTTTAATTTATTTTATTTTTATTTGCTCATTCAGTTGCTTTTTCTTAGAATGGTGTCCAAGGGTAGAAAATGAGAATGTTTCCACTGAACACTCTATGTTAAGAAAACAGCATTCTTAAGGGTGATCATTCCTGTGTGGTCACAGTCTTTTTCCACAGTTACTTCATACAGAACTTGTTAGGATGACCGGTGGGGAGGGCTGTAAAAGAATTCACAAAGAGATGAAAGTGTAAAGAGTAAAGATTCTATTCACTCTCCAAGAAAGGAGAGGGCTGTGGTGTGGGGAGATACACCAGCCTTGATGGGTGGGGGCTTTGAGCTTTTATTGAATAATAATTAGATTATAAAAGGGTGGGAGGATTGCTGTTGTGTGGCCTCTGGGCTGATGGAGCATTGTAAAGGGAGGCTGCGATTTGTTCCAATGTTATCTTCTGCCTGTGGCTGTGCATTAGTCACATTCTATTCTTGCTTTTCAGTCATTTCCAGGCCTGAGGACACAAGCTCAGAGGAGTAAAATGGCAGTCATGCTTACAAGGTTGTAGGCCTGCTTGGCAAATAGTCCCATGATACCAAAAGGCACTGGCTTTGTCCTTTCAGAACTGACCTGGTGATGCTGGTGTTACAGAACCCCTGGGCTGCTCCAGTTGAAAACGAACCCACGGGCTCTTTAGTTAGGGGCCCGATTGCCCGCCGCCAAAATTATAACTCTCAATACCAGAGTTTGGTGAAAAGAAAAAGAATTGTTTATTTAACAGTTATATAGATTTAGTTATTTGCAGATTTCTGTTGTTAAGTCTTATGCTCTTTAAAATACCCACAAACACATATCCTTGCCTCCCCCACTTCCAAACCAGGCTAGTTTTAGAAAAGTTAGAGAAACCGCTTCCCTACTTTCCAAACACAGTTCAGCTTTACCAGCAGCTGCCAATCACTCAGTTCTGATTGGGGAGGTCCTTTCTGTGCTGTGGTGCCCTCCAGCTCTCAATGCAGGACCGCCTGGATTCTCAGCCTCCTTGCAAACTGCCTTCTTCCTGCAAATCGCATGGATCTCCTCTCCTCAAAACCGCATGGCAAGAGCCTCTTAAAGCAGCCTGGAGACCCCTTCTCCGAGTCACATGGAGAAGGCCTCTTTACCAAGCCACGTGGAGGGAGCACACAAGAGAGCGAGAGAGCGAGAGCCCCAGACCGAGCGCGTGAGCGTGAGAGAGAGTCCGAGTCAGAGCGCCAGAGCGAGAGCCAGAGTGCCAGTGAGAGCCAGAGCCCGAACGAGAGCTTGAGAGAGTCTCAGAGCGAGAGTCTCAGAGAGAGAGCACGAGCGAGAGCCAGAGAGAGAGTCTCAGAGCAAGAGTCAGAGAGAGTCTGAGAGAGTCTAAAATGTCTGCAGCTGCTTATATATCCCTGACTGCGTCATCTGACGCAGTGGGCGTTGCAAACCGTTCTGACCATTCACAGACCCTTACGTAGGCTCTGTGTGCTTTCCATACCGTCCCCCGGTTCAAGACTCCTCCCATCTACCTGAGGCTTTGGATGCATTAAAGCCATTTTGCATAAAAAAAGACAGTAGCCACCAGCCTCAGGCATGTGGAAGCATTCTGAAAAGCTGCTTCCTTCTCCCCATCCCCCAGCTGCAAACTCTGGGGATTTTTGGACTCCCCTGTTTCTGTAACACTGGCAGTTGTGGATAATCAATCACCATAGTCAGAAATTACTAACAGCGTTTATTTAATTTTGCTGTCAGATCCTATGAAGGTCAAAAACTTGAAACCAAAGTAAAAGATGCCTGTTAAAGTTCTGGTATAAAAGGGAGAAAGAGAAAAGCTAGCGTATCTCCTCTGTACCACCATCTACCTTTAAAAAATTTCATGCTACCCTAAGATAAGCTTATACCCATTGTTATGTTGGAAAATAAATGATAAACATCAGATAAGTGGGATGATAGGAACTAACATTTGGAATGTGTATTATGACAGCATAGTATTAAAAAAAATTTATTGTATTTTTTCCATTACCATTTAGCTCCCTTATACTCCCCTCCTCATGAACATAGGGATGCTATGTTCTTCAAATTAGTGTTTTGGGTTTCTTTGGATATATTCCCAAACGTGGGATTGCTGGGTCAAAAAGACAGATCCATTTTTAATTTAATGAGGTATCTCCATACTGCTTTCCACAGTGGCTGCACCAGTCTGCATTCCCACCAACAGTTCAAGGATCCCCCTTTATCCACATCCTTGCCAGCACTTATTGTTTGTTGATTTATTGATGATAGTCATTCTGACAGGTATGAGGTGATATCTCACTGTGGTTTTAATTTGCATTTCTCTGATGATTAGTGATATTTAATGTTTTTTGATGTCTGTTGGCCATCTGTATGTCCTCTTTGGAGAAGTCTATTCAGGTCCTTTGCCCATTTTTTAATTGGGTTGTGTCTTTTTAGTGTTGAGTTTTGTAAATTCTTTATAAATTTTAGATATTAACCCCATGTCAGAGGTATTGGTGGATATGTTCTCTCATTCTGTGGGTTGTCTTTTTATTTTGTTGATGTTTTCCTTTGCTGTGAAAAAATGTTTTAGTTTAATGTAGTCCCTAGGGAGATATATCTGATAAAAATATGCTATGACCGATGTCTGAAATTTTGCTGCCTATGTTTTCTTCTAGGATTTTATGGTTTCAGGGCTAACTTTTAAGTCTTTAACCTATTTTGAACTTATTCTTGTGTGTGGTGTAAGAAGTGGTCTAGATTCATTTTTCTTCATGTATCTGTCCAATTTTCCCAACACCATGTATTGAATAGACTATCTTTAGCCCACTGTATGTGCTTGCTTCCTTTGTTGAATATTAATTGACTGTAAAGGTGTGGGGTTTATTTCTGGGCTCTCTATTCTGTTTCATTGATCTACGTGTCTGTTTTTATGCCAGTATCATGCTGTTTTGCTTACTATGGCTTATAGTATAGTTTGATATTAGGCAGCATGATTCCTCCAACTTTGTTCTTCTTTCTCAAGATTGCTGTTGCTATGAGGGACCTTTTGTGATTCCATATAAATTTTTGAAATATTTGTTCTAATTCTGTGAAATATGTTGTTGGAATTTTGATAGGAATAGCATTGACTATAGATTGCTTTGGGTAGTATGGACATTTTAATGATGTTAATTCTTCCTATCCATGAACAACACGGTATGTGCTTACACTTGTTTGTACCTTCTTCAATTTCTTTCTTGAGTATCTTATAATTTTCGGAGTACAGGTCTATTACATCCTTGGTTAGGTTTATTCCTAGGCATTCTATTGTTTTTGTAGCAGTGACAAATGGGATTGTTTTCTTAATTTGCATTTCAGTTAATTCATTATTGGCATCTAAAATGCAACTGAGTTCTGGTTATTAATATTGTATTCTCCTACTTTGCTGAATTCATTTATCAGTTCTAGTAGTTTCTTGGTGGAATCTTTGGGGTTCTGTATGTACAGTATCTTGTCATCTGCAAAAGACAGTTTTACTTCTTCCTTTCCAATTTGGATGACTTTTATTTCTTCCTCTTGTCTGATTGCTGTGTGTGGGACTTCCTGTAATATGTTGAACAAGAGTTGCGAAAGCGGACATCTATGTCTTGTTCCCAATCATAAGGGGAACACATGTAGTTTTTCCTGTTGAGAATGATGCTGGCAGTGGGTTTGTTATATATGGCCTTTACTATGTTTAGGTATGTTCCCTCTACTTCCAGTTTGCTGAGAGTGTATCATAAATGGGTGCTGGATTTTCTCAAATGCTTTTTCTTCATCTATTGATTTGATCATGTGGTTTTTATCCTTCATTTTGTTTATGTGATGAATCACATTTATTGATTTGTGAATGTTGTACCAACCTTGCATTCCTGGAATAAATCCCATTGATCATGGTGTATGATCTATTTGATGTATTGCTCTATTTGGTTTCCTAATTTTTTTTTTTTTTTTTGAGGATTTTAGCATCTATGCTCATCAAGGATATTAGCCTGTAATTTTCTTTTCTTGTTGTGTCTTAACCTGGTTTTGGAATTAGAATAATGCTAGTTTTATAAAATGAGCTTGGGAACTTTACCTCCTCTTGAATTTTTTGAAATAGTTTGAGGACAGGTGTTAGTTCTTCCCAGAATGTTTTGTAAAATTCACCTGTGAAGCCATCCTGTCCAGGGATTTTGTTTGTGGGAGTTTTTTTTATTATGGCTTCAATTTCATGAGGTGTAATCTGTCTATTCAGATTGTCTGAGTCTTCCTGATTTAGTTTTGGAAGATTGTATGCTTCTAGGAATTTATCCATTATGTACAGGTTGTCCAATTTGTTGGCATATATTTGTTCATAATATGTTCTTACAATCCTTTGTATTTCTTTGTTATCAATTGTTATTTCTCCTCCTTCATTTCTGATTTTCTTTCCTTGGGTCCTTTCTCTTTCTTTCTTGATGAGTCTGGTTAAAGGTTTGTCAATCTTGTTTATCTTCTCAGAGAATCAGCTCTTGGATTCATTGATCTTTTGTAATATTTTATGAGACTCTATTTTATTTATTTCTGCTCTGATCTTTATTATTTCCTTCCTCTGCTCACATTAGGCTTTGTTTGTTGTTCTTTTTCAAGTTCCATTTAAGTATAGAGTTAGGTTGTTTATTTGAGCTTTTCCTTGTTTTTTGAGATAGGCCTGTAATGCTATGAATTTCCATCTTAGATTGCTGTCCCTGTGTTCCACAGATTTTGGATTATTATGTTCTCATTTTCATTTGTTTCAGGGTATCTTTTGATTTCCTACTTGATCTCATTGTTGACCCATTCATTGTTTAATAACATGTTATTTAGCTTCCATGCCTTTGCATATTTTTGTTTTCTTCTTGTGATTGATTTCTAGTTTCAAAGCATTGTGGTCAGAGAAGATGCTTCGTATAATTTCAATCTTCTTGAATTTGATACTTGTTCTGTGTCCTAACATGTACTCTATCATAGAAAATGTTCCATGTGCACTTGAAAAGTATGCATATTCTGCTGATTTGGGGTGAAATGCTCTGAAGATAACAAATCCATTTGATCTAGTGTGTCATTTAAGGCTACTGTCTCCTTGTTGATTTTCTGTCTGGAAGATCTATCCATTGAAGTCAGTGGGGTGTTAAAATCCCCTACTATGACTGTATTTCTGTTTATCCTTCCTTTTATGTCCATCAAGATTTGCTTTGCATATTAAGGTGCTCCTGTGTTGGGTACATAAATGTTTATTAGCATTATATACTCTTGTTGGATTGTTCCTTTATCATCATGTAGTGTCCTTCTTTGTCTCTTACTATAGCCTTGGTGTTAAAGTCTATTTTGTCAGATATAACTATTGCTACCCCAGCTTTTCTTCCTTCCCATTTGCATGAAGTATCTCTTTTTATTCCTTTAGTTTTAGTCCGTGTGTATCTTTCAGTCTGAGATGGGTCTCTTGGAGACAGTATATATATGGATCTTGTTTTCTTATCTATTCAGTTACCCTATGTGTTCTTAGTGGAGCATTTATACCATTTACATTTAAGGTGATTATTGATAAATATGTATTTATTGCCATTTTATTTTAAAACCATTGTCTCATCTTCTTCCTCTTCTTCTTCAAGCAAGTTCTTCAACATTTGTTGCAATACTGGTTTGGTATTAACATACTCCTTTAGCTTTTTTCTTTTCTAGAAAGCTCTTTATTTCTCCTTCAATTTTAAATGATACACTTGCTGGATAAAGTAGCCTTGCTTGTAGGTCCTTGCTTTTCATCACCTTGAATATTTCACGCCAATCCCTTCTGGTTTGAAATGTTTCTGTTAAAAAACAGATGACAGTGTAATTGGAGGTAACTACATGCTTTTGTCTTATGGCTTTTGGATTCTCTCCTTGTATTTAAGCTTTGCCATTTTAATTATGATGTGTCTTGGTGTAGGCCTCTTTGAGTCAGTCCATCTTGTTTGGAATTCTCTATGCTTTCTGGACTTGTGCTTCTTTTTCTTTCACCATACTAAGAAGTTTTCACTCATTATCTCTTCAAATAGGTTCTCAATCCCTTGCTTACTCTCTTCTTTCAGTACTCTCATGATATGGATGTTGTTAACATTTCATTTTGTCCAAAAGGTTTCTTAAGCTCTCCTCATTCTTTTTTATTTTTGCAGCTCTGCTTGGGTGTTTTTTCCTACCTTGTCTTCCAAACCACTGATTCAGTCCTCTGCTTCATCTAATCTATTGCTTATTCCTTCCAGTGTATTATTTATTTCAGATATTACATTCTTTATTTCCGATTGGTCCATTTTTAATTGTTTCTATGACTTTTTTCATGCTGTTGAGTATCCTGATAATCATTATTCTGAACTCTATATCTGATCATTTGCTTGCCTCCCTTTCATTTAGTTCTTTTTCTGTAGGAGTCTCTTGTTCTTTCATTTGAGGCCTGTTTCTTTGTCTTCCCATTTTGGCTGCCTCTTTGTGTTTATTTCTATGTATTAGGTAGGACTGCAAAGATTCTGGGGCAGAGCTATGTCAGACACTGCCTGTAACTGGCCCTGAGCAACCTAGTTGGAGCTGTCAGTGACCCACAGCATGTGGCTCCCTCTACTGGGCTTAGGTGTGTGCAGAAATAACCAGACTGCACACTAAGGTCATCTTTTACCAGCACAAGGCCGAAGGGAGGGTTTGCTAATGTCTCAGAGCTCCCAGATATCCACCTTAGTTATTAAACTTAATCACCGAAATAACCTTCAGGTGTACTTCTTAGCATCTTGGCTTAAGCTCCACGGGGTAGGGCAAAATAATTCCTGCTGGTGGGACTATTGCTTCCACTCAGGCTGATGCCATTTGGAGAGGAGTGCTCTGCCTGAGAAAGATGGCTTCTGCAGTATAGGGAATGATTCAGAACAAGGATCCTGGTGGCTATTCCTTCAGTTTTCTATCTCCGCGAGCCCTGGATTCTCCTCACATGTGTGCCCTCCCTCTGCTAGAGCCCATGGCTCTGCAGACAGAATTTTGTGAGTTGGCACTTTGAGAGGTTCTCTGCATCTCCAGTCATCTCTTCCTGGTGGACAGAAACTCCTCTGTTTTTCATAGCTGGGTGTTATGTGGGTTCCTTTCCTGGCTGTGGTGCTATACACTGGGGAGCCCAGCTTGTCGCTTAAACCCCACACTTCTCAAAGGGAACCCCCCCAGCCACTGAAATATCTCTACAGCCCTCTTGGGCCTCCTCTAACTCCCTACTAGTCTCATTGTGGTGAAGTGGTTTCTTCTGTCTGTCCCTGGTTATAATGCTTCTCTCCAGCTAGTGTTCAGTTGGTTATTCAGAATGACTTCTCTACAATTTAGTTGTAATTTTGGTTTGGTCCTGAGGGGGGGTTAGTGCAGCTCCCACTTACTCCTCCCCATCTTTAATCCTAATGACAGCACGTTCTTAATGGGAACTCTATGGAGATAGATAGGAAGAAATAAAGGACTAAAAATGTTCTCTTTAAGAATTTAAAATAATTATGGACTAAAATATCCTGAAATTATACATATTTTAAAGGAGTAATTCCATGCTGAAATTCTAGTGACATAAACTTATTCTTATGGTTTATTATGTCACAAAAAGGCATTTGTAGAATTATACTGTAGAATTACTCAGAGTTGTGGGTACATTTGCCCTTCAGTTTTTTTTGAGACATCATTTTTTGAGTCTACCAGAAAGTTACTTGAGTCAGACAATATTTTTGCTTTTTCAGCATTATTATATACATTGTAAACAAACAAGAGTTAGGAAAGCAATTCTTGGGTCTTAAAAAACAATAACTAAGAGTCAGTTCTGCATAAAACCTCTGTTCTGCCACATTACTAGCTAGAATGTAGAGTTCTAACTACCACCTACAATGATACATTATTATTACTATTATCATTATTAACTTTCTAATCTTAACCCTGTACTCCTATTTTGAGGAAATGTTGAGGAAGTTGATCACTCATGAGAGCTCGAATAGCAGCAATGTGTGTGTGGAGGGAAAAAGAAGACTTTGCGATAGGACTGAAAACAATCTATGGTTGAACTAGTTTTTAAAAGATATTTTAACCAGAATTTTAAATGCTTCTAATGCCTTCATTTTAGGCAAAGGTTTATATTTTGCTTTCTACCCTGGATAGTGTTAACCAGAGAAGAAATTTAAGCTGCAGTAAATAAGAAAAAGCATTTATTGAACAAAAAGGTTTACAACTGGGGAAGCACAGGTTCAGGCAGCAACTTAAAAGTGCTCCAAAGAGAAAAAAGAAAGGCAGGATTTTTTAGAGGTGAAATTTACAAGTACGGTTCCCAGTTTAGTCTTCCTCACAAATAAAGGAATTTGGCTAAATTGCAGGGATTTAAGAGAGTCTAAAATTACGAGGAGGAAGTAAAGGCCATAGATGTCCATACAGCAATTGTTCCAGGATGTTTATGGGTTAGCCTTGAGGTGAGTTGAGCAACAGGTTAGCCACTTAAGAGCAGCTTTGAGAACCGAGGCAGATGTACACAGGCCCCACTTCCTCAATAGCCTCCCCACTCTTTGTTTAAGTGACTCTCTTATCAAATGGTGGCAACCTAATATCATAGAGCAGCAAAAGTTTTGCTGAATAGGAAAGGCTTAAATGTGAGGGAAATATTAAAACTCAACAATAGCAAGAGTGTGGCTATGGACAACAAGTGTCTATGATAAAAATTAATTAATTTAAAAAAATAAAATAAGTACCTTTTAAAGTATGTTTATATATATATATGTGTGTGTGTGTGTGTGTGTGTGTATATATATATATATATTTTTACTTTAGGTGCCTAAAAGCAAAGAAGACATGAATGAAGTGGTCAATATTAACATGAACTTTCTATCAAGTGTTTTCAACAAATTCAGTTCATTTGGAGCAAAAATTAAGACATCTATGAGAACATTGCCAAATAAATAAATTGAATATAATTAGCAGAAAACTACTTAGAAATATTACAAAATAATAGAAAACATCCTGAAAAATTCTTTTTAAAATGAACAGAAATATTTAAAGTTGGGTAAATGTTTGAAAACTTAACCCTCTAGGATGTGCCCAAATTACAAATATATGTAAAACCATGGACTGAAAATATTTTATTCTAACCAAGTTATTTGCAACCAATTCATCTGGATAGGTTTCATGTGGCTTTGGAGTCATACTTAGGCCAGTGAATGGAAGCTGTAGGATTGATTTTGCCTCAACATAAAAATCAACATTCTAACAATGCTGCCCAAACAATAAAAGAGAGTGGACACACTGAATTTCATCTAACAAAGTTCAGGGCACAAACTAGATGAAAAAATGGGAATGTCGCAGAAAGAACTAAGGGACAAAAATAAGGGTTAGACTATGGGTGAGTGTTTTTTTTTAATTGATGAGTTCTTAAAACCTGAGACTTAGTGAAACTCAGATTATGCATTTCCAAATTAATTGTTCACATAAGACATATATATCTGATGGCACAAACAACACAATAAAACAGCAATCATTAACCGATATGCTACAAAAAATTTTTAAACATGCAATACCTATTTAGTCAGAGGCACTGACCTCTTTTCTCTTACATTGTCAAATAAAAAAAATGACAACAGCCAACACAACAATAGCTGTCTGTTCTGAATGAATCAAAATTATACCTATTTTTTTGTCAGATCGGCAAAAAATATATTTTTTTGGTGTGCCGCAGAGTTGTAATAATTAATTTATGTGTGCCATGAGATGAAACAGGTTGAAGATTGCTGCTATGGAATATGAACATAATTTTGTGCTATTATATGGCCTGAATGTTTGTCAGGCCTTTTCAGTTGAGTTGATGAAGTTTGTCCTTTTTCTGTTTATTACGTTGAGTGTTCTCAATGAAGGGGAACATTAACTTATGAAAAGAACAGAACTTACCCATTTGAAAAGAAATCGCCATGTTCTTCTCTTTCTCAGGAGAAAATGCCTGGGTAAAAATTGGCCTAAGGTAACCCCGTAATGTACACCCTAATTATTAAATTTCTAAGACTCCAACATTCCTAAAGCCTCTCCTTGATAAATGCATTTTGTACTGGGGATGGCAGTACTGATTGTTCTCTTTTAAAGACATAAATTTTTTTTTTAGATCAGTTTTAGGTTCACAGCAAATTTGAGAGGACCGTACAGATTTCCCATTTACCCCTTACCTGACACATGCATAGTCCTCGCCCATTATCAGCATCCCCCACCAGAGTGGTGCATTTGTTAACAATGAATCTACATTGGCACATCATTAATCACCCAAACTCCGTAGTTTTCATTAAGGTTCACTCTTAATGTTGTACATTCTATGGATTTAGGCAAATGTATAATTACATGTATTCATCATTATAATATCATACAGAGTATTTTCACTGCCCTAAAAATCTGCTGTCCCCACCCCCTTCAAATCCCTGGCAACCACTTATCTTTTCATTGTCTCTAGACTTTTGCCTTTTCCAGATTATAATATAGTTAAGTCATACAGTATTTACTCTTTCCATATTAGCTTTTTTCACTTAGTAATGTTTTTAATGTTCTCCCATGTCTTTTCATGGCTTGCTAGCTAGTTGTTTTTAGTACTGAATAAGAGTCCATCATCTGGATGAACCACAGTTTATTTATTCATTTACTTACTGATGGACATCGTAGTTGCTTCCAAATTTTGACAAATATGTATAAAGCTTCTAAAAACATCTGTGTTCACATATTGAATTTAAAATAAACTGCATGTCCTGTGTTACTGTGGTCATTTATCTCTTCAAAACAACCTAGATTTGAGATGATCCAAAATGTGTTTTTGGAAGGCCATATTAATAATTATCTTATGCATTTTATATGAATTTATTTTCATATGAATGTCTTACAAACACAGGTTCCTCCTGTGTGTCAGGTTCTATGCTATGGGGAATAGAGATATGAAAGCCTTTCCTCAAGAGAGTCTAGAAAATAAGACAGATATGTAAATGATTATACAAGTGTACACGCATAACAGACAACTTTGGTTCTCCATGGCTGGAACATCAGAGTAAATAAGTTTGGCCTAGGTTACGATCTCTTTTCCAAACTAGTGAATACAATGTAAGCAAGTGAAAAATATAAATTTTTGTTTAAAGTTAAAGATTTCCAAGTTCTTCTCTTTCCCATTTAGTTACCCCAACTGTTCTTGCAGTGTTCACATCCTATTTTGTTTTTCCTTCACTTGTTTGTGTGATGTCTTTCTCAAGTTGCATTTCTTTCGAAGCTCTTGGATCCCTTTATGAAGTTTACTCATTGGTATCGGAGGGTGCACATTTATTGACAAAACTGCCCACTACTAATTTTACCTATAAGAGAAGTCATTTTTAAATTGGCATCATCATTTAAGCAATAAAATGTCCACATATATGAAGGCACAACAAAAAAGCAGGAATTAGAAGGACACATTCCCAAACCAAATAAAGTGACTTCAAACCTTAGGTGTCATCTACCTAAAATTTTGGTGATAATTTACTGGTCTGTCATCTCTGAATAATTCAGCTAACAGGAGGGCCTCCCATAGGCCGTAGTTTTTAGACTTCACAGGAAACATTTTGAGAATACCCTTTGTAAAAATTGGTTCTGGTTTTATTTATGAGTAAAGCACTTTACTTTGGCATTATTTTGCTTGCCTCTATTTTGTCTCTTATACTGAGGTAAGTCAGTATCACCCACAGTTTTCAGAGTTGAATTGACTCGCCTTTTCAGACCAAGGACTCTCTTAGTCCTTTAAATTGTACTAGATTTTGTCACACACTTTTGTGGACCTGCATGCTTGTGCATGCTTGTGTTTGAAGAGACCTCAACCTGCAACAATATTCTTCAAGGCTTTTGTATTTTATTCAGTGCCAGCACATCAAATATTGCCAGGATAGAAGAAATGGAGAGACTTTTGAAGCAGGCTCATGCAGAGAAGACACGGCTACTTGAATCCAGGGTAGGTTTAATATCTTCATGCCAGAGGTCAGTGATGTGGTTCCAAATGCCCTGCACTTGACATCAGGAAGCTGTCCTCAGGCCTCACTAGGCAGTGTGATGGTGGAAGAGTCTTTCAACCTTTCTTGGCCTCATTTTCTTACCTGAAAGCTAAGGGTGTTTGATGATTTCTAAGACTCTACTGCACTACAGTTTTTCATAATTTAATTTATATATAGTGTTGACATAGACCGAAATGAATGCTTTGTATTATGTTTCCCTTTGATGGGCACTTTGTTTGCCTGCCAAGAAATGAGGATGAATGTCATGTCTTTATGCATTCTCTGTTCCTTGCCAGCTTGCATTAACTACGCTATTGTAGCATTAAAAATCCCTTTATTATTGTGACTGTATTTCAAGCCCAAATCTGGACTTCCTTAGGAATCCCCCAGAATGCCCCAGAATGCATCCTGCCCTAAGGGCACCTCCTTTCCTCTTCTGACTTCCCCATGTGCTTCCTCTACGACCTTCGCCAGGAAGCCACAGAGCAACAACAGGAATTGGAAGGACCCGTGCATGACCTTCAGTAGGAAGACAGCAATTGAAACAAAGGCTAAATCTCTCATGATTAGTGTCAGTTGACCATTTGTGAGGATTTTTATTTAAAATGGGAGAGTTGTGGTTATCAATGTGAAATGACTGAATGCAATCACAAGATGGAGTTCCACTTATACTGAATTGTTAATTAGAGTTAGGGGTTGTCTTCATCATAGAATGTTTTGAAGGCTATGTGAAGGGTGATTACGGATGTTTTAGCTGAGCTTATATACCGAGCTTATATATTGTAAGGGAATAGGTTATAAACCAAAATTTCTAGTGAGAATATCTTTTTTGATAATATAATTGGAATCTTTCAAATACAGCAAGTAAGTCTTAAAATTTATTCTGCTTACTGATATTTAGGAACGGGAAATGGAAGCCAAAAAACGAGCTCTGGAAGAAGAGAAACGACGCCGAGAACTCCTGGAAAAACGATTGCAGGAAGAAACTAGCCAGAGGCAGAAGTTAATTGAAAAGGAAGTGAAAATAAGGGAGAAACAAAGGGCACAGGTTTGTGGGTCAATCTGGATAGATAAGAGTATGTTGCCCCCTAGTGGCTTTTCTCTACAGGACGGAAATGCTGTGTCCGGATGCTTTCCACCAATTATTAACGGTTGTTGATCTGTGGTGACTGAGGGAAAGATATGAGTTAGTAGACAAAACAACAACACATTTATTTCAAATGACATTTTTCTATGCTTGTGCATGCATGCATGGAACATTTGATGGGAAAGTCACTTTTTCTTCTACCTGTTTTTTGGAATATATTTAAAAGGAGAATGTTTTCTTGAGTTGGTTTGAGAAATGCAGCTGGGTATACTACTGAAACAAAATACATCTAAACTAAAATTCTGGTTGATGAAGAGAAGAAGTTCAATTAAGGTGTCTTTTGGAAGCAAACACTCCAGAACAGGATAATTTTACCAGCCCTGGTTTTTTTTTTTTTTTTTTTTTTTTGTGGTGGTGTTAGTGTTTTGTTTTGTTTTTTTCTAACCACTGTATTGTCACATGTGTCCCCCTTGCTACACCAGTCCACACATGTGTGCACCAGATTACTGAACTCAAGCAAAACTTGGGAAAACCACCCATTTGGTTCAACTTCCTGTCTTGGTCATCAGAGAGTGTGAATTTCCGGTCTTGTCACTAGAGCTGCTTGCATAATGTATGTTTTCTGAGAAACTCAAATAAAATTTTGTTAAGGTCATGTAATTTATGTCCAAATCAGTTTTACCGAAGTTTACTAGATGCAAAGGTAACAGATAACATTTCCCTTATTCTTTGTAGTTGCTGATAGTTGACAGTACAGCAGTGAGAGACTTTCCTTAAGGCTTTGATGTACCGTAAGTCTGTGACATCTGTCTTTAGCCAAAATGCCACAGAATCAAAGGCAAGATATTGAAGAAGAAATACAAAGTAAAATGTGTTTATTTTATCTTATTATGTCAAACCTCTGCCAAATTTTGACTCACTTTTAAGGTATCTGAAGCCAAACCAAAAAGTACAATTCTATTTTAATCCTAATTATAAATTTTGCCTCCAAGTATGTGGTGAGGTCATTTTCCCCAGGGTAAAGGAGTGGGATTATTTAACAGGATAAAATAAAACATTACTTTAGAAATATTACCCATGGAAATCTGTATTTCCTAGATTAGATGAATCTCTGCTCCAGCTGTAGTAAAATAAAAGACATCTATGTCCTTCTATTTGATGTCTGGTCCTGGACAGTTTTTTGATTCCACTTCTTACCTTATTTTAGCTTCGCTTTGCAAAACATATATCTCTGCCTTCAATTTCTATTAAGAGTGTATGGAAGCCGATGTGTACAGCTTTGGGAGATCTTGTGGGGTTTGTACTTACTAAAGAATGTTCCATCAATCATGTCTGAGATTATTTAAGAACTATTGTGAGGTTGTGGTGGGGAGAATTCCTGGGAACTTGTTAAAGTGGAGGAGTCCTTATCTGTAGGAAGCAGTCCAAGTAACTTCATGCTTCATTTCTCTGTGTTTTTAAGTGCTAAGTACCTTTTTGAAAACTAAGCTAATGGCATTTTTCCATTTTGCCATCTGTCCATTTCAAGATATAGTATCTATTGGTCTGGGTTTATCCCCTCTCCTCATCCCCATATTGTAGCATTCTTCTTAAAATGCTATCCACTTTTTAGACCCCACATGATGTTTATCTTAAATGCTCAAAATCACGTGGGCATTTTTCCCCCCTGCTTCTACATATCTGTGACTTAAAACGAAAACGTAGGTAGTTACAGATGCAATGGGTTTGCCTTTTTCCAGTCTCGACCTTTGACACGCTATCTGCCTGTCCGGAAGGAAGACTTTGATTTGCGGAGCCACGTGGAGACTGCGGGCCACAACATCGATACATGTTATCATGTATCCATCACAGAGAAAACCTGCCGAGGCTTCCTCATCAAAATGGGTGGAAAAATTAAAACTTGGAAAAAACGTTGGTTTGTTTTTGATCGGAACAAGCGTACATTCTCTTACTATGCAGGTGAGTGATAAAAAAGATCTTAAGTGATATATTCAAATTAGGAACCCTCTGTTAAAGAGAATAGATAGTAAAAGTCAGTATAAATAGGGAGATTGGTAAGTAATAAAAATAATGGTAATATTAATTTTGTAAATGTATATTGTTTTATGTTCAGATTAAATGGTCCATGTAATACAAATTTTCTATTAGAAATAATAAAAATTATGTTATATAAATTCTAGTTCTGAAATAAGCTCAAGTCCAAGTAAATATTAAATGGAATATATTTTTGAGACCAAAATATTGTCTTTTAAAACCATGAGGCCAGAGAAAAGGGTGTTTATTTATTTATTTATTGTTACATGCCCTATTTAAGTCACACACAATTATGCAACCTCAGCTGACAGTCATTCATCTATGGTTTATAAACTGGAATGGTCTTTTAAGCACAGAGAGTACAGCTTATCAGTGAACTAGTGAATAAGTATTTCTTAAATGATTGAAATACTTTTGGATTCTTTAAATGATGGATTGTGAGAAACACCCTACCTGATCTTCCATATATATATAAGAATATTGGTGTATAAAGTAACTGGTATACTTATCAATAAACCTCTTATTTACTCTTGGTCACATATGAAACATGTCCATTATTACCACAAGTATAGCTCTGCCCTCTTTTCAGCTGAAGAAAGGTGGTGTCCCAGAGTTTATGAGGAGACTCTGCTTTGGGGTGACTGTATCAGCATTTATAAGCATTGTCAGGAATTGTTGAAAAGTATATCTATGTGATAAGTAAAAAATCACAGTCTGGTACTTTAATCTAGAGCAGTGGTTCTCAACCTTCCTAATGCCGCGACCCTTTAATACAGTTCCTCATGTTGTGGTGACCCCCAACGATAAAATTATTTTCGTTGCTACTTCCTAACTAATTTTGCTACTGTTACGAATCGTAATGTAAATATCTGATATGCAGGATGTATTTTCATTGTTACAAATTGAACATAATTAAAGCATAGTGATTAATCACAAAGACAATATGTAATTATATATGAATTATATATGTTTTTTTTTTTTTTTGGTTTTTCAATTACAGTTGTCCCCTTTTCCCCTAATTTCTCTCCCCCACCCAACCCACCCCCTCTCCCGCAATCATATCCCTCCCCGTTGTCCATGTCCATGAGTCTTTTATACAGGCTCTTTAATTAAACCCTTCCCTTACTTATCCCCCTTCTCTCCCTCTCCCTTACCCCCTATTGACTGCTATTCTGCTCTTTGTTCTATTTAGTTCCTTTGTTTGTGTTGTTCTTTAGTTTCCTGTATTAGGTGATATCATATGTTATTTTTCTTTCTTTGCCTGGCTTATTTCACTAAGCATAATTCTCTCTAGTTCCATCCATGTTGTTGCAAATGGCAGGAGTTCCTTCTTTCTTTCTGCTACATAGTATTCCATTGTGTAAATGTACCACAGTTTTTTGATCCACTCATCTACAGATGGGCACTTAGGTTGTTTCCAGCACTTAGCTATTGTAAACAGTGCTGCAATGAACATAGGAGTGCATAAGTTCTTTTGAATTGGTGTTTCAAGATTCTTCGGGTATAATCCTAGTAGTGGAGTCGCTGGTTCAAAAGGCAGTTCCATTTTTAATCTTTTGAGGTAATTCCATACTGTTCTCCATAGTGGCTGCACCAGTCTGCATTCCCACCAACAGTGCAGTAGGGTTCCCGTTTCTCCACATCCTCGCCAGCACTTGTCTGTTGATTTGTTGATGATGGCCATTCTGACTGGTGTAAAATGGTATCTCACTGTGGTTTTTATTTGCATCTCCCTGATGGCTAATGATGTTGAGCATTTTTTCATGTGTCTATGGACCTTCTGTATGTCCTCTTCGGAGAAGTGTTTGTTCAGGTCCCTTGCCCATTTTTTAATTGGGTTGTTTGTTGTCTTGATGTTGAGTCGTATCAGCTCTTTATATATTTTGGAAATCAGTCCCCTGTCTGTGATGTCATTGGCAAATATGTTTTCCCATATGGTTGGTTTCCTTTTCATCTTGCTGATGTTTTCTTTTGCTGAGCAGAAACTCTTCAGTTTGATGTAATCCCATTTATTTATTTTTTCCTTTATTTCTCTTGCTTTAGGAGATGTATCCACGAAGAGATTGTTACGTGAGATATCTGATATTTTCTTGCCTATGTTTTCCTCTAGGACTTTTATGGTGTCACGGCTTACATTTAAGTCTTTGATCCATCTTGAGTTTATTCTTGTGTTATATATGTGTTTTCCGATGATCTTAGGCGACCCCTGTGAAAGGGTAGTTCGACCCCCAAAGGGGTCACAGCCCACAGGTTGAGAACCACTGATCTAGAGGATGAGGTCAGGATATGTTTATGAAGAGAGTTGTGAGAAGCCAAGAAATATGTGAAAGAAGTGAAGCACTGGCTATGGATCCCCAGAACTGGGGTGAGTAGAGGGTGAGGGTATAAGACATGCCTTTCAGTTAGGAGCTCTTGGGTGAGGTTCAAGTTGCTATGGTGGCCATCGGTAACTGAAGCAAATGGCCTAACCTTCACTGGTCCCCTTCTTTGCCTCTGTAGGACTTAGTGATCGGGTTTTAGAAGAATCCAGAGACATTGTCTTTAGTTTGAACAATAGAAAAGATGTCTATTTAATAAAAATGCTAATTAAGTGTCTGCAAAAATGCATAAACAAAACTTTGCTGTGTGCTAGTCTCCACAGGGAATTTCACCCAGAATTTTCCAAAACTAAAATTTTGAAATAACTTCAGATGAAACAGCTTTATTCTTCTCTTCTCTGGGATCCTTATTTCATTTTTCTTTTGTCTGTCAGCCAGGTGGGTGGTTCAGTGCCCCTTCCTTCTGACCCATGTAAGTGAGTTTTCTAAATTTAAACTTCTTAGTAATGGGTCTTTAATATTTTATAAATATCAAAACCTTTTTTGGTGTGTTGAAGGATTACTCAGAATCCTAGTGCATAAAACAGACAAAATAATATTTAATTCAGCTTTTTAATATGTATTTAATATTATATAGCTGACTGGTGAGACCTAGTTTGGCAAGTGCTACCCATCTGGCTGTTTACTACCATCATCAGCTTTGGCTACTCCAGCCATCTGCACCCCCACTTTCTCCTGAAACAGTACCCAGTCCAGGAATAGGTCAGTCCACAGGATGCCATACAGATTGCAGTTCAAGCTGGACTTGATCCCATATTTATCATGCCCCCTCCACTTGTCAGTGAGGTAGATAGATAACCATGGTATGTTGTGAAGGAGCTGTTAATGAGGGTGCTGAAAGCTCCTCTTAGGTCTCTCTGTTGACCTTGACCCTGCGCTCTGTACTTGGCTTTCTACATGTTAACTGGGTAACTTCAGAAGTTCTCTAAAACACTGAGGCACAGAAAATATGGATGTAAATTGGCAGGATAATGCTATTGAAACAGAATAAATAGCATTATTTCATCAACTTAAAATAGTATTACTGATTCTCGTAGTTCACAGTGTCCTTGTGAGGCCTATATTTTTCAGAGTTCTTTCTCACATACGAAGTGCCTTACAAACAAGTTTCATTCCCCAGTTTTCTGCTTGTCTTAAACACTGACAAGATTTACTTTAATCTCCAGATTTTGTATAGTATCTGTTTTCAGAAAACAAAGTATTATTGTAGTCCTATGAATACTGCAGAATTATTTCCAGCAAATGTTTGAGAGATACACTGGGTTAAATGCAATTAAACAACTTTATTTTCTGCTAAACTTCTTAGGGCTATTGTTTTTCAGACTAGCTTTTTACTGTTGTTGCATGTGGGAGGAAGGGACATTCATTAGTAAAAAATAAATAAAAATAAAAACTCAACAAACATCTCTATAAAGAAACTGCCTCTTTCCCATCACAAAAGTTCTGACATTTTCCCACTGTTACACCCGAAATATCCTTTTAGATTTTCTCTATTTGTTTATATATAAATTTCAGTGTGTGCATGTGTTCTTCTTTAATACAGTTGGGACCAAATTATTTACTCTTCAAATAACAGTATTTCAAATTTTTCTATACAGTAGCTGTTAGATACCATTTCGTGCCTGATTTATAATTCAGTCAGTTCCCTGTTAAAGTTCAAGCAGATCTTTGGCAGCCTTCTGCTATAACAAATTCAAATCTGTGTGCATATGCATAAGTAGCTTTTATACAATGATGTTTTAGAAATAGAATTGCTAAGTAAGAGTATGTTTTTCATTTTTTATTGTGTTTGTTTTATCAAATTGCCTTCCAAAAAAGGCCTTTTTATTTTCACTTCCATCAACATGGTATGAGAGTCTCTTTCTCTGCATTCTCATCCATGCTTTAAAAATATTTAAGATGCTCACATGTATTATAATTCTTTATGAATTTAAATTATAAACTACTTCAAGAACATATTAGATCACAGAATGATGTGGTTTATTTTGTTGGTGGTTTGGTTATTTGGGGTTTTTAAAAATGTGTTGTTTGGTGTTTATGGCAAACCTGATGAAATCCTTGAAAGTCTGGAAAATGCTGCATTAAAAGGACATTATTGATGTGAAGCTCTGTTGGGAACAGGAAAATAAATCAAGCCTGCTGGACCAGAAATTGATAGAAAAGAAATATAAGTAGAATATTAGCTTAAATTATAAGTCAGAAACACAATTCTTACACATTTCATTACAACAGCTCTGCATATTAATATTTCTATTTGAATGTCTTGGAGCAGTGGTTCTCAACCTTCCTGATGCCATGACCCATTAATCAGTTCCTCATGTTGTGGTGACCCCCCAACCATAAAATCATTTTTGTTGCTACTTCATAACTGTAACTTTGCTACTGTTATGAATCGTAATGTAAATATCTGATATGCAGGATGTATTTTCATTGTTACGAATTGAACATAATTAAAGCATAGTGATTAATCACAAAGACAATATGTAATTATATATGTATTTTCCGATGATCTTAGGCGACCCCTGTGAAAGAGTAGTTCTACCCCCAAAGGGATTGCGACCCACAGGTTGAGACCCGCTGTCTTGGAGAATGCAGAGAAATAATGGTGTTTATACTTTGTGTGTTAACCTAACAGTCAGAAGTTCTGGGTTATCTTTTGACTGCTAATTTGCTGGAAAGCCTTGGACAAAGTCACTCAGTCCCTTGATTTGGGTTGGTAACTTGATTGTCTTTTGATTTCCCCCCAATATAGAGTTTAGCTAATGAACTAACCCAGTGGTCGCCAGCCTTTTTGACACCACGGATGGAGTGGGGAAGGGGGTGGTTCTGAAGTCAGGTGAGCCTCGCTCACTCCCCCGCTGTGGATAGGCTGGAGAGACAGGAGGCGAAGCTCAGGTGTGCAGTCTACTGCCTCGGGGGTTGGAGACACCTGCACTAGCCTAAATATCTGAATTAAACTTAAATTTAAATAATTTTAATGATGATTATAATGAATTATAATTTTTCCTGTCCATTGGTAGTGATAAAGTATTTATTTTAACACTCATCTATCATTGTAGATAAGCATGAAACTAAATTAAAAGGAGTAATATATTTTCAAGCCATTGAAGAAGTATACTATGATCACCTCAAGAATGCTAATAAGGTAAACATTGATTTTCAGATTCCTACAATTTGAATGCACAGTTACGTTGAGAATTTTTTTTTTTAATTTCAAGCAATTTAATTTGTTGTTCTGACATAACAGATATGTATGATCTGAATGGTGCTAGAAAAGTAAACATAGAAGTAATTAGCATAGCTGATCTTTTTATGTAAAAAAATAACTTATGATGAAGTAAGGAAATATTCTGGACATACTGGTTTGGGAAAGACCCTGCCAAGTGACTCTTTTCTAGGTTCTTAGAAGATACTACCTGGTTATGAGGTAGGATCTTAGTAAGGCTAAGAATAATAGTTATTATTTATTAACAAGCACCCACAATCAGCTAGGTACACTCCTAGAGCTTGACAGAGTAGCTACTAAGAGGACTGGTGAGCTCTCTGCGAAACTTCTTGTGCAGAAAGGCCAGAAAGACAGTCAGTCTTCAGAAGGGTGTTGGTACTAGATATAAGTTATACTAGAGCAAAAGTAATGCCTGTGTAGATTTGTATAAATTGGAACTTTTAAACAGGAAGCAGCTCTGATACGTGTCTTGTTTTATTTTGTGTTAAAAATGTTAAGATGCTTGTATTACATTTTTTTCCTTTTTTGTATTTTAGAGTCCTAATCCATTACTCACCTTTAGTGTCAAGACACATGACAGAATCTATTATATGGTGGCCCCATCGCCGGAAGCCATGCGGATCTGGATGGATGTTATAGTTACTGGGGCAGAAGGTTACACTCACTTCTTGTTGTAGTGAACTGGAGCAACAGTCCACTTTAGGGCATACTGCAATAAACTCTTACAAGAATGAAGCCATAATCTATCCCAGATGGAAAGGCCCAACAGACCCATCCCTTTAACTGTGTATATTTAGAACTCCTTTCATATTAACAGGAAGTCATTTGTAAATGAGAAATAAGAGGTTTTAATTCAAAGCTGGATCATAAGTAGCAAAAGAATTGAAGCATCTATGAGAAAGAAAACACTATTTTGGTAAATACCATCACTTATAGGAGCATCTCTAATAAACTTTTTATTAATTGATGATTTTGGTGAACTAAACAGTTTACAAAATGTACATACTTGGAAATATAAAATTATTTTAGGACCCAAATCATTGGCATTGACATTATTGTAATAAACTGCCTTTTTAAAACTAGGAACATTTTGCCAAGGATTAGTTTATGAATATAAGCAAACAAGGGCTTGGAGAAAATTATATTACAGGAGGAGCTTTTGCCCTAATTTTTAAGTATTGCACCAAAACCAAAGACTTCGTGTGATTTCTGTTTAATGGTAGTAGTTTTGAGAAATGAACTGCATTTAGTGTTACTCTACACTTTAAAATGATATTTTGATGACATCGAGTGCCCAGGAAGTTGACATTGAAGAGTCGCCACCAGCGTAAGCTACTGTACATATATAGCAGACCACTTTTTGTAAAAGGAGAAAGAACAAAAAGCTGTGTGTTTTAGGAAGAAGCAGTCTTGGACAGACATTCTGTCATGTTGGGCAATATAAAGTAAAGAGAATATTTAGCGTTAGGAGCTTGTTTTCCCAAAGGTTTCTCTACTCCCGGTGCTGAGGATAAAGATAACCAGTAGCCAGTTTCCTCAGATTGTCTGGTTTTTATTTGTTGTGGAGCACACCTGTTAATTGCAGCCTCGCATGACATAACTAAATCAGAGCTGTTTTTCCTTTTTTACCAAAGAACAGACCAATTAAAATACTTACTTACAGAAATGCTGTAGTTTTATAAAAAAGTCAAATGAAGTTTGACAATAACCTCT
The DNA here is from genome assembly GCF_987537825.1 of Furipterus horrens. Lineage (NCBI taxonomy): Eukaryota > Metazoa > Chordata > Mammalia > Chiroptera > Furipteridae > Furipterus > Furipterus horrens. The sequence goes on from NW_028327171.1 coordinate 95,636,615, forward strand.
GTAATGTACTATTTTGATATGTATTTCTTTACAATTAGCCTTTGTTTTTTAGAGTTAAATTAATTTTTGTTGAATTAAATGACTTCAGGCAAGTCTTTCATAATGGTTTTTTAAATGCCATTTATCATGGTTTGTGTGTTTGTAAGTATGAATGTACTCTTTCCTAAAAGTTGGCAAATGAATAGAAGTAGAAAATAATGACATTTCTTACTAGTACAAGGTGAAATGATTAGATCAGAAGTGCCTATAACATGTTTGTCAGGCCTGACTGGGTACAACTTTTTTTTTTACATTTGCAGTGTGCTTTGAGTACATGTATACATGTTGCCAATAATAAGATTTTGCAACTGGATGACACATGATTTTACTTGAACAGTGGAGGACAAAATCACGATTGCAGGAGACATTTTTATTCTGTTTTTTTTCAGACATCACCCCTAAATCCTGTAGTGATCTAAAAGTGTGAAATGCAATTGCTAAAATTTTCTTGGTTAATGTAAAGATATAACTTTTCTGTACTGTACTTTTGTCATAGGATTGTAAAGATATTCTAATCAACTTTATATCTTGCATGATGTAGTAAACCTTTTAAATATGTGTGTTAAAATATGTTGAGTTTGGATTAAAATGTTGACCAGATTTCACATTTGAAAATAAACTCATCTCTCATTAGGAAGTTACCTGTTGATAACATGAGGGGAGCTGGGAGGGGGTGCACTAATCAGCCAATATCAATTGTAGGATCTATAAAAGGATTTGTGTGCTAACAATATGATTTGTGGTTTAAAAACAAGTACTTAGAAGTATCTCTGACCACATTCCTGTAGCTAACAAAATAAGATAAACCCTGAAAACTCTTGACATCTTATTGTCCTCTTGCAGAGATGCAATTAGTACTGAGGATTACAAGGACTGTGTTTACAGTAAAGCACTAGGGCTTTACTCTGTGGTGGCCTCATTTGTCTCCCTGAACTAAGGCAGCAGATTTCAGAGAAAGAAACTGCCCCTCAACAATATATCCTTGCCCTCTAACCCCCCACTGAATGAAGGCAACATTTAAAGTAGCTCAATGGAAACAAATTTGCCTACTTCAAGCCCATCAGTCAGTGAAAGTATAGTCACTTGACAATAGCCACAATTTTTTTAATTTTTTAACTTCAATATTTTATTGATTGATTTTAGAGAGAAAGAAACGTCAATTTGCTGTCCCACTTACTTATGCATTCACTGATTGATTCTCGTATGTGCCCTGACCAGCATCGAACTGTAACCTTGGCCTATAGGACAACACTCTTTACCAACTGAGCTATTGGTTTAGGGCAGGTTTCCCTGCTTTTTGTGTATACTGTTTTTCCCACTGTGAGGAAAAGTGAGAATTTTTTCATTTTGCTTTGCATAAAATACAAGAAGACATGCAAAAATAAAGAGAATAGGTACAGGAATGATTGAAAATATTTTCAATTATCCATAACACTTAAGGATAAGTGTTTATTGTTACAATACAAGGGATGAAGTGATGTGCATTGAGCATCACCATATCAACTTAGTCCCTTTGGAAGCTACAACAGGCCTAATGAAGAACTGGCAAAATACCTTAGCAACTTTCAAAGTATGTCCTGAAATAAAGCTGCTATCCTTGCTATCTCTTTTTAGTCTTGCACCTCTCAAGAAACATATCCATTCAATTTTTATTTAGTTAATTTTTCCAGAATGTTCCAATAGGACATGTTCTCAAGACTCCAAAGACAGGCTCATTCGTTTTAGCCTTTGCCTTGGACTCTTAACACCAATCCTTTATGCAATATTTATGACCAAGACAGCAAAGGTGGCTTCACTTAAAGTATTATACTAACCACAGTAACTTCTAAGTAGTAAAAAACTAGATAAGGTCTTACTTGTTGATGCTTCAGACCTTGCAGAATTACATTGAAGGGTGTCAGAGCTGGAATCCAGAAACCCTTGTACCACAATTTATTAAACCATTTTTTCTGTTATTGGCCATTTTTTTCTTCTGTGTACTTCTAAAACTGGGGCTATAGTAATAATATGCATCCTGTGTGTTTATGTCGTTTTCTATAGGATAGTCACAAAATGGGACCAGTGGATCTCAAGAGCATTGAAAACGATGCGTATTTTAAATTGTAAAGATGTGGTCAGATTAGTTGAAAAAAGAGTTTAGCAATTCACATTCCTAAACAACCACACGAGTGCCAGTTTCCCAGCATTCTTGCCAATGGTTGCTGTTTTTAATTTTGCCAATCTGGGAAATAAATGGCATGTTATATCTTTAATTCACACTTTTCAGTTAGTAATGTTGAACATCATGTTTATGCATATGAACTTTATTCATAGCCATTGACCAATTTTATTGGAATTATATTTTTTATCATTTCTAGAAGCAGACTAAATAGAAGTATTAATGTTCTGCTGTGCTGTAAAATGAGTTTTTCTAGGCTTATTTGACTAGAGGTACTTTTTACCTTTCAGAATGTTTAAATCTGGATACAGCCAAACATTTTTATTTACGATTTGGGGCTTCAAATCTTAAGATTAAGTTCCTTCTATTCCAAAACTATAATATATTCTCCTAAATGTATTTAATCCTCTAGATTTTACTCTTCTGTTGAGATGTTGTACCTACTGGGATTTATTTGCGCATATAATGCGCAGCAGAGGTCAGAATAATTCAGTAGTCAGGCAGATGAAGAGCTAGAACAAAAACGAATTTTAAAGGGCAAAGGAGCCATGACTATTTCGTTCCACTCTTGGTATTTATACGCAAGGTTTAAGGTCAGATCTTGGAAGCACTTCCGATATAGGTTAAAAGTGAGAGTAACTTGTAATGCAGCAAAGCTTGGCATTTTATGCTTCCACTGCCTAGTATCCTGGGATTGTGAAGACGGTTTCCAATTTAGGAACCTCGGATACAGTTCCTCTCCGCGCTTCCAGCCCTGCCCACTGAATAAGGAGTCTACCGAGAAGGCACTCATACATTCACAACTGTAGCAAGCAAAACTCCCTAAGCGGAGAACCAGTAGCCCCAAAACGAAAGACTGACGGCAGCAACCACGCTCTGCGCATGCGCGCTTCTGAGAACCCCTCCGAGTCCAGGAACTGTTCAGCAAATCCCATCTACCAGCCGTCAGCGTATGCGCGACCTTGGTTCCTGTGCCCCTTGTGCGTCTTGGTAGGTCAGGGAGGGGCGCAGGGGCCTCTGGGAACATGGCTGGATTGGGACAGCTGGCTGCGAGTACTTGGGATCCGTCTTGGAGGTGGGGCTTGTCGGCCGTCTTGGTCGGCTTCCACCATGGCCTCAGAGCGTTATTTGCACGGAGGTCCCTCAGAGTATCACCGTGGCTCACAGGTTAGTGCCCGAAAGGCGGGAGTGGAACTTGTTCTTTCGAATATCCCAACTTTAGTCAGTTCTTGTCCAGTGCGTTTTTGGCGCCTCATTTAAAAATGTTCTTCCCCCATTCTCAGTACCCTACTCTAGGCATTTTCGATAATTCTGGTGAAGGCTGTGAAGAGAACTCTGGGGCGGCCCCGGGGTATCCTGGACAGCCCCGGCCCTTGTTAGCGTTTTCCGTTCTTTAGTTTAAGGATCCCGCGCTCTGCCTGCTTTCTCCGCACTAAGCGCAATGGCCAAAACTCACATGTGCGTGTCAGGCGTTCATTACTAGTTGCCTTTTCTTTTCTCTGCGGGTTGTAAGAGGGGGCGGGGCGGCAGATACCAAGTTGTGACTGGGGAGGTGTTTGGACCTGCCCTCCTGTGACTTGAGGCGATTTACAATGCAAACATTTTCTTTGTAAAAAGTGTATAAAGATCAAGCCTAATTTCTAGTTTTGTCTTCTCGATGGTCCCTCTCAGTGGAAACCATAATCATTACTTGACAAAGGAAACTGGAATTTAACCCAAAAATCAGACCCCTTGAATATATTCTTTATCTTATATTTGGTTCCGCCCCGTTCCCGCCCCATCCCTAGTCCCACCCTCCCATATATATAGTCTTTCTTTGTAAATGACGCCTTTTTCGTTTTTGTTTTGTTATGTTCACAACTTGGTCACTCAGATGCATGCTTGCTTGGAATGGGAATTGTTGCAGATGCCCTTTGTTTTGAGTTTAAATGTGTATAATAGTTTTACTTAATTTAATTGTACACAACCAAAAGACGTTACGTTTCTCTAACAGAGTCGTCGGCAGCCGTCCGTCTCGAGAGACGATGGTGTAGCTTCTTAAGAGTCTATCTGCACCGCCGAGAATGGCTGTGCAGTCCGACTCGGGAGTGACACGGTATCTGTCTCCTCCCGTGTTGAATCGACATCTTGCGATGACGCTGAAGCTACAGAGCCTGGGCAGGGTGATATGGAGGGTCTGCTGTTGCCCATGCAGCAGACCCCCCCTCTCTTCGCAGCTGAAGAGTCCAAGGGAAAGACGGAGTAAATACAGCTTGGCTTCAGGTGCGCCGCAGGAGTTGCCGGTGTTGACTACAACATCAAACCGCCTTAGGGACTCCGGCTCCGGATTTTCTGTCGGGGTTTACTCCCTTAGCCTTTCCCCTGAAGAGGTATGCCGCAAGGCAGCGGAGGTTTTTTGGAGTCAGAGTTTTCCTTCTCTGATGTGCCCTGACTGGAAGATCGAACCAGCGACACTTAGCTCGCAGGTTCTAACAGAGTATGATACGTCATTTTATTAAAGACTGTAACACTCTTCCATTTATTTAGCAACCAGTCATTGAGCGCTTATGCACCAGGCTTTGCGCTAATCCATATTGTGCAAAGAGCATTTATAGATATAATGTTAACCTGTGCACTTACACCTCAACCAAGGTTAAATAAGTTATCATTGTCTCATGGAGACATTCTTGTGTTGGGAAGTAATATTAGGAGGTTAGGAAGGATTTTTGAGTGCTGAGCTAAGGAAATGGGAAATGAACATTTTTGCTTATATAATATGCCAACCAACATAACTGCCTACTAGGCCTGTTTTTCACTAAAAAGTTTTAAATTTAGAATATTTCACTAGACATTGAAACTTTGAAACAAGCCTCCATGAAAAAGGAATAGCTTTAAGGTCTCAATTTTAACTTTTTTAAAAAGTAACTTCTTAAATACAGAGTGAGGTGAACTTTTTCAACTCACATAGAATAGACGGAGAAGTTTTTGTTAGCCCCAATAAAGTGGAGGAAAGTTTTATGTAATATAAAATAACTGATTTTGTTGGTCCAGAAAGACTGTAAGGAAATAACACAAACTTGATTTCTTTGGAGGGAGGAGGTAAGTTTATATATGACTTATTTGTTGTTTTTTAAAAAACATCTTTCTACATATTTTTAAAGATCAAGTATTAATTTTATAGTAGGGAAAGAACTTTAAAAACAATGAAATGGAGTAACCCTGTAAGGTTTACAATTTGTGCTGTTGGACTTGAATTGCATTAATATCTGTGTGTACCAATCACAGAAATGCTAACCAACAAATAAAGCACAGTAATAGCAGAGTCCAATGAGAAATCTTTTTCCAAAAGTGATACTATCATATATTTTTCAAGGTTACTTGTAAAAAAAAAAAAAACCCTGCTCGGGGAAGGCACCGCAGCTGGTGGAGAATCATGATTGGCTATTACCGTGACCCATGATTGGGTGGGTGGAGAGGGAGTCAATAATAAAAGAGGCAAAGCACCTCCCCCTTTGGAAATATTTCCCCAAAGGGCATATCAAACTTGTTTCTCCCTCTTCCCATGAGAAAATAGAGGATGCGAAACTCCTCAAACATTAAAAAAATTGAAAAGAAGATAAATTCCACAAGAGGGCTCAAGTTAGTGTAAGTAAATATGAGTGTTGATTGATACTATTTCAGACAAATGCTATAGCAGCAACAGGAAAACATTTTTGATGACTGTCTTGTTGCCCTGAAATTTCTGCCTCATCGTGTAGTTTGAAAGAATCAGGATTGGACCTTGCTTAAAGAAGGTACTGATTCTGAAATGATTTTAAAGGATCTGCACAGACTTGTGACTTTAATACTCCCAGTATGTTTTTTGTTTTTTTCTATTAAGTGGAAATAGTATTTGACATTACTTCAACAAGAAAGTTAGGACTGAAAAAAACAATATATATATGTGGTTTTCCAAAAGCTATATTTGCAAACTATGGTTTATGTTTTATGTACTCTGTTTAGCTTGCAGACAAAAGACATCAATCTCTTTCCTTAGTCGACCAGACCTTCCAAACCTGGCTTATAAGAGACTAAAAGGCAAAAGTCCAGGAATTATCTTCATCCCTGGCTATATTTCTAATATGAATGGTACAAAAGCATTGGCGGTTGAGGAGTTTTGCAAATCTCTAGGTCACGCCTATATAAGGTAGGAACAACACATTACAGAGAAAATATTACTACCATTTAGCATGGCAGCAGAGAGTTAATAGATTTTCATAGATTAATTTGTTTTAACAGTCTGTAAACTTTCTTGTGATTTAAGGTGCTTGTAAATGCAACCTTTTCAAAATGTCTTTGTGCCACACTCACAATGCTGGCAGGGAAGGAAACTAGTGCTAACTAAGATCTTTTGATACAATAATATGACAACAAACCATACTAGTTGGCTTTCTTGTAATCTCTTGTAATTATGTTGTGATTTTCCATTAGGGACTTAAGAACTTCTATTTGACCACTGTTTATTACCTTACTTTTTAAAATATATATTTAAAAATAATATAGGTATTTAAAAGTACAGCAAGTCCTTACATCATTGATAAGTCCTGTGACTTTAAGTGAAACGACATATAATCAAACCAGTTTTACCATAGACTAAGTGATATAAACAAAAGTTAAATTCCTGTGACATCTCATCAACGTTAATAATAAAAAACTGTGAACAAAACATTAGAGGACCTCCTCTATTATAAAATTAGAATTGTATAATTCACATTTCCTCTGAGTTTTCTCTTTTCCTCACTCCTGTAATCTGAATATGTATAAGCATAAATAGGGATATGTGTTGCTTAACTAAAACTTGATTTCACAGTTCATAATATCTTATGCTGGTAACTATTTTAGTAAAATAACATGTTTATGTTATTGTTATTAGGTTTGTTTACCTATAACAATCATTTATTTAGTGCCTAATTTGCCAGAAGAGATAGTATGGTTTAATAGAAAGAACATGAGCCTAGAATTCCAGAAACATGGATTCTAGAATCAAGTCTAGCCACCACTGTGACAGGATGAGTCAGTTTATAAACATCAGGCCTATTTTCATCATTAAAAAAACAGAGAAGGTTAGATTAAGGTAATTTCTGAATTTTTTTCGAGCACTAATGGCTTAAAAAATAGTTCCGCTGATATTTGCTCAAATATCTAAAATATGGAGTTTTTAGAAATGAAATAATATAAGTAAAAAACTTGTAGACTTTATCTGTTTAATATATTAGCAGTGATTATGTCAATTATATGGATTTAGTCTTATTCCTTTTGTCAGGTTAACTGAATTATTTTGTTTCCATGCTCAGAACTCTTACAAATCTGTTCTGACTTAACTGTTATTCTGAAGACTAGTTTATCTTTTGCAAGTAGACTTTCTAGCACTGTACTGGGTGCTGTCAAATATAAAATGTGGTCATTGCCCTTAAAGGACATTTTCTCAGGGTGGGAAAACAGAATAAAATATAGATGAGAAACTTGGAAAATATATTCATCAGAATGTGATAGTGTTGAAAGAGCAGTACACTTAATTGTATCAGGTGAGAGAAAGAAAACTGGGGATTGAAGTGGATAAAAAAGTCTTGATAAAGGAACACTGAAGAATAATAAGGATTGGGGTAAGAAGGAAGTGCTGTCTAGGAAGAGGACTAGCCTGAGCAAAATATCATGATAACAGAAATATTCCCATCCTCCCTTTTTGTCCCTAAAAGATTTGGAATCATGAAATCACCTTTTTATCATTCTTGAATTTAAGCTGAGGCTGTGAGAGCCGTATTCAGTTCCTATCTCCCCGTAAGACATATGTGGGTTTCCTGCATTTTGGATACATGTGAAACACATTTTCTTTTTAAAGATACATTAAATTATCAGGATGAAATTTTAATGCCTATTGACTATTAAGTGGTATGGTATTAAACTATATCTATGTATAGCTTTATACACCTTTATACAATGTAGCCTTTCACTATAGATTTTTAATTCGATCAAGTTTTTTTTTTTTTTTGTCAGAACTCCACTACAGTCTAATCACTATTAAGTATTGATTGCATTTAGCTTGTTATTAGAGATTTTATCTCCTATTTACATTCCAGTTTCTCAGTTTACTTTGAATGAGGAAATGGTTAGTTTTGTATATTATACAAGTAGTACATATGGCTGTATGAAAATGTTATTTTATGCATGATTGCTGTCACCACGCAGAAGATAAAATGAATCACAGCAGAGCTGAGGACTGTAACATGTTGTTTTAGGGCTGGTGTTCTATCATAATTCTTTCTTTTTTTTTTTTTATTTTGGTTTTTCAATTACAGTTGTCCCCTTTTCCCCTAATTTCTCTCCCCCACCCAACCCACCCCCTCTCCCGCAATCATATCCCTCCCCGTTGTCCATGTCCATGAGTCTTTTATACGGGTTCTTTGACTAATCCCTTCCCTTACTTATCCCCCTCATAATTATTTCTAATAGAATATTTAATTCTAGATATGGGAATATGTCCTGGAATATTGAGGCTGTTAGGACAGACTTTTGTAACTCTAAACTACTGAATATGTTTGAATTGTCCTTGTCTTTTGGTTAGGGTTCTTAACTTGTAACCTATTTAGTATCACTAAATGGTTATAATTTCCTTTATGAAGGGCCTTTAACACATTCTGCATCTTTACCATATATTTGGAAGGGAACTGTAAAAGATGCGGCAAGGAGAAATGTCCAATTGCCTATCAAGAAGGGGAAAAGGAGGACTAGTTAGTGCCTTTCTCTCCTCTTCTCCCTTGTCTGTCTCCTGCATACCCTGAACTATTACACTATTTCCCAAGGATCCAAATCATTTCACTATATACCTAAAGAACATTTTAATTTCTTTTTCTTCCTCCATCACTTATAAGGAAATCCCTTATCTGTAAGAAAATAAGTATATACTATATACCACATATATATTCTTGTGTGTATACTAAGCTTACTAGGGTTTTATTAGTTTTTTTTTTTTACTTTTACCTTCCATTCCTATTCATTATGATGTATTATAGTATTCAGTGTGTGAAGTTCACATACCTAGCCACTATGGAGAATTCAAAGACAGAAATAAGATAATGTTTTTTTTCATCCAAGATCTTACAGTCTCAGAGGAATGATGAGACACATACATGCACACAAACTGTCTTACAAAGCAGGATGTAATAACTTAACATAACTGATAAAAAATGATTTCTATAGAAGTTTCATTGGAGTTTTTTTTTTTTTTAATTTGGGAAGCCTTTCTAGCAAAACAAGTTTCATTTGTGCTAAGCTCTGAGCGAGGATATTAGTAATGAAGGTGATACAAGAAGATATTTCAGGAGAAGGAAATAGTATGAGGCATGAAGCAGAGGTAGGAAACATGGAGCCTGTCTTAGGAACAGCAAGTTGGTCGGTTTGGCTAATGTGGTAGTTCCCTTTGATGAAATGATAAGAGATTGATCTGAGATGACCAGACTGTAATGGTCTAAAAACAGCCTAAAGTGCTAATTTTTTATGTTGTATGTCACAGGGAGCCATTGAAGTTAATGCTATATCAATATAATCTTTTAGAAAAATCCTGACAGTTAAAAAGTGGATCCATTTGAAGAGAATAGTCATGGAGACCCCGTTAGGACTATTAACTGTTAAGTGGTATGGTATTAAAATACAGCTCTGTACAGCTTTATAAACCTTTATAAAGTATAGCCCTTTGTGATAGGCTGGTTTTAAGACAACAAAGACCTACACCAAGATACTGGTTTACCAAATTGCAGAGAAAGGAATGAATGAGAGAAAACAAATGAGAGTGTGTGAGGATAGTACAGGGCAGGCAGTGTTCTATACCTTGGAAAAACAAACTTGAATAAAACAGTCTGCCCTTGAAGAACTGACCTTCTAGTCAAAGAGAGACAAGATACTCGAAACTTGATGACAACACACAATATGGAAAGTGTTCATTGAGTGCATACAAAAGAAAGTGACTGATTGGTACTAAACAGGACATAGGTGTCAAGGAAAGTTCCTCAAAGGAGGTGATATGACCAGGAGTTTGGTTGGGAAAGAAGGTCTTCTGCGCAGTGGGACATCATGTAAAGGCTCAAAGTTATGAATGGGCACATCTAGGAATTGGGAGTAGTTCAGTATGACTAGGACTAATGGTAATTACTCAAGTGGTATTGATACTTCATGATTTATTGAATTGAGACCTTGAAGAGAGGTGAAATTCACAAAGCAGGCAGACTTTGAGCCTGGAGGATAGGAAGTTGGAAGGGGAAGCAAACTTAAGTGCATGGGCTGGTGATGATGACTTTGATTCTGGTCTCCTCGCTCATCTACTAATTCAGTACTATGTACTAGGCATTTACCACGTGCATGGTACTGATCTCAGCACTGGGAAAGCCTGCTGTCACAGGGAGCTTCCATTCTAGTGTGGGAGGTAGATCACGAAAAAATAATCAAATGTCATCTATAAAGCCAAGTAGCAATGTTTTTCTGTGAAGAAAATAAAGCAGGGTAAGGAAATAGAGAGTGATGAAAGAAGCACAATTTTAGATTGAGTGCTCAGAGAAGGCTTCTCTGAGGATGGAACATTTGAGCCCAAGGCCTGAATAAAGTGAGGGAGCCGTCTAAGTGGACATCTGGAGGTAGGGCATTCCATGTGGAGAGAAAAGCTGTTGTCAGACTCCTGGGGCAGGAACATGGGTGGTGTTTTCCATTAACTTCAAGAAGGAAAGTGAGGATACAATTGGGAGAAAGACAGGGTGGTAAGGAAGGAGATCAGAGAAGTTAGCATCCAGGGCCAAACTGTGCTAAGGACCTCAGATTTTATTTGAAGATTATTGAAAGCCTTTGGATGGTTTGTGCAAGACATGACTTTTGTCTTAAAAGGATCACTGACTACAATGTGGAGAATAAACTAGGAGCGTGAAAATTGGAAGGGGACTCTTGGTCCACTCAGGAAGGGGTAGTGATGTGGACCAGGCTGCCGGCAGTGGAGGAGATCAGAGGTGGGCGGCTCCAGGAGGTATTTGACACTTAAGCCAATATGATTTGCTGGAATATATATTATTTTAATGTATTTTAGGCATTGTAATAATGACGAATGTGCTATATTTCTCAAAAAATCAGAGAAGTAAATACGTAAATACCTAGACATAGATTTGTAGATACCTAGACATAGATTTGTATTTTCCCTTTTTTCAGGTTTGATTACTCAGGGGTTGGAAATTCAGATGGTAATTTACAAGAATGTACAGTGGGAAGATGGAGAAAAGATGTTCTTTCTATAATTGATGACTTAGCTGTAGGACCACAGGTGACTATTTTTGTTAAATATAATTGTTGATGATAACCTCATGATATTTTAGCTGTTTCTTTAGATATAAACATTTATTTAAATGTTTGTAAGAACCAATTTTGATCATTGATTTTAAATTTTCTGTTATTTTTACTTTCTCCTAAAATGTAACTATCATCTTACCAATTTTACAAATTTTATTTTAACTTTATAATTCTTTATTATAGACTAAATACTTTAACAAGAAATAACCATAATTTTAATTCTGGAAGCCAAAGGGTATAAAAGAAAAAAAGTACATACATTCTATGAAATTACTCCCCTTATAGAAAAGAAAAAGAAATTCCTCTTTAAAACTATACATATTTTTATTTTTAGATACTAGTTGGATCTAGCCTCGGTGGGTGGCTTATGCTTCATGCTGCAATTGCACGGCCACAAAAGGTTGTGGCTCTTATTGGTATAGCTGCAGCTGTAGATGGCCTGGTGACAAAGTTTAATCAGCTTCCTGTTGAGGTAAGTCACCGGCAACCTCGATGTGTACCTCCTGGCATTCTCCTGCTTCCTCTTTCTTTGAATGTTTGTTTATGTGCCACCTTTCCTTTGACTTACATTGGCCCATCTTTTGTCTTAGCTGCTTTTTTACATAAAATTTCTTTGCTTTCTTTACTATTTGGTCTCTTGTTTAAGGTTTCCATTTCTTTAGTCACTTCAATTCATTCTGGCAAATATTTGAGCCATGTTAATGAAATAACACTTTAAATTTTTTAAACAGCATTTTCTTTATTAATCACATTTACTTATTTGGATCACACATCATGGTCTCTTCTTGGACCTCTTCTTATTTTATGGCATATAGGAAATATTATTGTACCTATTCTTATGACCATATTAAACTTTGACTCATCAATTATGAACCTTTTTTTTAGCCAGAAAGCAGCCTCAGAGCCTCTCAGCAGAGCTCTCCAAGTACACTTTGTCAGTCCATCAGAATCGGCACACAAGAGTTGGGATCTGCCATTTCTGGCTTAGACACTTAGTTGACTGTTTACTCTAAATTCTCACCTTTAAAAAAAGTGCTTTTATTATCATGTTCTTCAGCAAATTATGATAGAAATGAAGTTTCTGATAAAACTGGGAAGGTAATTAGTTTATTATACTTTATTATTGGATATATGTTTAAGCACTTCAGTTGCTTGCAACGATAAAGAAGTAATGAGTAATATTTATTTTTGTTTTATTTATTTATGTATTTATTGCAATCATTTGCATTTTCCTTGGGGTTTTTTTTTGTGTGTGTGTGCGTTTGTTTGTTTTTTATCTAAATTTTAACTATGAAACTAGGAGCGTGGCAGGCCTGAGGCCAAGAAAATTAAGAAAAGGAAAATGGTCTTGTGCAGGGGCTCACAAAGTAGGGTCCCCAGGCCAGCAGCAGCAGTATCACCTGGCAGCTTGTTAGAAAACCATATCCTTATGGTTCTGGTCCTTTTTCATTTGACTTATTAATATTTCACTTAGCATGATACTCTGAAGATTCATCCATATTGTTGCAAATGGCAGTATTTTATCTTTTATTATGGCTGAGTAGTATTCCATTGCATATACGCACCACATTTTCTTTATCCAGTTAACCATCGAAGGACACTTAGGTTGTTTACATGTCTTGGCTACTGTGAATAATGCTGCATTAAACAGTGAACATAGGGGTACCGTGTGATTTCATTCATGTGTGGGATATAAAACAGAAAGCAACAAAGTTAAACTCATAAACACAGACAACAGTATGGTGGTTTCCAGAAGAAAAGGAGGAGGGAGAGTAAAGAGGGTAAGAGGGACAAAAATATGGTGATGGAAGCAGGCTAGACTTTGGGTGGTGAGCATACAGTGCAGTATATAGGTGATATTAGATACCCCCTGAGGGACTGAAAGATTTATATTCTGAAAATCAGAGCATATCTTTGCTAATCCTAAATCAGACCAGAAAACAGTTGTTAACAGAAACATGTGGGGCCGTGTTAACTTAAAAGCATGTGTAAGGGAAGAACAGGGACACTAGGCCACTGTCTTCTTTTCCACCCAAAACAGCCCTAGCTATTCAGGGAGCAGAAGTGGGATGTAAGACCAGCCCATCTCATCGTGTAGGAACTCTGCATACCTCTTCATTGACTAATCATTGTCTCCTTCTTTGGTCGCTAGAGGGCGACAGACGGCTGTACAGCTGTTTGGAATCCAAGCTTTTCAACCACATTACAGTATTCCCTCACTTATCGTGGGTATTACGTTCCAGACCCCCCCCCCCCCCGCAAAAGGTGGAAATCCACGAAGTAGGAACCTCACATTTATTTTAGTATTTACATATATTTTAAGGCTTTATAAACCATTCCCACACACTTATAAACCATTCCCAGTCCCTTATTCACTTTTTCCACACTTTTATAAACACTACTTATGTTCTTAAACATGTTCTGCACTCTTAAACCTACGAAACTTTAACAACATATGTATACAGTACTGCAAAATTGCACGATATAGCGAAAAATCCGCGATAAATAATTAAATATAATGTTTTTAAAAATCCCGCGATTCGGTGAGGCCGCAATAAGTGAACCATGATATAAGAGGGACTACTGTACCTTGATACAGTTTCTTCTTGGAATGGGACTTATGCATGTTATACATTTTCTTTGGTTAATACTGTCTTTGCTATTTCCGAACCTTTTTTTTTTTTCTGAGGATTCAGGATAAAACATTTTGTAAAGTTTGTTCTTCAAATGAACAATATTCATTCAATTCAGTGGCAGATGATAGCTATTTGGGGAAGAATACTTTAAATTGTGTCTCAATAGTTAGCATAGTTTCCACTTTATCAAATAACCAGTGAAACTAAGTTCTGATTACTGAAATTACAAATTCAGGAGTAATCCCGAGTATTTTGAAGATACCTGAGTATCATTTTTGCTTTAAATATTTGGGTCACATGTTTTTTAATGCAGAAAAACCCCATGATATTAATATGAATTTGTATATTTTATAGTTTTTAAAATTTCATTAAGTACAAATAACTTGAGATATATTTAGAAGTATGGCTTTCAGATACACAGCTTTTTCACTGAAATCAATTGATTTCAGCCACTCAGTTTCACTGAATCAAATCTTTTTGGAATTAAGAAATACATTAAAATGCCTAAATATATATATATACACACATATATAAAACATTTATTTTACTGTTGAAAGTCTTAGATAGTTTAATGCTATTGCATGTGTTAATGTTTAATAAATACTTTTCTTTTCCTAATTTTTCCCAATAGATAAAAAAGGAAATAGAGATGAAAGGTGTCTGGAGCATGCCATCAAAATACAGTGAAGACGGAGTTTATCATATTCAGTATAGTTTCATTAAAGAAGCTGAACACCACTGCCTGTTACATAGCCCTATTCCTGTGAACTGCCCTGTAAGATTGCTCCACGGCATGAAGGACGATGTTGTGCCCTGGCATACATCCATTCAGGTTGCTGACCACGTAGTCAGCACAGATGTAGATGTCATCCTTCGAAAACATAGTGATCACCGGATGAAGGAAAAAGCAGACATTCAACTTCTTGTTTACACTATTGATGACTTAATTGACAAACTTTCAACTGGAGTTAACTAGAATCACATTGTTAGTTGGAATGCAAACTAATGGATCCAGAGATTGGGAGAGGTATAACAAATGGAAGACCCTGATACTTAGAAGGTTTTTCCTCTTACCACTACTTTGTAAATATCACATGAGGTTTTATTTAATGATATCTTTGCACTTCAGTGGTACAAATTGTGAAGAAAGCACAGTTGTCCCTCTATCCTCCAGGGATTGGTTCCAGGACACCCCCAGCTCTCAGATACCAGAATTCAGAGATGCTCAAGTCCATTGCAGAAAAATGCCATAGTATTTGCATATAACCTGCATACCTCATGTATACTTTAAAATCATCTCTAGATTATTTATAATACCTAATACAATGCAAATGCTATGTAAATAGTTGTTATGCAGTATTGCTTAAGGATCAACTTTCTGGAGTCTTTTTTGTTGTTGTTGTTCTGTGGTTCGTTTAATCCAGGAATATGAAACGTGCAGATATAGAGGGCTGACCGCCAGCTGCTGGGAAATTGGAACATCATCTTCCCCGAGTCCCTGATTCCTTTTTTCATTAATATATTTTCTATTTTTTTTATTCAAGAGATGTTTAACTTCTAGTGCTTTTGTTAATTATGCCAACTTTTAATTGTGTTCTATTCTCTTTAGAATTATTAATAAAGCTTAACATTTTTGTATTTTTGGTATCGTATATGGAGATTTGTAAAATTCTGATTTTAAAATGCAGTTCACAAAATATAGGAAAATCTGAAAGGTTAAAGAAATGTCTGAAGCATAATAAAGTTTGAAAAATAAAGATAGTACTTTATGTATTTTCATGTTACATTTGAGCCTAAAATTAAGGTTATCTTTTTTTTAAAGGCTAAGAACTACAGTGCTATAAAAGGGATATATTATTTCTAAATTTTGGGGTATATGTATTTAAATGGGGAAATTCATCTTAAACAATGATTATTTTCATATTTTAGAGAGGGAATTAATCTTTATATATTATTTGCCTACCTGCAGGAACATTTCTTTTTTTATTAAAATGTGCCGTAAGTTTAAATAGGCAAATGGTTGCCACCTAAATTAGAGGACTTTTCAGGAATGCAAATATGGTAAGAAAATACGAAATATAAAGGTTTTTCTTTTTAAAATAAGTATGCAGTAGTCAGTTTTGGTATTATTGAGTGTTTTTTAGCTTTTAAGTTTGGTTGGACTTCATTTCTTGCTTGGGTTATGTCTCTCAAAGTTACACGAGAGAGAGAGAGATTGACAGCATTGAGAAATAATGTTGGGATAAAACTCTTGTGCCAAAGAGTTAACATAGCTTGACAACTTATTCCCAGAGACCTGCTTACAAGATTGGCCCTTGACTGGTGTCTGGGAACTTGAATTTTAGGAGGGTTCCCAGTACTGATAAAATTGGCTCGCTGAATAAATTGTCTGTGCAAACAATGTGGTTTGTGCTGAACACCTGCTTTCCTTTTGGGAGTGTGGAATTTTGGTAGGGGCCAGGCAGAGGCTGCTCCCAGTGAAAGCTCTGGCACTGAGTCTAAATATGCTTCCCGGGTGAACATTTCACATGTCCTGTCACACACTGCTGGGATTAACCTCATCCTGTGTGATGCCACTGGGAGAGAATTCTTCAGAACTTGTGCCTACTTTTTCCAGATTTCACCCAGTTGCTTTTTCCTTTGTGGGTTTTGCTTTTTTTATCCTTTCTCTGTGCTTAATGATAGCTGTGAGTAGAACTATGAGTCCTGTGAATCCTAACAAATCAAACCTGGTAGTGGTCTTGGGGATGTGTGACACATACAGAACAGATTACTGTCCTATAGGGCAATAACGCTGCAATCTATAAGTTATCCTTTACACCAAATTATTCACAAATTAAAAATGTATGAATTATGTGTGTGCCACACTGCCTGGTGCTAGAGGGAGCTGATAGTGGATGGCAGGGTTGCTATTCCAGGGTCTACTCTTATAAGTCACTGCTAGGCATAAGGATTACAAAGATTAAAGAGAAAATGTCCTCACCCATGAGAGTTTTCTAGGGTTAAATATAGCTATAACAAAATTAATAAATATGAATTAGTATACCAGTAGAAGAAGTATAGCATAATGGTTAAGAACAGACTATAGAGCTTGGTTTAAATCCTGACTCACCATTTACTAGCCCTGAGACAGCAGTATACTTACCCTACCTGAGGTTTCCTCATCTGTAAAATGACGATATAATCCTACATCATAAAGTGTAAGAATTAACTAAGTACAACATAATTAGAACAATGATGATACCTAGGAGTCACTGCCTTTCTGCTTTTATGCACAGAGCGCAGTCCAGTGAGAAACTAATGAACACAATCCATGGGGAAAGAAAAGTGGAGGCAAAGAAGTAGTTAGGACTTCTGAAGCTGACATGAATTGGACCTTCTTAACTCCACGACCCCAAATTGGAGTGTTAGTTGTGTGGTATCCTTTCAAATGTTTAATGGTTAGAGAAAGTGGGAGGGGAAACTTCACTATCTAAAGATAGAAAAAGTTGTTTTAAAATTTAGCTTTGTAGAAGGTAACATCACAAATTCCATGAGTTTGAATCAGTGAAATTTAGTGTATTCTAGTACATTATTTAATTACTTCAGTGCTCTATTTTTCCCCAGAGCTTTTTTTTTTTTTTTCATGAAAGCACTCCATGCCCTGTATTCAGTGGCATGGAAAATGCTTGAACAGCCAGCAGCCTCTGAGTGCCTTATCCTGTGGAACTCTGGCATTATTTTAAAAGCGACGGGACCCCTCTAACCAATCTCAGTATGTGCAATGCAAAGGAAGAATAAGTGAGGCCACATAATATATTTGCTTTTGCTGCATTTGCTGATCTCAGAGGTACTTCCAGACAAATCTAAACATATGGTATTCTCTGAGGAACCAACAGAAAGGCCTGTGTGAAGGAGAGGAGGTCAGGAGCTTTGGCAAGCCTGAGTTTTGTGAAGGATGGAGATAGAGAGCAAGGAGAATATTACCCTCCACATAACCATTTTCAAAAGGAACATGTCAAATATCCATCAAATTTGGGACTTCAAAAGAAAAAGACTCAAGAACTTTTATTTTCTGGAGGAAGATGGGTGGAATTTAGATATAGATTTTTAAGGTCCCTTTTAAATACAAATCTACAGTAACTTTAGTTCAGAACATAATCATATATGTACAACTTGGTTTGATGAAAAAATGTGATGATTTGCTATGTTTAGAGAATATACCTAGAAAAAGCAGGTAATATTTTTTAACCAAATGTGTCCATATTGGAAATGATTCTTTCCCATTTGGGCTTTCTCTTTTCTTGGGCTTTCAGGGTTTTGCTGACAGATAAACTTTCTTTTACTAAAAAGAAGCTCAAATGTCGGCTTCTCAGGGAAGCCTTTGCTGACTCATCCTCCACTCTCTCTGTCCAGAAAGTTCATTGGTGGGTCCTCTGTGCTCTTTCATTAAAAGCAAGTGCTCTGTTCATGCCTTTTTGATAGTACTACTTTGAGATGCTTGGTTTATATGCCAGCCTCCCTCTCTCAAAGGACCAGTGGGGGCAGAAGCTTTGACATTGTTCATCCCCGAGGTGTCTCTAACCATGCTACATCAACCCCTTTTGCTGGCTCCTCGCCCACCTTGTAATGTTAATATTTCCCTTCATTCTGACTGTGGTACTTACTTACTCACCTCAAGTGACCATACCCATATTCTGGGTTTTCAGTGCTACCTGCATGCAGATGATTCCAGTATATTCCTCCATTCCAGACTTTACTCTTGAGTTCCAAATACATAAAACTACTGCCTAATGAACTGGGATGAACCTTGGGCCTCCCAAATGCAGTCCTTACAAACCTTATTATCCTTCCCACTTTATGTGCTTCCCTAAATATGAGTCCCTTTACTATAAATGGCACCACCATTACCCCTGTGTACAAGTCAAAACTTGTGAGTCATCTGACCTTCTCCCTTCCCTTTGCCCAAATCTAAACTGATGGTTCTCTTTCCCTATGGAAAAAAAAAAAATCATTTTTTTGCATGATACGTAAGTCTAGATTTCCAGGGATGGGAGAAGCCCTGATTTATAGTTTACCAACCAACATTCGGAACATAAATACTCTTCATGCTACCACTGTGATGTCACTGAATACAAGGAAGCTGGGATGAAGTGGCCAACAGTACATCGTTATATAGGATATACATTATGTGGATGAAAAGGGGCCACATATTCAATCTGACAAGCTCAGGGGAAACCTATAGGGTGGGTCTTACAAACTCAGAGACAGGGTGGTCTGAACATAAAAGTTCCTATCTGAAAGTGGCTCATGTCCTGGGCCGTAGCTTCCTTGACAAAGGTCAGTCTTTACTTTTGAAACGGTCTACTGTCTTTGCGCATCTAAGATAACATACCTTTGAAATATCAGAGTGATATTCTTTTCCAGACCCAGATTTCCCTGCTTTGCTTTCTCCCACCTTCGTAATCTACCACCAATGGATTTCATGTAATCCTTCCTGTTTTCTCCTTTGATTGTAATGTATAAAATAAACTGCACAACTGCCCTTTTCCAGAGCATTTTCTCAGTCCATTGAGATTTTGCATTCTGGTAAATTTTGTCCTTTATGCTCAAAAAAGTCTCATAAGACCTTTTCTTAGGCTGGACATTCTTTTGTAAACAACTATGTTACCAAACTGCAAGCTGGGGGTCCTGCTGCCCGCTGACACCCCATAGGCAAAATTCCAGAGGCAAAAGTTTGGTGATGAAGGAAGAGTTTTTATTCAAAAGCAGTCACTGAAGCCTATCAAGTCACAGCTTTAATCACTTAAGCCTATCAATGAATGCTAAACTCTTAACACCTGGTTCCCCTGTCATTCCCCTGTTGGTTTCTGTAGGGTTAGTTTACAAACTAAAACAACATAATACCAAAAGCTACACAATT
The DNA here is from genome assembly GCF_987537825.1 of Furipterus horrens. NCBI lineage: Eukaryota > Metazoa > Chordata > Mammalia > Chiroptera > Furipteridae > Furipterus > Furipterus horrens. The sequence goes on from NW_028327171.1 coordinate 95,656,689, forward strand.
CTGGAAGAATAGCAGCTTATGCCTGAGCCTGTTCCTTCTAGAGCACCCAAAGGATAACCCTGCCACCCTTTGCCAGGCCAGCCCAATCCTAGGCTGTGCCCAGAGTTCCTTTCCATACAAAATACCATGCCTTGGGAAATGCAGGCAGCTGCAGCACCATCATCCAGGCATCCTTGAGGAAGAAGAGCCTGAGATCCCAAAGCAGAGCCGGAGCCTGAGAGGGAGCCAGAAAAGCTCCTGAACCAAAGCGCCAGCCCTCTTTTTATTTCCATTGGCTCTGACGGCACTCAGCTTCTCAGCCAATTCTGTCCTAGACTGCCTTCCTTTACCTCAGCCAACTCCTCCGATGGCCCCTCCTACTTCTCCCCAGTGATCTTAATCAGATCTCTGTATCATAAACAGACGATAAACATAAATATCCTCAAAAACATAGGTACTATGTTTAGGTACTATTGAAATGTAGCAAAATAAATTTGAAAGTGACCTGTTTGAATATTTGACTTTAGTTTGTAATATAATTTATTTAAGTGCAAGTTTACATAACTTAATTGCTTATAATGGCTGGATTTAACAACTGGCCCTCAGAATTCCTGACAATTTAACCATGGGCACTTTTAACCACACTACTTTGTGATCTGGAGCCTGCCTGATATTCGGCCTAGTTTTTCTTACTGTGTGTCTCTTCTCTGTAACTCTATGCTTTGTTGATATTAGAACATTTTCACCTTCTTAAATAAGCTGCCTGTGCCACTAACATTTCCCCTCCCTCCTGCCTCACCCATCCACCTGGCAAATAACTTGCTCCATTCACCTGGTAGACATGTGCTCATCTTTTAAGACTTAAAGTCATCTCATTTATAAACCTTTTCCCTAATCCCCTATCCCTTTCTTTTGGGTATAATTGTACCTTTTTACCTTATGCATAGTTTTAGTATGATACTTTCCTGGCATTTATTACTTACAGGTTTAACTTTGCTACTAAACCATGTTGCCATGTCTTACTCATTTTAAAAATAATCTCAGCTATATAGGCCCTTAAAAACATTGTTGGAAAATTATACTACTACTAGGCACTTGGTAAATACAGGGTTGAGCCAATTTCCATTGTCACTCCTCCAGGGAATCAAGCTTTGATCTTTAAAGACTTTCTGTGAGTTTGTGAGCATGTCTAACCTCTACCTTGCTGGCGAAGACTGGCCCTTCTCTTTGCCACTGTATTCCTTCCAGAACCTTGAGCTCAAGCCTTTAATTAAAGCACCTAGTTATTTTGTTACAATGGGAAGAAATCTTTGGGTACAAAAGATCTGCAAAACATAGTGTGAAGGGAAGTATAAAGGCGAGGGAGCAAATGTACATCTCTTAAAGTTGTTTCTACCTTTATTAACAAGCCAACATCTTTCTTAGAGTAATTCCAGCCACAGAGAAAGTGACATGCCTTCTGTCTGGGACTCCTTTCCTCAGTCTCGGGTTGGAATGGACCTTGTTGCTGCCACCCATGATGCAACTCAGTGACTTTCAAAATTCTGCTGACCGTTTTTCTGCCCTTTCTAAGTTCCAAGTCTCTGGAGATAGTTCTGTTGTCTGTAGAGTTTCTTCAACTGAAGATTCCATGCAGCATCAAGACCTGCGTGAGTCAGCCCTTCTCATGCTGTTTGCTAAACTGCCTGCTCTCCTAAAGGCTCCTAACCTTTATTTTCAGAGTTCTCTCTCCTAGGCCTTCAGCTATTGACCACTAAGTCTTTTCTCAGGCACATCACCCACATATGTACCAAGTAATTATATTTTCACTAGTCCAGGCCCCAGATGGCTATAGATTTTTCTTAATACGTGTATTATTTGAGGAGTCATTTCCTGCATAGCTTCTAATCAATTTCCCACAGGAACAAAGATCACCATCCCATGTACTAGAATTGCTTTATCTAATGTGCCGGAGTAAATTGATCAATTGTTTCAGAGGCAAGAATTTATTCCTCTCCAGCACAGTACTTGGCACAGTTAAGTGCTCAAAAACTATTTGTTGAATGAACCAGCGAACAAATTTTAGGGTGTTTCTTTCATGATAAGCACCTTAAGACTTAAAACCAGTAAGACTCAATCTTTACCCTCTCTCTAAAAAGACAAACTGCCAAACACTTTGTTATAAAAATTTCTGGCCAACTTAAGTCTGATAATTTCTCCTGAGGTCTTGTTTGCTAGTATCAAATACTCAGTTACCACTGATGATATATCAGTTGTCCTTTACTGTTTCCTAATAAAAACCAACAAAATCTTCACACTCTATCCACATCTTTTATTCCAAGAGTTCTTAGCATATTGAGCTCTTTTTAATTTATAAAACATACTCTTAGTGTCTTTAGATGAAAAACAGCATTAAAAAGCTGCATTCCTTGAATAAGTCAAACCGAGGCACCACAGTTTCCAACCAGGATGTAAGTTCTGGATGAAATCTGGCTGACAGCAGAATAAGTTAATGGTTGCAGCTCTCAGTCCCTCCTGTCCTGTCCTGCCAGACAGCTGTTCGCTCAGGGCAGGGGGGATGTGACTTGGCATCTCCTGACAGATGGACAGCTGACTGAATGGACCCTCTCCCAGGCCCAGGCCCTGTGCAGTGTGTGCTGGCCTTGGATACCACGGGCTGCCTCCCCCAGAGCAGAGAGAATTGTGCAGCTGAGAAAGAAGCTCCCAGCGGGAGGGAGGCGGCGGGCTTGATTGACACCGGAGAGGGCTGGCTTTTTGGAGGGCTCTTAGCAACGACCCCGGTATGACCCTCCTCAGCCAGGAGAAAATCGAATCAGCGCACCATTCTTTCAAACGCCATGCAGCATCAGCGGCTGAACCCCCAGGCGGCCTTCCCTTCTGCCTGTTAATTACCTGCTCTTTTCCATCTCAAGATCCCTGCCTTTGCAAAGTGCTCCGAGAGGAGCTAAGAGACGGACCACCCAGCCCCCTTGCTTCCCGGGGGTTAAGCCTCCTTTGTGATTGTGAGTCCCTGGGCATCGACTCATCTGGTTGATAGGCGGGACCAAGAGGCGGATTCTAGACACTCCCCCACCCCCCGGACCCGCAGGGGCTTTATTCTAGAGTCACTGACGCTTGGCTGCGCTTTTCTTTTCTGTTTGTTGGTGAAACCCCCAGTGGCTTCATTGGCTCCTTGATTTAAACCACGCCCGGCTTTTTCTGCCCGCTTTTCTGCTGCCGGGCCAGGCGGCCCAGCCACATCCCAGCCCCGCGCGCAGGGAGCCCGGGCTGCTATTGTGTGGATGCCGCGCGTGTCCTCTCTTCTCTTGCAGAGATGGCTAACAGAGGCCCGAGCTACGGCTTAAGCCGGGAGGTGCAGGAGAAGATCGAGCAGAAGTATGATGCTGACCTGGAGAACAAGCTGGTGGACTGGATCATCCTGCAGTGCGCTGAGGACATCGAGCACCCGCCACCGGGCAGGGCCCATTTTCAGCAATGGTTGATGGACGGGACGGTAAGGACTGCGAAATCGGTGGGCATGGAAGCCCTCCAGGGCCCCCTCTTTTCAAGTGAGGCTGCAAGAGGAGCTGCTGCTGCCCACTCTGCGTCCCCTGGGGAGGGAATGAAGAAGCCTTTATCTCTTCGGGGTGGGAAGATCTGGGCTCCCGGCACAATTCCCTACCTAGCTCAGAGGATTCTCCACCCATGGAACATCGCAGCTTCCTTCTGAGTTGTTGGCAAATCGTAAGCCCTTTTGCTCTTGCAGTGAGAATAGAGATAAGTATTTCCTTGAGATCTCTCCAGGCTTTTTGGTGCATCAGCTCATCTGGGGCCATTCCTCCCCCAGGGGAATGGGTTGGTTACACAGTTAAACAAAGGAAGGGGGGTTAGGGGGCCGGGACTAACCATCTTCCTTCCCAGAGCCCTGCTCCCTGGGGATGCTCCATGTCTGTCTGCTGAATGGAAGGGTTCTCCAGAAACTGAAGGGAATCCTTATTTGATAACTGCTTTCTCGTCAGATGCTCCTGTGTGTTTGGGGAATCCGGGAGCACGGGCTCTGCTGATTCAAACAGCCCATCTTGCTCCGCAGGGTGCGATTAACTGTTGTTACGTAACTGCTATCCCACGCTTCTGCTGGGCTGCCCAGCACTTGGGTTATAGACATCTGGGAGGAGGGTACCCAGGTCAGTTCGTGTACACATCATTTGCACGTATGGGATGAGTTACTAAAGCCTGATTCGGATCTGCCTTTTGATAGAGGAAATAATATTTAGACTGTATTATTTGACCACCCCGGGCGCCACCACTAGCTCATCCCTGCACTGGAATCACGGCCCCGTACCCGCACATCATTCCCTGTCTGTGAACATTCTTACCCTCAGCCAGAAAAGGGGAGGGAGGAGCAAGGACAGGAGGGTATTCCTGGGCTACTGGACTCACTGAGATCAGCAGCAGCCCTGGGAACAAGGTTGCCTGGGTCTTTGGGGTTTGGTATGGAAGCCTGGCTGCCCAGCCCAGAGCCCAGGCCTTCCTGGGGCCCAAGACTTGCCCGTGCCCAAACCTGTCAGCTGTGACCTGTGGGGGCTAGGCTTCACTTTGCATTAGTGACGAGTAAGTATGAAGGGAAAACTGATGGTGTCCCTCTGTTTCTTCCTTCAGGTCCTTTGCAAGCTGATAAACAGTTTATACCCACCTGGACAAGAGCCCATTGCCAAGATCTCAGAATCCAAGATGGCTTTTAAGCAGATGGAGCAAATCTCCCAGTTCCTAAAAGCTGCGGAGAGCTACGGTGTCAGGACCACTGATATTTTTCAGACAGTGGATTTATGGGAAGGTAAACAGCCCTGTGCCTTTGGGGTTTGTTCTCCCCTTCCCCTCCCCTTGCCCACGCCTTTGTGAAACCCGCCTACAATGTTCTTCCCTGTTGTGTGTGTTCATATGTGTGTTTGTGTTTGTGGTGGGGGGTGGGGTAGGAATGGTTACCTGCTCTCACTGGGGGTGCTGTTAGCCTTCCTTTCGTGATGTTCTGTTGAAAGGCGTAGTCTCCTCTAAGGGAATGCCTACCTCAGGACACAGCAGGAACCTCAGCAAACTAAGGAGTAAACAGAGAGGAAGCTAAAATGGTTACATGGCTGCCTTTCATTCCTGGTATCCCTCCCACATCATACTCTTTCTGAACAGATGATATAGCTACTGGAAGACAGCTGTGGGGAGGGCGGTGTTTCTGACTCACTAGCAGTGGGTCTCATATATAAAGCCACCTGGTGCAATTTTGTCATTCAATTTGAGAAATAAATAGCACCTCAACCATTTATTAAACTATTATCTGGGAGCTTGGTGACTGTACCTTCCCAATATGTATTTTATCAGAGAGTATGACAAATGATTTCTTTTTTTACATTTGTGAATTGACTTGATTAAGAGATCTTAAGAGGCATAAAAATCAAGTCACATTTCCGGACATACGTAACAATCCACTATTACTGGGAGAAATGGTGTGGATGGAGACACTGCCAGAGACTTTGGGACCTCTGTCCATAGTCCTGAGTGTACCCCTGAGCCCAGATGTGGGAGCGTGTTCATACAACTAACTGTTCACTCTAGATCTGCCTGGGCACAGGGGGATGCAGACCAGTTCACACAGAGTTTCCAGGCTGACTCTGCTCTCTTATGCTCGTGGACACTGACCGCCATCAGTGGCCTAACCAATGGGATACTCAAGGCAGTGACCCAAATGATTCTGCTGACAGTGAGAATGGGGTAACTTTCCTGTGATTGATAGTGAGATTTTAAGGGACATGCAGATGATAGTTGAAATGGATTTCTAGCAGAGGACCATTCTACTAAACAACTTAGGAAGAGACAATCGCCTTCTTAATCCTCACACCCCACCTTTTACAGGCAGAGAGCTGGCATTTCCTGTTTCCCTCACAGATGAATAGTTAAAATGTTAAAATGCCCATCAGTTTTCCTTGTGTTTGCCTTTACTTAGAAACTCAGGCCATTGAATTCATGGGTATTTGCCTCCAAATCACCACAGAATGTCACAGTTGAGACTTTCATTTTAGATCAAAATTATGATGGTTGTCCACAGCTAATAAAGATAGCTACTGATTATTGGTATTTCCCATGCACCAGGCAGAGTTCAACTGCTTTACTGCATATGGCCAATTAATTCTTCTATAGTTCTACGAAGTAAGTGTTATTAGTTTTCCCATTTCATGACAAAACTGAAGCTTGCCCATGATCACATGTGTACATCATATGGTTGGCTAGTCAATAGCAGAGCCAGGACTCAAACCTAGAGTCTCTGATGCCAAAGAAGAAGGCCTTAACTAGTCTGCCCATGTCACGCTTTGGCCAGGAGGCTGTAGCCTTCACCTATAATACTCTGAGCATGCTGTTGAGTCATAACGGTGACTGATGAGGTTGAAGAGGAGGAGAGTGAGTCAGGGCAGCGTGGGACAAAAGGCTGTAATCCCTGCACCAACTAGGGGGTCTGTGTGAATGAAAGGAGCCTCATGAGCTGCCCCACCCCAGTATAGAAGGTGTAGAAGGATGAAGAACCTGGGAGGTGTGGACCCCCATGGTGCTTTTCTCTTTCCATTACTGAGGATCTTTCACTCACCTTTCCCCTTTTCCAAAGACTATACAGATGAACTTTGGAGGTGCTGAGAGTGAGTATGTAAAGAGCAATGGTCCTTGACAAACAGAGCGGGTAGAGGTCTGCAGTGCCTGCCCAGCTCTGTATGTTAGACCCCCCTTAGGAAAGAGGGAGGGTGAGTCATGAGATAGGGTAGAGGACAGGCGGACTCCAGGACAGGCTAATGTTCGTAGAAAAAATATGCAAGGCAGACACTGAGGAGCCTCGCCCACAGGGCAAAAGAAGAATGGGGCTTTGAAGGAAATAAGGGAGGAAACCCACTCCAAGGGTGCGGGAGCAGACTTGCCACAGGTAGGTCATGCATGAGGTATGGACAGCTGGCTACAGGGCAGCAGATGCTTAGGAGTGTCCAGATGACCTCTAGAGGCCCCAGGGCCTGGATGCCCTCCATGGAGGTGCAAGTGAGGACTGAAGTTCAGGGAGATTCATTCCAAGCACTAAAGGGGATACTAGACATCCCACAGGATCACTGTCTGAAGCGCAGGCCAGAGCTGGTTACTATGCAGTGGACTAAGAAGTGGGAAGGTGGGTTGCTTTCACCAGAGAAAAGTGGAGGGGAAGTGGCCTTAGCAAGCCCAGTGTTGAGACCCACAGTACATTACATGGACTGAGAAACTGAGCCTGGGTCCTTTCTGCAATAGCTGGTTGTCACTCATGAATTTGGGAATGAGTATGCTGGCATCAGAGGGATGCTGCAAGGCGTGGTCAGTGCGTGTATGTGTGTATGTTTGTATGCAGAGCTATTAGACTAGCCAATTTCTTAGCTTAGTGCCATTTTCTCCCTAATATTCCACACCCTCTCGGTGGTTTTCAGTTTACTCACTTTCATTCTTGATCCTGTGCCTGCGGCTGTGGCTGTGGTTCCTGCAGGTCCAGCCTTCCTTGCCTGAGTACTTCTCTTCCTCCTCTGCAAGCATCTTTCCAAGGAGGGCTCTGCCTGCCCATGGCTGCCCAGTGACTCTGTGTTGCTATAGGTCACAGGCACATAAAGCCATAGGAGCCCAGGCTTGCCAAATGCCTCCTCTTTTAAGCTTCAGTTATCTAGATAGGAAGAGGCCCCAGATGTACCCACTATCCTGAAAACCCTTTTAGATGCAAATGTGAAATGTTTGGAATGGAATGGGGGCAACCAGAATGAAAGATTCAGGGCTGAATGGTCCAGAAAACAGCTCAAACATAGAGTCGGGGCAGATAAGACTACTGAGTTTCCTCTGGAGGGAAGCTGGTGATGCAGAAAGCGTAGGGGCGCTTAGAGCGATGTGAGGGGACTGGGAGAGTCTCTGGGATGAAGAAGGTGAATGCCCAACTGGTGACTTTCAGATTTGCTCTGGGGCCACGGGAAAGTGCAGGGGTGGGACAGGGGTAGGGCTGGCTCAGTTGTCTCTGGCTTCGAGGAGAGCGAACTGGAGGTTAGATTTCAGAACCTTTGGAGGGAAATGGTAGAGAAAAAGGCAGGAGGGGCAAGACAAGGAGGTGTGTGTGTGTGTGTGTGTAAAAGAGAGAACACGTGAGAGCTAGTGAGTATGCTAGACAGACAGACCCAAAAAACACTCATCCTGGAAAGTATTTGAGGGCAGACTGTTGAGTGAGAAATTAGACCACGTGGTTCAAACCTCTGCTCTACCACACATCAGTTAACTTCTTTAAGTTTCTGTTTTCTCAGCTGTAAAATGGAATAATTGTATCTCTTTCACAGTGTTCATATGGGGAGTAAGTGAGGTAATGTACGGAAAGTGCTTAGCACAGCACCTGGCAATAATAGAGAATAATAAATGTAAGTATTACTACTGTCATTGGCCTGGCCTTTTTTTAAAAAACTAATACAAAATGAGGACACAGGAGCAAGGCTGGGAAGGCACCCATTCTGCCTTGTAACAAATGGATTTCATGAATGGCTTTGCACAGGAGCTGGTAGGGTTGCCTGGATGACCTTCGCTCTCACTTCATCTGCTCATTGGGAGGGGCAGGCTTTACTTAAAGGCCACTTTACTGACTTTTTTCCCACCTCTGGTCATTATGCTCTTGATATCTTTCCCCAATTCCAGACCCAGAGGAAAGAGCATGAGTTTGGGAGCCAGGTAGATGGGTTGAAACTCTTCTTTAGCTACACCTACTTGTGTGACCGTGTTTAAGCTGCTTAACTTCTCAGAGCCTCAGCTCCCTTCTCTGTAAACAGGTCTAGTGCCTCCTTCAGAGGGTTCTTATAAGGATTAAATGTGTAAAATGCCTAATAGATGCCTAATAAAATGCTGGCTTATTGCCCCTACTGTAAGTCCACCAGAAACTAACCTTTTGGGTTTCTTTGCATAACTACATGGTGAGCATAACATGTGAATTCTGAATTCTAGAATTTCAGAGCAGGCAAAACTCAAAAGATCAATCAAGTCTGATTACTCTTCTCAGTGATGCTGCTGACCATGGTCCTGGCCTCGTGGTTTTGTCGTCCCCCCTGTCCCCCATTCCTGATGACTGGGATGTGGGGAGGAGGTGTGGATTTATGTGCAGAGTGGAGTGCCTGGAAGGTCCAAATATGTTCTCTGGGGAGGTGTCACTGTGCATGTCATTCCTCAACAGCAAAGCAAAGGCATTTCACCCAATTTGAGAGATATTTTGGGATATTGTGAGGGACCTGTAAGTGACTTGAGACATCTCAGATGCCTCCAGTTTGAAGCCTCCTTTTCAATCGGAACAGCCTTCACAGTATTTATTCCAAGTGCTGCTCACAACTGTGTCTGGTTGGGTTTTCCTCCAGCATGGGTTCTTCAACTCCAGTGTGCATCAGAATCACCTTATTAAAACACAGATTGCTGGGCCCCAGCCCCAGTTTCTGAGGTATTTGGTGTGGGGCAGGGCCTAGGAATTTGCATTTCTTACCAGTTCCTAGGTGATGCTGGTTCTGCTGTCTGGGAACCCCACTTTGAGAACCGCTGCCCTAGAGAGTTTCACCAGGGAGAAAACCAACAAAAATTTGTAAAACCCACAGTGCAAGCCCAGTCTACACTGACATTTCTCCATTAGTTATAGCATATTTCTTCAACTTTGAATGGAGAATTGGGGGCTCTGTCTAAGTTACTACTCAAGCATTAAGAATCCCTGGGTTGGGCCAGGGGTCCGTACAACACAGACCCCTTGGCCCCACTCTCCAGAGATTATCATTCAGTAGTTTGATGCCTAAGACCATGCCTGGAGAAACATTGCTTTGTGATAATGCAGGAAACAGGGAGTACTCTATTGTCAAGTAAAAGTGTCAGTTGCTATCTGAGACTCTGAAAAGGTTTGCTGGTGAGACAGGGAAGCTACTGTACCACCATCTTTTTTTTTTTACAACTTCAAGTTCTAATATTAGCTTCCCCTGTGATAGGGGCTAAGAGACTCCAGGTAGCCTGATTAAATCTCTGAGCTGTTAGCATACATTTGGCCTCTCCACTTTCATGGGTCACTACCCTTCTTATGGCCAATGGTTTCATTATTTTTATTTTTCAAATATCCATGCTTCAGGGTACTTTTTAAACTTTATTTATTAATTTATTTACCCTCACCCAAGGACACACTTATTGATGTTAGAGAGAGGAAGGGAGGGAAAGAAACATTGATCAGTTGCCTCTTGAACACACCCCAACCAGAGACCAAACCTGGAATCTAGGCATGCGCCTTGACAGGGAATTGAACCCATGACCTTTTGGTTTACAGGACCATGCTCCAACCAACTGGGCCACATCTAGCCAAGGCTCATTTTTAGATCAACACTAGGACTCGGTCTCATTTCCACTCTCGAGCATCTAGAAAATTCCCAGCACCCATTTGGTGCTTCTTTTAGAACTTTTTTTTTTTTTCCCTTGGAAAAATGGCCTTGGTCAGTGGTTTTTAAGCTGTCTTGCCAAAGAATCTAGGGGTAGCTTTCAGGGAGCAAAGAGATTCTAAGTTGCCAGGCCTCTAAGTTGGCTCACAGTTTGGATCAGAGCCCTTCTAATTATTGATTATACTATTTCACTTTCTAGAAGATATCTCTGAAGGAAGGAGTTATTGCTTAACAAATATTATTTAGTACTTACCACATGCCAGACATTTTGATTTTTTAAGAAATTGAAAACCAAAGATTGGAACTGTGCTTGCTTATCCAATCTGGATGCATCAGAATCACCTCAGGAAACATCCCGGAATCTGAATGTTTAAGATTTTCAGGTAATTCTGACGATCAGTCTAGTTTACAAGTCAGCAGATAAAACCCATGTTTCACAAACTTGCCTGATGGAGCTTATTATAAAAATATAAACTCTCAGGCCCCACCCCCAGGCCTGTCAAATCAGCCTCTCCAGGAAATGACCTCAAATTTCACATTTTTAAAGAGATCTCCTGTGCCATCTCATAAATGATCCAAGGAGCTTGGGAAACCCTGCCCAGAAGCGGGCTTTGCTCCAGGCAGATGGTGCACGTGGTGGTGACACGGAAATTTAGCTTTTGTTGCTTCTACCCAGCACACTTCACAGATATTGCTTCATCTCCCCGCTCCTTTGGTCCTTTAAGTTTTTGACCCTCATTGACAGGAATTGGCCTCCACCAATGCACTTGATCTGGGCTTCTGAACTGGCAAGAGAAGTGAGGCTGGACAGAAGCCCTGTTGCCATTTTGTCAGCCCAAGAGTTCTGGAATTCTTCACTGGAGCGTCTATTAGAAAACTAACCAGCCCTGGCTGGTGTGGCTCAGTGGATTGAGCGCTGGCCTGCGAGCCGGAGGGCTGCTGGTTCGGTTCCCTGTCAGGGCACGTGGCTGGGTTGCTGGGCTGGTCCCCAGCTGGGGGCGTGTGAGAGGCAACCACATACTGATGTTTCTCACCCTCTCTCTCCCTCCCTTCTCTCTCTGGAAATAAATAAAATCTTTAAAAAAAAAAAAAAGAAAGAAAGAAAACTAACCAGATTTGGCAAGAAAAGTTAGACGCAGACTAGTTACAGACACAGATTTCTGTCCGTTATGTTATGTAGAATCTTGACAATAATTAACTTGATCTGCACATGGATTGGGGATCTCTAGGCTCCAACTGCGTTTTCTTGCTTTACTCTTATTTGAGTTGAAACCCGGAGAAAATATTGCAGACAAAAACACTCAAAGACTTACCATCATCTGGGGTTCTAGGTTCTCTTTAATGACTCACTATTTAAGAGCAAACCCCCTCCCTCTTTCTTCCCAGAGTGATCCTTCAGAATATCATCACTTCAGTTCTAATTTTTAAAAAAAGTATCCAAGTATTCTGTTACTGAGTGAAAATTAACAGAACTTTTTCATCTGCAGAAGATAAAATCATTGTGATATCCACCCGTTTCCTCTGTCTTAATTCTCAATTCCTTGTGCCCTCCTCCCTCCATCTGCTGCCGAGATTCTCCATTCTCCACTACCCCAGCTGTCCCTTAAGTCTGGGGGACTGTCCATGGAGAGCATTTTATCCCTGTATCCATTAACCAGTCACACAGGGCCTCCGGATTCAGGAAATTGCCCCATGGTTAATGGGATGGAGGAGAGAGGCGAAGGAAGAAGGATCTGCTCTCTCCCTCATTTTTGAATAAATGGACTTCCTGAACTGAACTTCCTCTGTGAGCCTTAATTGCTTATTTTATTAGGGTTATACTCCATTCTCACTTTCTATCTGCCTTTCCCCCATAATTCTGTATTTTTCAGTGACTGAGCTGCGGCAGCTTGGCCGGAGAGACCATAGCTGGTTCACTCAATCTAAAGAGAGCCTTCTCATAGCTGCCTTTAACCTCCCAGCTCCCCTCCAGGCTGAACGCTGCCTTCCTCTCTTACCCTGTGCCTTTAGCTTTTGAACTCCCCACTTGGCTCACATGGACCTTGGATCTAGTTCCAAACTGCAGGGCTAACTACCCATGCAGTAGCATCTTTCTCAGCCAGAGACATGTCAGTCAGCTGGAAGGGAGGAAGGGAGAAAAAGTGGGAGAAGCAGGCTGACCCGGAGGGTCCCACTGCCTTCTCCACAGGGCTAGGGAGTGGCTGAGCTCCTCAGACAACAGGGCTTCCCCTCCCTTAGGCACACCACACTTTTCTCCCTCCCTCCACCCCACCTCTCAAGCTCGTCTGCCTACCGGTTATTTATTGTCTCCATTAACTCCTTCAAGCAGCGCAAATAAAGGGCCTGTCATTTGTGTCACATAAGAGTGCTTTCTGTGTTGATTTGTTTTTCTTCATTTGCCGGGCCTCCAGCCCAAACAGCCATGTGAATACTCAATTTGATGCACATGGGTGATTTTAGACCCTTTTAACCCAGATAAAGTGAAAGAGAGAAGCCACCTGGGGTTTGGTGCAGTTAATCCATCCAACCAGTTTCTTTCCAGTCTCCTTTTCTCTTTCCCATCCCGAGCAAAATCCTCTTCTGCAGTGCCCCATGCCAGCCTAGCCACAGGACTTCTTACTACAGCCCGCAGAACCCACCAGGCCCAGGGCCTCTGCTCAGAGCAGAGACCTGCCTAGATCTGAGCTGCTGAGTGTTTGGAACGTTTTATCCATGTAGCAATGGAATGGATTAGAAACTGGGCATCTTTGGTGTGCATAATATAGAAAAGGTTGAGCCAGGTGATTTTTTTGTTCGTTTCTGAGAGGTTTGGCCATAGCTGTCTTCAGGCGACTTTGAGACGTATTTGATACCCCTGTCCCTGAATGTGATCGCCTGCAGCCTCCTAGCAGAACTTCCTTCCTGAAGGTCCAGCCCCATCCTTCCAGATGCCATGGCCCTGACACATGCTTGGCTTTAATCTCTGGGTTGATTTCCAGGGAAGGACATGGCAGCTGTGCAAAGAACCCTAATGGCTCTTGGCAGCGTTGCAGTCACCAAGGATGACGGCTGCTACCGGGGAGAGCCATCCTGGTTTCACAGGTAAGATCCCTTCTCAGCCCTGCTGGAGGGAAGAATGATTTTAACCAAGGGGAACATCTGAAGCCTTGTAGCTCCCAGAGACTATTTCAACACAAAATCCCTTGGGATAAGCACTCGTGGCCACAGAGCAAGGAAAGACTGATGCTGACACCAGTGCCCCACCCAGGGCGGAATGGTCGGGCCTTTCCTGCTAGATACCTATATCCTTCAGCTTTGCCGGGTTCTGTTTCTTCTGAGACTGACTTGCTTTTCTCAGAGGGGCCCTGACGTCTGAACTTGGTTTTATTATAACCTAAGTACCCCTGAGTCAGTCAGTCTGTCTATCTATCTCTCCATTTATCTATATACATAATGAAGGGAAAATACGTCCTAACTGCTCAAGACAGTGGTTAATGCTTGTTGTCATGATGTACTTATTAATAGCACTTTCTTTTACTCTCGGAAGTGACCTGGTCTGGATAATAAATTATGTGGTCATGTCAGTGAAAGGCCTTTTCCTAAGATTTATTTCATTGTTTTTTTCAGGGGTCAGGTTTAGCAAGGAAGCTTAAACTCAACTCAATAACTCAGTAGGGGATGAAGAGAAAAGAACACGTACCAGATTATTGACTCTTTATTTCCCTGAAACCCTTTTCTTCTTAGCAGTTATAAAAATGTGCACGTCTGTGTCCTTTGAAAGAGTCTGGTCTGAAAACCTCCTAGATATTGGCCAGTTGAAATCCTGGTTTTAGTCCTAACTTTATTAATGACCTACCATGGTCTTTAAGACCCCAAACTAAAATTATTTCCTATCTGGCTCTTTCTGAAGTTTGCTGACTTCTTCTCTAGAGTAAGAAATTCCCCCCATTATAACTCCTAGGTCCTTCAGCTCTAAAATGGAACATGAACCCTTGGCCTTTACAGGGAAGGGTGGAATGGGATTAATGACATGCTTTGTAATAAGAGCTGATTTTAATTTTCATAAGGGTTTGAAGTAACAGAGAGAGGGTGACAGGAAAGCCGTCTGAGGGTGAAGTCCCCAGAGACAACTACTGATCTTTGCTGGAAATTCTAGAAAACCATCTGGACTTCTGAGGAGTAGGAGCTCATGCATCATGGTAGGGTTTGCTTGTAGTAGAACCACGGCTCAGGGTAAGGCCATACTTGAGGGCAGGGCCACAGTTCATGGCCAGAGGTGGGGTAGTACAGGGCCTGCTCTTCTATCTGGTGGAAACCCCCACTCCCCCCACAACTCTGTATAACTGTGTATCTTGGGAAGGGTTTGAACATTCTCAGAATGACATTATCCCATCTTACTTCCTCTGCCCAGGAAAGCCCAGCAGAATCGAAGAGGATTTTCAGAGGAGCAGCTTCGCCAGGGACAGAATGTGATAGGCTTGCAGATGGGCAGCAACAAGGGCGCCTCCCAGGCGGGCATGACAGGGTATGGGATGCCCAGGCAGATCTTGTAAAACGCCGTATCCCGTCCCCAGTAGGGAGGACGAACGCTCCACACCATGGTCTCTATGACAAAGAAATAGTTAGTCACCTTCTGACCTTTCTCAAAGCCTCCTGTCCCTGGTTTTTGCAAGTGCTGCATTTCTGCTGAGAATCCGCGTTGCCTACTGCTGCCACCTTGTGTTCATTTAGAACTATGCAAAGACTCCGCTTCCTCTTCCTCGGCTCCTTCTTGGCCCTAAAATCTCCGTTTGTCTAATTATTTATTTATTTATTTGCCAAAAATTTCCCTCCTTGACTTACAAAACACACCGAATAAACAGATTAGCCTTGTGTCTTATAGTGTAAAGTTCATTCTTTGTCTCAGGGACTTTGCAGGCAGGGCTGATTTCTATTTCATTCAAGGGGCCAGCAAGATGGAATTAAGCTGTAGCTGTAGCTGTAAAAATATAGGTTAGCTTTGAGGAAGCCCTTACAAGCTCGTAATGTTTATCTCTGCAATTGTACTAGAAAGTTCAGAAAGTTTCGTCCACTTTGGCAGCCTACTGCCATAAATTCAAGAATTAGGCCTTTGACCCCCACATGTTTTGAATACCTACCTTGTGCTTATTAGACTTCGTGGGGGACATGGGAATGAGCAAGCTAAACCCCCAATTCTTAAGGCACTCTCTACAGATACCCAAGAAGTGTCTAAGGGATGGTTTGTTTTACCAAACAGATGGGTGATGAATGGTTGAAGGAATGAGAAGTTTTCACTTCTATAGCATTAATCTTCCCTCCACTAGCCAGACCACCTGGGTCTGATGTTGACATTTATACAGTTACTTCATCAGTCAGGAGTGATACGCAATGTAAATTGCTTGCTTGCTTACACTTGTTTATAATGTCTAAGCCTCTAACCTATCACCTAAGATTGAGATCTAGCAAAGATGGGATAAGCTTTAAAGGTTTTCTCCTCCAGAGAAAAATTAAGAAGGCAAAGAAGCCTGGGGACCACCATTTCATCTCATTCTTGCTACCAGTAAAAAATAAAGAAAAAAAAGTGATGCATTTAAATAAGAAGTAAGGTCTTTTATCCATACAATAAATTGTTAATAAACAAGAAACGGTTAAATGAAACTATAGACATTACCACACTCTTTGGGTGGTAGTTTGTCAGACATTTTTGCAGTTTTAAGCTTCCATTGAGATTTCTGTGGGATTCACATGTCAGGGGTGGGGTGGGGATGGGGCAGGGCTGCTGAGTCCCCAGTCCTGCTTCAATCAAGGTATCACTGATCTTACCTATTTTATACATTAGGACTCAGCAAATTTTTTAAAGATTTAAAAAAGAAAAAAAACAAGAAAAATGATTAGTACACTAAAGGAAATTAACCTGTGAGTCACCTAAGGGGTCTAATGTGTCCTCTCAGAGCTCTAAAGACCTCTGACTACCTCTGGTGAATGGTCTGCTCCAGGAAAGATGTGTGAACATGGCAGCTGAATTCCTTCCTCAAACCTTATCCTGGAGTTGCCACAAAAGCAAAAGGGGGGGGGGTGTGATGGGTCCCAAAAAGTGAAATAAAACTGGGAGGAAGTTCCTAAAGGTTTCTGTTTGGGATTGGGAGTTGGGGAGCATGGGAAATAGCCTCCTCCATCGGGGGATGATAGGTTTGGGAAAGCGCTTTCAGGTTATGCCTGTTCTGTTCCCCACATTGCCCAGGCTCCACCATTGCTATGCCAGAAACAGTGAGAAGTAGAAAAACAGCAAAATCTGCATAGAGCTACAAGGAAACAGTCTGTTGAGTCTAGGACAATGCCAGAGCCCAGCTGAAGTGAGGAACAGGTAATAAGAACAGTGGTAGCCCTGGGTGGTGTGGTTCAGTGGACTGAGCGCTGGTCTGCCAACCAAAGGGTTGCTGGTTCAATTCCCAGTCAGGGCACATGCTTGTGTTGCGGACCAGGTCCCCAGCTTGGGGTGTGCGAGAGGCAACCACATGATGTTTCTTTCCCTCCCTTCCTCTCTCTAAAAATAAATAAAATATTTTTCTTTTAAAAAAGAACAGTGGTAAACTTGCCAGCACCTGAGCATTTCCTCCTTCCAACATGTTCCACTCACCTCCTCAGGTGCCCACCCCTTTAGTCCCAGCAGATGATTACAGCCAGGACCTGAGGCTGTTAAAATTTTGAGATCCCAGGATGGAATGGTCAGAATTGAGGTAGGAGGTAACAGAATGAGATCGCCCAGTTTGTATTTCTGAAGACTATTTGCTTCCATATATTTCCAGCTCCTAAAACTCACCAGTAGCGATCCAAGCTATAGCCTAAGGTTTTTTTTCCCTTTTCTTAACTTGGCATTTGCAGCCAAGGTAGCAATAACCTCAGGGGAATGAGACCACAGGCAGCAACTGGAAACCCCTGAGGAGTGTAGTAAGTCCTGTTGTCAAAAGGCACACT
The DNA here is from genome assembly GCF_987537825.1 of Furipterus horrens. Classification (NCBI taxonomy): domain Eukaryota; kingdom Metazoa; phylum Chordata; class Mammalia; order Chiroptera; family Furipteridae; genus Furipterus; species Furipterus horrens. The sequence goes on from NW_028327171.1 coordinate 95,674,064, forward strand.
GAATCACCCTCACCAGATGGAGCAGAATTTGTGAACTAGAAAAGGAATCATTTAAACTTAGTCTAGGATACTAAAAATAAGAAGGAAAAATATTAGAGACATAGAAGAATAATCCATTATGAATAAAAAATCAATTGGAGATATGGAACATAAAAATTAAAATAAAGATTAACAGTAGAATGGATTAGAAGAACAAATTAATAAATTAGAATGTTAAGACAAGCCACTCTGCAAAAAAGACAGGGACACCCAATGCTTAGTATAGAGTGAAACAGCACTTTCTTTTATGGTTCCTCTTTACTACCCTTGTGGAATTTCCACTCTGTGCAAATGTACCTATGTTGGGCATTAGGAAATATTTCTTTTCAGGTTCCATATGGTAGGGAGGAGAAAGACTCAAAAAACAATAATGCACTAGAAGAGATGGGAGAACTGCTGGGATTATACCCGAAGAATCCTGAAACACCAATTCAAAAGAACCTATGCACCCCTATGTTCATAGCAGCACTACTTACAATAACCAAGGGCTGGAAACAGCCTAAGTGCCCATCTATAGATGAGTGGATCAAAAAACTGTGGTATATTTACAATGGAATACTATGCAGGAGAGAGAAAGAAAGAATCCCTACCTTTTGTGACAGCATGGATGGAACTGGAGAGTATTATGCTTAGGGAAATAAGTCAGGTGGTGAAAGACAAATATCTTTTGATATCACCTATAAGAGGAAGGAACATAATGAATAAAACAAACAAATGAGCAAAATAGAACCAGAGGCGTGGAAACAAGGGACAGACTGACAGTGACCAGAGGGGATAAGGGAGGAGAATAATGGGAAAGAAGGGGAAGGGTATAGTCAAGGAACATGTATGAATGACCATGGACATGGACAACAGGGTGGGAACTGACTATGGGAGTGGGGAAGGGGTGGGCAGGGCAGGGCATGGGAGAGCAACGGGGGAAAAATTGGGACAACTATAAAAGAACAACAATAAAAAAAAGTTATCAAAAGATAAAATGAACCATTAAAAAAAAAGAAAAAAAGGCAAAAAAAAAAAAAAGAAGAGATAGGAGAAAGCATGAACAGCCTTTGGAAGAAGACAAGGAGAATCACTGATTTATGAATAGGAGATACAGCATGGTTGTAGAAAGAAAAATAAGCAGAGCTTTACGTCATCTGCTAGGGTCACATTATGTCTTTCTGATCTCTTTTTCAAGGTCATCAACACTAAGAAAGGGCAAGAAAGAGCCAATCAGTGTTAATTTAAATCTGAAAGTTGAAGTGAAGAAACATCCCCCAAATCAATTAGGTGGCATTAATAATAATACTGTTATATAAACCATAGATTTAATAGACTGATCCTAGCACATTGTTTTTTTTTATAACTGAGCTGTGGATTCGGTTATTTTCTTTTAAAAAATTTAATTTTATATTTCTCTGTATTTTCTAAGAATACTACATTTTGCATCTAAAATGTTTATAATGTAAAAAAATAAAATATCATTTTTAAAGATACATTGTTTCCCACCTCCAAAAAAGATAGGCACAGATAGATAGTAAATATATAATAAATATTAAGTGGTATGGGTCAAAAAGCATATAATTGGAATCTCAGAAGGAAAGAAAAAATGAATGTATGGGAGAAAAAAAATTGAAGAAACAATTTTGAGAACTTCCCAGAATTAAAATAAAAGACCTAAGAACTCAGTTTTAAAAGACTTATAGGTTACTACTACTACTAGTACTACTACTACTAATAATAATAATAATAAAGGAAGCCTTCAATGGGAAACATTATAGTAAAATGTATGACTGAAAATAAGTAAAAAAACTCTCAAAGCTTTTAAAGTGTTAAAGCTCATTACATATAAGAAAAAAGAGTCAAATTAACATTGAACTTCTCAACAGTAACCCTGGATTCATAAAGTAATACTTTCAAGATACTAAAGAAAAAAATTAAACACATAATTTTCTATATAGAGAGCTAATTTTTAAATTGTTTTTCTATTACAGTGTCCCACTTTTTTCCCCATTATTTTCCCCCACTGCACCCACCCCTTCTCCTACAGTCAATCCCTACCCATAGAGAGCTAATTTTTTAAGTGTGAAAGCAAAAATATTAATAAAGGCCCTTTTAAAACCATAGTAGATAAGTATTCCAGTAAGAAAGATTTATTACTAGAAAAAAATGCTATTTGATATGGGAAATGAGGATAAGGGAGTTCAAAACTTTTATTCTTGTTTAAATAAATATGGACTTAAAAATAAGATATAAAAATTATATCTATAACAATTCAAAACTAATGTTCTAAACAATACCAATGTGGTTTGTATAGCATGAGTGGAGAAGACAGAGAAAAGGGGTAGGTGAGAGTGTGCTAAGGAAAATATCCTGTTTTGATAAAATATAGAAATATTGATAAGTTTGAGAAATTGTTAGAAAAAGACAACTCATTTTATAAGGCTAAGTTTACACTGATTTGAAACCCAAAAAGAATAAGAAAGTTACAGACCAATTTCACTTGGTAATGTAGACATAAAATATTCTCAATAAAATAAAATCTAACTAACTGCAACAATATATTTTAAATATCTGTTAGAATGATCCATTTTTTCAATAAGGTATTGAGAAAATACTTTATTTATTTATTTATTTTTATAAACTGGATGGGCTCTTTGGGGACCCACTTCCTTAAAGAGCTAGACTAGCCTGGAGTGAAACTTGAACCCATATTCCATTCCTTCATTCCTTGCTTTTTCTTCTTCTAAAGTCACCTATTCCAAGCCCTGCATTTTATTTATAATAATACTGGAGATCAAGGTGATATGATTTATTCAACATCATTTAGCAAATTAATTTGTTTTTTAAACGAGAATGCTACTTACTAATTTTTTAATGCAGAACAGCAGCCTGAGGTCTGAGAGTAGTAGAAGCGTCTACACAGAGGGCACACCTTCACCCTACTGTAGGCAGACCTACTGAATTATAGTCAGAGGGGTGGTGAGTGGACCCTGAAGGAAAGTGAGTGAGTCCTGTTTTCAGAGGACTCACATACTCCCACAGAGACGACTGTGTCACTGGCATGGAACACCAGAAGTCCATTCTCTGTAACCTGACTCACCTCAGGGGAAACTTTACCAAGAGGTCTGGAATCAGCAAAGCTTTCTCTGCCCTGGACAGTGCTGGGTTGGGCTGAGTCAAGTCTTATGTCTGAACTGTATGTGGATTGCATGGACAACCAAGTGTGTAGATTCCCAGGTGCTTCCTGTAGACTACCATGTTCTATAAGGTCAGAGTCAAACTCATCTTAAGAGACATGCTCTCTCCTTCAGGTAACATTAAGGCTCACTAAAGCAATAATCTAAGTGTTGTAGACCAAACAGAAAAGGACAGTGGCATTAATTCCACTTATTTTAAAGGATAACCTTCCTGAGAGCGAATTAATTTTTTAAAATTCTTGTTTATTTCATTACAGTTGTCCCAATTTTTCCCCCTTTGCCCTCCTTCATCCACCTGACCCCCTGACCCCACAATCCCCACACCGTGTCCATATCCATGGGTCATTCATATAAGTTTTTTGACTAATTCCTTTCCCTTCTTTCTACCATTCCTCCCTGCCTCCTCTCCTCTGGCAGCTCTCAGTCTGTCCCATGTTTCCATGTCTGCTTTGTTTGTTAGTTTATTTTGTTCATTAGATTCCTCTTATAAGTTAGATCATATGGTATTTGTCTTTCACCAACTGGCTTATTTCACCTTGCATAATAGTTTCCAGTTCCATCCGCACTGTCACAAAAGGTAGGAATTCCTTCTTCTTTCTCTCTGCTGCATACTATTCCATTGTGTAAACGTACCACAGTTTTTTAATCCATTCATCTAATAATGGACACTTAGGCTGTTTCCAGCACTTGGCTATTGAAAATAGCACTGCTATGAACATAGGGTGCATAGATTCTTTTGAATTGGTGTTCCAGATTTCTTGGGATATATTCCCGGAAATGGAATCACTGGGTCATAAGGCAGTTTCATGTTTAATTTTTTGATAACCTACAGTTCTTTTTATCATTAGTTGCTTATTTAAGTTTAGGGGGTCAAATGAGTGCAGTGTTCACTTGGACCTTCTGAAGGAAGAATTCTCTGGCTTGGGATGGTCAGGAATTGTCTGCTAGAGGAGACCGAACTTAGCAATGACTGCTTTGTGCCATCATGGAAATGTATTGTCTGCTTCCACCACTTATCCCAGCCTACATGGACCCAGTAGAGTTAAAACGGTGAAGAAGAGCTTAGATTTTTAAGACAGATACTTCCTGGGTGGACTTGAGCAAGGGCCATAGTGATTGGAGAAATACCTATGGCTTCCATGCCTGAGAGTCTTGTTCCAGCTCGGATCCTAGTGGGCAGGGCTGAAAGTCAGTATTTTTTTAAAAAGTCATGCTATTTGTTTTTTTTTTTTCAAGTTACATTTTAAAAGGCCAAATTTAATCAGCTTAGTTAGAGCTCGCCTTGATATGAAAGGTATAAATTATTCCATGGGATGCTTGCAGGTCCACCATGGGATCAAGACACTCGATCTCAGCTTCACACATCTGCTGCCTCAACCAAGGAGCCAAGGTGAAGGCTCCTGTAGATCAGAGGAACAAAAAGATTTGCTAACAGCGCATGCCATCTGTAGGGTTGTACTGGGGTTGCCGGGTGAATGCATGTCCCATTTTTTGATTCTCTAATATGTCAAAGACAGAAAGATGATTTAAGAAAATGTGACTCCAGACAAAGTAGGCTGTAATTCTCTATATTCATGTCACCCCTCCCACCAACAACTGTGACTAAAGCTGGGTTTCATGTCAATGGAAGCACAAGGCTCACTTTTTTACAAGGTTTTTTTAATTTTCTAGGCATGCTGCTATTTTTGTTATCATTTTCAGAAAGCTCTAATGATATCACAGATGGCAGCACTATTGTTGATAGTAAATGTAATTGCCATGACCTCAAATGAGCAAAACTGCTAATTTCACTAGTCATTGAAATTGGAATAATCCTGTTGAATATGAATCTTCCACTGTGGTAGCAACTGTAAAGCATGAAGATAAAGTTTTAAATTATGGTAGCACTACTGGAAGAAGAGCACATCATTCTTGCAAGTTGTTTTGTATGCTTAGTGCCGTCGCACATTTTGAAGGTTAAATTTCCTTATTTAAATGGGCCATGGTCAAATTCTTGAATGATGTAGCTTTAAGGCCATCTTTCACATGGCCTTGGTAATGTCCTCACTTGTGCAGATAATGAATAAGTTTAAGGTCACTATATCCCCTGAGTAAGATAAAATTCTCTGCTCCTAAGCATTGTTTAAGAACTACTTCTAGTGATAGGTGCCTGTCCTTGATAATTTCTTTACCCATTTCATCTCCATAAAATAATCTAATGGTTTAAATAGATCCAGAGTAAAGTCCATTGTTTTAAGTGTAAAGAGCAACTTTTTTCCTATCTGTAATTATAGATCTACTTATCATGCTATATATTATTTTTACTTACAAGCAGAGGTGATATACAGAGAATAAATTCTGCATAGTCACTATGCAAATCCTGTGTCTCCTCAGAGACATCCCTAGCTAGGGGCCACTCATCAGTATTCTTCTAGGCCTCAGGTGCTTAGTATTTCTCCATGTGATATTTACATGCTATAAATTATAGAAAGGGGAATTTTCACATTCAACCAGTCCTTGGTTGTCATGTGCACTTAGCAAACAATAGAAAAATAACTGAATATTTTGTAACATTTATACTTTCTGTAATACATGATTAATTTAAAATTGTCTTGTATTTCAAGAAGGAGTTGTGGCATAATCCATAATAAATGAGTGTCTGAAGCCATGCTCCTGGAAGCACACAATGAGTCCAGATGTTGGTTTGTAACTATTTTATTATCTTGCTACTGCTTTATTAATAACATGGATTATTATGCTTAGTGTGCTTAATTTATTGACTATCACTCTAGCTTCAAGGTATTTGTGTGTTGATAGTTCTTCCTTTTTATATTTCAAAATAGATTTCTTCCCCCTTGCTGAAACTTTGTAAAATAGTCAGGCAATTTTGGGGAACATGAAAGACACTTTTTAACCCCATCATCCAAGATAACCACTGCCCATAATTTAGTGTATATGATTGTAGAATATAAAAATACACATGCAATCGGCATATTTTTAGAAATTCTACATCTGTATTATTGCTTGGGAGTAAACAAGTTTCTCTTTGCTATAACCTGTCCACCACCAAAGCCACTGAAGCTTCATAGAAATGTAGAGAGAAAGAAAGAAAGAAAAAGGAGCAGATATCTTATCACAGAAGGACATGACTCACGGGGATGTCCCAGCAAAGTAGAAAGAGGAAACTGGTCCTTCTACATGGAAAGCTCTTCTACATGGAAAAGGTGGAATAATTTACACATTTCATTTAATTAATCCTTTATTGCTGAATTTTAGAAGTCTCTAAAATCATTCTTATAGATAAATCTTTATAATAACTTCTTCAGAATAATTTCCTAGAAGCCAAATATCCATTTTTTGATGAATAGTCTCAAATTACCATCCACAATACCAGTTTACAATCTCACCTGCAAAGTGTAAATGTGGCCATTTCTCTACACTCTCATCAGTTTAAAAGTATGTTTGTGAATATTTTGAAAGACACCATCTCTATACTAGGATGTTGGTGGAACTTGGTGTTCTTCCTGGACAGCTGCAAGAGAATTTTATGGTTGCTGTGTTCTTGCCCCAAATGTCAGAATTTTTCATCTCTGCCAAAGAGCACATTAAATCCATGAACTCTTCATGCTTGTTAATAACTATAAAGCACACAGGGTCAGTAGACAAAAGGTTCAAATGGTAAAAATGATATTACAAACTATGGGACCAAAACATAAATTATTATTTCTAGAATTCAACTTGAATATCTTAGACTGCAAAATGTGGTTAATTAATTTGCCACTCAGTTAAATCAAAGATTTGATATGGTTATAAGCCTATTATATATTCTCTCTCTCTTTTTTGATTTATGGATATACCTTTATTTATTTATTATTTATTTTCATTATTTTTTAATTTCTTTTTTTATTGTTGTTCTATTACAGTTGTCCCATTTTTCCTCTATTTCTCTCTCCTGCCCCACCTCCTCCCACCCCTCTCTCACAGTCAGTCTCCACCCTGTTGTCCATGTCCGTGGGTCATTCACACTAGTTCCTTGACTAGACCCGTCCCCTTCTTTTCCCCCTTCTCTCCCTCCTCCCTCCCCTCTGGTCACTGTCAGTCTGTTCTTTGTTTCCATGCCTCTGGTTCTGTTTTGCTCATTTATTTGCTTTGTTCATTAGGTTCCTGTATCAGGTAACATCACATGGTATTTGTCTTTCACCCCCTGGCTTATGTCACTAAGCATAATTCTCTGAAGTTCCATCCATGCTGTTGCAAAAGTAGGAGTTCCTTCTTTCTTTTTCCTGAATAGTATTCCATTGTGTAAATGTACTACAGTTTTTGATCCACTCATCTACAGATGGGCACTTGGGCTGCACTGTTGGTGAGAACGCAGACTCATGCAGCCACTATGGAAAACAGTATGGAATTTCCTCAAAAAACTAAATATATTACTGCCTTTTGATCCAGTGATTCCACTGCTGGGATTATTTCCAAAGAATCCCAAAGCACCAATTAAAAAGAATTTATGCATCCCTATGTTCATATATTCTCTTTTTTTAAAAAAACTTAATCTTTATTGTATTTCTTTAAATTACCATTTATCCCCTTATACCCCAGAGCCAATTATATATTCTCAAATTAATATGTCAACTTTTATGGTCCTGAGCTAAAAATGTAAAGCTATTTTGAAGGTCAAGGATAAAGTTCACTATAGTTCAAATGAGTTTAGGGTGAATATTGCCCTAGTGACTTTTATTTTAATGAAACACATTAAATGGCCTTCTATTGGGTAAAGTTAAAGATCCATTCTGGTTCCAGATTCTTGGATCAATAATTCTTTGGGAGAACATTGCATCAGTCTGAAGATGGGATGAGCTTGGCATTCACAGATTGCAAAATGAGAGACTACTACCTGAGAAGAAATCTTGCTTCAGAACAATTGAAGGGAAAAAATAATGACCTAAGAGAATTTCACTTGCAAGATATTATTAAGCACCTACTAAGTATTGGCTGCTGCATGTAATACATCTCCTCTAATGCATATAACAATCCTGCTAGGTAAGCATTTACAAAGTTTTTCAGATAAGGAAAGTGAGGATCAGAGAGGTCCAAAGGATTGCCTGAGCTCATACAGTTAGTAAGAGGAGAAATTTGAACCCTGAACATTATAATTCTGAAGTTTTGTGAATTCCATTATACAATACTGCCTTCCAGATCCTCGACACAGTGATCAGCTCTGGGAGCACTCAGGGGATGGTGTGTCTCCCGTGCACTGAATGAGCACTTAATCTCTCCCCAGCAGGAGTTTACAAGGAAAAGCTGTCTATAATTCAGCATAGATAAGAATTATTTCTGGACCTAACTCCAAAAATGTGTTTATTCCTTCCTGACTTCAGAGCCCCTTGTGTTCATAACAAGCCAATGCATAAGATAGCTTGTTTTACCTAAAATTCTTATCAGAATTATTCTTGCAAAATTGTATCAATGTTGTGAAAATGTTTATTTTTGTTTGGAATCTTTTAATTAGGCCCAGGATTAGGACAAGATGAGTAAGACACTCTCCTTGGGCACAAAATTTAATTTTGAGATGCTAACCAGTCTGTAATACTCCCCTTTGTGGTAAAAGAAATAAGGATGGAAAAATGAGATCTTTAGCAGTGTTGTATTCATTAATTCATAGTAATTAGTAGATGTTATTAATTGGTATTTAATTAGGACATTAGCCAAGATTTACTGAGCACTGCTATATGTCAGGCCCCATGCGGCCCTCAGGGTTTTCCTAAGGAACGGACTTCCTTTGCTGATGTGAGCTTATTGTAAGGGAAGTCTGGAATCAGACCCCCCCTACCTGCATAGTCCTGCCTTGTGACTCTGGATTACAATAGGCCTCACCTTTTGATACCAGCTCAGGGGACAAATTCTGTCCTTTGCTGGTTTGCTGTAAGACACTATGTCATTTTTTCAGTGAGGCTGAAGAGCCTGAATCTTGACAAAGAGAATTTCGCAGCTGTGGATAACTTTTAGTTGGTGCTGTCAAGGACTTCTAATGACATTCAACTTGTGAAAGAAGTAAAAAAATACCATTTCAGATAAAATTCTTTTCCTGTCCATTGGAGCAAACTGATGCACTGAAAGATCACTTAGCAGAGACATCCTCTCGTGTGCCCTTTATGCTTGATGAGCACGTGAGAGGATGGCAGCAAGCACCCTCGGTAAGTTGGATGCACTTAGCCTGTGGGAAGAGGCAGTGCAATTCCACTGGAGGCCCCTGCACCCTGATGCTAGGCCCATGAGCATTTCTAACCATAGTTCAGAATTTTCAAAGGAGATCAATAACAATGTGTCAGCCAGGAGACCTGGCAAATAAACACCCATTGCAGAAACCCTAGGGTTTTAGGGCAGCCTTGATCAAATAGAGATGCTGGTGGAAATGAATAAAGAATAATTTAGTAGCTAATGCCATAGAAATCATACAGACATTGTATGCATTGGCTGGAACAAAACCTGAACCTACAATTGGTTTGTAATTGGAAAAAAAAAAGGGGAAAGATGAAACAAAACCCTGCTTCAGCACCATGTACCTTTCCTCCATCAAGGGAGAAAATGTTAGAGAACCAAAACACTCTTAGGAGAAAGCGTCTGATTTAATTTTGAAATAGTTCTTTCTTCTGGGCAGTGAAGCGTTTGGGAAGGATAGGATTTTTACTTTACCACATCACTGATGCTTTTATTTGGATTTTAGCTGTGCTCCCAAACATCTGACCTTTGACAGAAATGACTAAAATATATACTGAGGCAGTTCTCCTTCGCCATTTGTAAATTACATCAAGGCCATTGGTGCCTCTAATTTGGGACTGAGTTAGGATAATAAGCAAAAAGTTGAATGGTATTTATGTCAGATTCCAGAATAGGCACATAGCCTGTGGGGAAACTGCTATGACAAGGCACTAAACCCCAAAACAGCTCAGAGCTCCTGGTGGAGAAGCTAACTTTGCAAACAGGGCAGGGCAGGACTTTGCTAAGAAGTGAGATGCTCTCCAGGACCATTTCAGCAATGAGATATGCATTTAAAATGACATCATTGCTATTGTCCCTTGGTTTTCTCCTCCTCTTGCTTTTATTCCTGCTTTTAAAATTTTTTATAAATAATACATATTTATGTATTTATTTAGAGAGAGGGCAAGGGAGGGAGAAAGAAAAGGAAACATCAATGTGTAGAGAAACATTTACTGGTTGCTTCTGGACACTCAACCTAGGCATGAGCCCTGAGTGGGGATCAAACCAGCTATTTTTCACTTTGCAGGATGACACCCAATCAAATGAGCAACACTGGCGAGTCCTCTGCTTTTTCTTCATGCCTCCCTGTGTCAAGTTCATCTGATTCACCTGTTCTATTTCATTCTATCATTATTGCTTTCATTCTTCATATTCAGTTATTTCCCCAATCCTATCCCTTCCATCTGATTAATCTGATTTTTAAAGTTATTTTTAAAGCATTTCTTTGTTATCTAGTGTCCTTTGCCTAATTTCCAAAGTCAATATTTTTTAGTACAGCAAGTTTAGTTCTTCATCAAACATTGAGCTGATTCGGCTCCTACAGCGAGCCAGCTGCTTTGGAAGCTCAATCTGTTGACAGCTTTCTGTGAGAGTGCTGTTTACCAGCGTGAGTGCATCTGGGCCCTCCAGGGTTTTCCTGGCTAGGGATGTGTTGTAGGATAACTTCTGAGCTAGTTCACCCAAGTGCTCCTTAACCAACCACATGTTTATATTGAATTGAGAAGTCTTTTGACCAGGTACCTAAAAAGGGAAAAGAGGTCTTTTTAATGTATTCACTGAACCAGAAAAAAAAGAGGCACAATCTTTCACCCTCTTGTTCCCCTCTTTACTGATCTCGTGCAGGGCAATCTCTGACCATCTGCCCCCTGGTACTGACACGGCTGACCATATTGATGTACTAATGGTTCCTCCTGGTCCATGCCTCAGTCATACTGTGTAATCCTTAACCTCCCTCACTACGGAAGGAAAAAGAGTCATAAGAGTACACAATAGGGTTTCAGGATAACCTCTAGACCAGCGGTTCTCAACCTGTGGGTTTCGACACCTTTGGGAGTCGAACGACCCTTTCACAGGGGTCGCCTAAGACCATCGGAAATATATATATATAATTACATATTGTCTTTGTGATTAATCACTATGCTTTAATTATGTTCAATTTGTAACAATGAAAATACATCCTGCATATCAGATATTTACATTACGATTCATAACAGTAGCAAAATTACAGTTATGAAGTAGCAACGAAAATAATTTTATGGTTGGGGGTCACCACAATGTGGGGAACTGTATTAAAGGATCGTGGCATTAGGAAGGTTGAGAACCACTGCTCTAGACAGTACAGTTAGAATGCTACCTGCAGGACTTCTGGCCAAGATGGAGGCCTAAACTGACACACTCCATCTCCCTCCACAACTAAGAAACAATACAACTACTGCAAAACCAGAAATAACCAGAAGTCCAAAAAATAAAGCTATGTGGAAGTCCAATGTATGAAGTTATAAAGAAGTAGTGCTCACCTGGATGGGTAGGAAGGGCGAAGCCAGAGCAGAGAGGTCAAACTGTGCTGGTGGTGGCAGCTGTGGCAACGGTAAGCACAGATACCTGTATTTAAGAGGAGGTGAGAAGCTCCTGGAGAACACCCCTGGCTGCACACCAAACCTGTCAGCTCATGATTCCAATGCTGGGGAAGGCAGGCTCCCATTGCCTTGGACTGTGAAGGCTGGAGGGCATGGTGATGGAGGAGGAAGCTCCACCCAGTCTCTCAGCAGAGAGTGAATGGCAGGAATCCATTTGGACCCCCGTCCCCACACAAAATGCCACAGTGTGGTGAGAAGGGTTGGCCGGTAGTGGCGAGTGCATGGGGCTCCATCCCCTATCGCATAGGAGGTGTGACAGCCCCACCCAGGAAGCAAAGGTAAACACAAAACTGTCAGGATGGCAGGTATCATGATAGAGATCCCAATCACCCAGCTGACCAACCAGCAAATATCTAATCTAATGACTCAGCAGATAGGAAATCTTTCTGAGGCACAATTGAGGGCTTTGGTTATAAGAATGCTTACAGACCTAACAGTAGATCTTAAACAAGATGGAGAAGGAATGAAGGCTAGTCCTGATGAAATGAATGAAAACACATACAAAACTAGTGGTAAGGGAAGGAAAACCAGGGATCAAAACAACAAATTGGAACACAGGGAAGGAACAAACAGTCAATCAGTGCAGAAACAGGAAACGAAAACTGAGGAAAATGAGGAGAGGCTCAGAAACTTATTGGACAGCTATAAGTGGGCCAACATTCAAACCATGGGGTCACCAGAAGGTGAAGAAAAAGAACTAAAAATTAAAAAAGTACATGAAAAAATAATGAAGTAGAACTTCCTTAACTTGGGGAAGAAAATAGACTTATAGGTCTAGGAAGCACAGGGGGGTTCCAAAAAAGCTGAATCCAGGGAGAACCACACCAAGACACATTATAATCAAAATGTCAAAAATTAAAGATAAAGAGAGAATCTTAAAAGCAACAAGAGAGAAAAAGAGAATTATGTACAATAAGTACATAATTGAGAGTCCCAATAAGACTCTCAGCTTATTTCTCAAAATAAATTCTGCAGACAAGAAGGGACTGACAAGAAATATTCAAAGTAATAAAAAGCGAAAACCTACAGCCACGATTACTCTATCCAGCGAAGCTGTCATTCAGAATAGAAGGGCAGAGAAAGTGCTTCCAGGACCAAGTAAAACTGAAGGAGTTCATCAGATCCAAACCACTGTTATATGAAATGTTAAAGGGACTTGTTTAGGAGAAAGAGAATCAAAACTATGAACATTAAAATGAAAACTGTACCACAACAACCAACAACAGAAACTAGGAAACTAAAACCAAGGCAATCTAAGTAGGCAACCAGAGTGAGAAAAGAATTATAGGTATGGGGAACATTTTGGCAGGGAGGGGAAAGGGAGGAAAGGGAGGGAGATGGTACAGAAATTAAGAAGCATAGTAGGAGGGAGTGGAGTAGATAGGAAGATGTTGAGAAGAACTATATGCACAACCAATGGGCATAGACTAAGGGCGGGGGGACAACTGGAGGGAGGGGAGTCACTAGGTGGAGGGGAACAAAGGGAAAAGAAATTGGGACAATTGTAACAGCATAATCAATAAAGCGTATTAAAAAAAAAAAAAGAAAGAAAAGAAAGAACGCCAGCTGCAGCTGCTCCAGACCATGACAAGGCTATGGAATTTTTGGAATGCTGTTAGAAGCAAGTTTACTCTGTTAGAAGAGACAATTCCCTAATAGTCTCTCCACTCCTATAGACTTTTCAGGGTGTTTTAAGCTTAATTATGCCTCCCAACATATATGTTGAAGTTTTAACTCCCACTACCTCAGAATATGACCTTATTTGGAAATAGAGTCATTGCAGATATAATTGGTTAAGATGAGGTATACCAGAGTAGGGTGGGCCCTTAATCCAATCTGGCTGATGTCCTTATAAGGAGTGACACAGAGACACATGAGTGGAGGAGCTCATGTGACAACAGAAGAGAGGAAACTGAAGTGTTATAGCTGAAAACCAAGGAGCTCCAAGGAATACTACTTACCACCAGAAGCTAGGAAGACTCAAGGCAGGATTCCTCCCTACATATTTCAGACATGGCCTACTAGCCTCCAGAACTGTGAGTTTGCATGACTGCTTCCTTAACTGAGAGCTTTTGTAAAGGTAGTTATATATTTAATTCATTTTTAACATATTTGGCATCTGTCACATGGGAGGCATGCCATAAATGTTGAGTAAACAGATGTATGGGTGAATAAAGGGATGAATAAGATAGAAAAGCCATACTTTGAAAGAGCAAATTTAGTTGCTATTACAGGAGGACACAGGAAGTAGCCTGGTGTCACACTGCTAAAGACCTTGAATATCAGGGTAGGGGGACCAAACAAAAGGAAACCGGGCTGCAATTGTCGACAATGGAGGAAACATTAGAGTTGTTTTGCCAAGATTTGGCTAGTGGTGATATGCATGTGTGAGGAATGAGCCCAGGGAGGGAAAACCAGTTAAGGGGATATGACAATAGTACTCACTGAAGGGTTCTCTAAGATAATCCCCCCATCCTTTAATTTTTTTAAAAGATCCACGGGATATGACACACAGGATTAGAAGGATGCTTCCTGCACACCAGCAGGGAAAAGGAAGCCATGACCGCTGTCACGTCATTTTATTACAGGACCCTGATGGTGATAGTGTTAAATGTCCATCTGGCTTTCCAGGCTCCTGTGAAACCCTGTGATTCCTCAGGATTCATGCCCCCTCTGCAGCGAGCACAGTGGTGACTGGTGATCAGCTGGCACCTTTACACATAGCTGTTTATCATAATAGAGAAAGTGGGTCCTGAGTAACAGAAATGAACTTTATCAGTTATGAGAGTGCTGGCCTCTCTTCTGGTTAAACAAGGATGGATGTGTCACCTCCGCTGCTAAGTGCCTCCTGTGTCAGGGGCTCAGAACTTTGCTCAGGTTAGACAGATGACTTGGCCCTACTTCCAGGCCTTCAGGTGCTCTGAGCTTGACTTTGAGACAGAAGGTTGAAATATTTAGATGTTCTTGTGTGTTGAATTGATTTACTGAATAAGTTATGTACTCCCAATGATCACTGCTGAATTCAATGGAGAAGTACTTCTCCTTCAGTTGACGTCACCACACACTATCTGCTTGGCTGGCCAGCAAGTAGACACCTGCCCTGTTTCTCTCAGCACAGGGGCCTTTGTCCCTAGAAAAGGAAGCAAAATCTCTTCACTGTCTTTCCAGCTATTTTTTTCTTTTTTTATAAATAAAATCATTGGAATATGCAGTTTTATTAAATCCTTAAAACAATAGAAACATTGCAAATCAAATTAAAGGTATATGTGATTATCATTATATTTATTTTTTTTTAATGTGTTTTATTGCTTATAATATTACATTTGTTTTCCAGCTATTTTTGTTGGGAACTACCAACCTACATTAGACCACTGTGATCATCTTTGGTCATGTGTTCTGGGACTGAAGGGGCTCTGTATCAGAACTTCTGCACAAGAGAAAGCAACAAGGAGATAGATGTGAGCTCATTGACCACCACTTGATCTTGTACCTCAGCTTTCTTTGTTACTGCTTCTCAAGACCAGTGACTTATCTGGAGTATTTGACTCCTGCAGATAACAATTCCACTCACCCCCAACATTTTATCAAGAAAAACTTCAAACACACAATTAAAAAACTCTATAGTTTATATACATATACCCACACCTAAATTCTACCATTAACATTTGCTATACTTGCTTGATCGTATATTTGCCCATCTAGAGTCTATTATTTTTAACAATCCTTGCCTCTCTGTATACAATACAAACATTTTCAGTAATAAGCATGAAACAAAAGAAATAATGATGGCTAGAAAAAAGTAAACAATTTACTCAACTTTGTAGGTGTAATTACATGAATAAAAACAAATTAGCAAAACAGATATTGCATACAAAGTATTATATATAAAGATATCGCACCTTGCAGTTCATGTACTGTATAACTGATTTCTATATGATAGTCATTACTTAATAAAAGATGAATAGTAAAAATGTGCTCATTTGAAGCATATATACAAGATCTCTCCGGAAAAAGTCCAGCCATTGTTAATATAGTGAGAATGATTTGAACAATATCGATGTAGCCTGGCAGCCAAGGAGACTGGACTGGAATGAGCATGTGTGAACAATGATGACTTCACTGCACTAGTCTGTAGGGGCAGTAGATGCCATTGGGTGAGTATGTGTACTGTGTAGCAGTATTTTAAATGACTGAGTGAGTAGAGCAATGAATCTGCATCAGATTTTGTGTTTAGCTTGAACATTCCTCCACAGAAACTATTCGAATGATTCAGAAGGCTGTCGGGGATGATGTAACGAGTGCAGTGCAAATAAAACTGTGGCACAAAGACTTCAAAGGTGGTCGAGAATCTGTTGAAAGTGATCCATATTCTGAAAGCCCTGCAACAAGAACACCTGAGAATGTTGAACATGTATGGGCTGTAATCAGCGAAGATCAGGAACTGACTGTGAGACTTAGAAGCTGATCTGGGGACTGCAAAAATTACTGTGTCTGAGATTTTGACCCAGGATCCTGGCCTGAAATGTCTTATGGCAAAATTTGTTCTGTGGCTTCTTCTATGAGAGCAGAAGGAACATCTGCAGTTGTTAATGACTTGATTCAAACTGCTACCAATGAACTAGATTTCCTCAAGAAAGTCATAACCAGAGTTGAATTATGGGTCTATAGCTACGATCTGGAAACGAAGACCCAGTCATCCCAATGGAAGTCACCTGGTTCTCCACACGCAAAGAAGTTGTGGCAAAGTCCCAGTGAGATCAAGACCATGTTAACTATTTTTTGATTGGGAAGGTGTGGTCCATCACAAGTATGCCCCTCCGGGCCAAAAATTTAATAAGAAGTACTTCCTCAATATGCGTTGTCAGTTGAGAGATGCAATACAACAAAAATGGCCTGCGGCTATGGGCAGCTGCTGATGGGCAGCTTCATCACAACACCATGCACCTCATGCATCATGTCTTATAAAGAGATTTTTGGAAAACATCAAATCATTCAGGTCATTCAGCCCCCCTACAGCCCATATTTGGTGCCCTGTGACTTCTGGCTTTTCCCAAAATTAAATCATCTTTGAAAGGGAAGAGATTTCAGACCATCAATGAGATCCAGGAAAATATGATGGGGCAGCGGATGGCATTTCCAACAAAGAATTTAACAGTGGAAGAGATGCTGGGAGAACTGTGTGAGGTCCCAAGGTGCCTACTTTGAAGGGAACTGAGGCGCTTTTGTCCTCTGTACAATGTTTCTTGTTTCTTGTATCTTCCTCAATAAATGTCTCTATTTTTTCGTAGTGCATGGCTGGATACTTTCTGGACTGGACATAATATTACATATATAAAATTAAAACTCAGTTGTAATAGCAGAAATTGTTTAAAACTTATACCAAAAATATTTTTCAGAGAGGAGTATTTTATCACTGACATTATTTTGAATTGCTGGAAAATGGTGCTAATTTTTTTAAAAAGCCTGTAGTGGACTTTACTATTGTCTTAAAATTCTGTACATATAGTGAAGCCTCCTAGGATTTGCTGCCCCTTCTTATTTTGGTAGCACCAAAAAAACAGAGCTGGATGCTAGTGAAAGGCAGTAAAGACAGGTTTTACTCACCCTTATTGCAATATGGGAAAGACTTCAAAATAGAACTGAGCTCAATTCCAAATACAGTAAAGATAGTTGTTAATTTACAGCCAATGAGCAGAGTGAGGGGTCAATGAATGGAAAATTACTAAGAGTGTAACAGAACCCCTGGGCTGCTCCGATTGAAACAGAACCCATGGGCTGTTTAGTTAGGGGTCCGATTGTCTGCCGCCAGAATCATAACTCTGAATACCAGAGTTTGGTGAAAAGGAAAAGAATTGTTTATTTACACCAAGTCCTGCCTCCCCCTCCCAGACCTGGCCAGTCTTACGGAAGTCAGAAACACCGTTTCCCTACTTCCTAGGCACAGTTCAGCTTTACCAGTAGCTGCCAATCACTCAGTTCTGGTTGGGGAGGTCCTTTCTGTGCTGTGGTGCCCTCCAGCCCTCAATGCAGGGCCGCCTGGATTCTCAGCCTCCTTGTAAACTGCCTTCTTCCTGAAAATCGCATGGATCTCCTCTCCTTCTCAAAGCAGCCTGGCAAGAGTCTCTTCTTAAAGCCGCCTGGAGACCCCTGCTCCAAGCCAGATGGAGGGAGCCCACAAGAGCCAGAGAGTGAGGGTGTGAGGGCCAGAGAGAGCCTCCTAGAGCCAGAGCCAGCCCAAAATGTCCACAGCTGCTTCTCTCTTCCTCCCTGCCTCCTCTCTCCCTCTGCGTCCTCTCACACAGTGGGTGTTGCAAACAGTCCTGACCATTCACAGAACCCTACGTAGGCTCTGTCTGCTTCTTCAGTACCAGCCCACAGTCCAAGATCCCTCCCATCTTCCTGAGTCTTGGAAGTAAAGCAGATCTTTGCAACAATGTATCCAACCACTAGCCCCAGGCATGCAAGGGCATCCTGAAAGCTGCTTCCTGCTCCCTAACTCCCAGCTGCAAACTCTGGGGCTTGTTTTTGGACTCCCCTGTTTCTGTAAGAAGAGGAGACATCAAGGATAGGGGATTCTTGCTAAAAATAGGCTAAGGATTTATCCATCAAATGGGGGTTGAGGAACTTGATCAAATATCAAGGTGGAGATTTTCACTCAACCCAAATGTGAGGCTTAATCAAAAAGAGAGCTCAGAGGAGCCTAATGTTTGATTCTTAAGGAGAGTCTTTGTCAGTGACCACGGCCTAGGGCATATAGTTAACATACATTGATAAAATAAGTAGTTCCAGAAATAAGAAAGATAATACAGAGAAGATGGACAATTAAAGGGGGATTGATTTTAAAATATCCCAAACTTATCATCATAAAGCCTAAAGCATTATTAGTCATTTCATTAGTACTATTATTAGTAAATAATAAAAGCCAGGAAGCAACTTTGTACAATGTGACATAATTTTTTTGTCATTCTGTCTTGACTCACTAATCTGTCACCACTTGCAACAGGCAGTTTCTCATTTGCTTTCTTATGACCTGACCTTGAATGATAACGAAGCTTGTATCTGGATCAGCAGCTCACTGTTTCCCTTTCAAAGGGCCATCCATTAGTTTTCCGTTGCCGCCCAGTGCCCACAGGGAAGCATATTGTGTCACAAGGACAAGATGTGTAATGTGTGAGCAACTGCCAGCCTTTTTCCTTCCCCTGTCTCCAAGGGGAACTCTGACAATGCCCCTCACCATTTCCCTCCTCCCTGCAGCTTGAAACTAATTAAGGTTGATGTGGGTAAGAATGGGAGAGATGGGAACGGGCCATTTTTATCAGAAAGGGCCACAGTTTACTGAGAATTGCAAAAAGATGAAGAAAAAGAAAGAAAAAAACATTTTGGATAATGATTTTCAGACAGGGTGGCTGGAAAGTGGAGAGCTAAATTGGAGAATGAAGCTTCTGGAACAAGAGCAATGGGAAGCATAAGAGGCTGGCAAAAACTTAAATGACTTGTAAATATGGCGGGGGGTTGTTGGACTGTATCCATGTGAGGCAACCCTGCCCTGAGGCTCAGCTCAGGGAGGCCCAACACATATTAGAGTTACATAAAGAAACCTTTAGTTTGGGGTGCAAACCGACTGCTAGGTCCCTTTAACATTCACTATATAGCAAGGAGGCAGCTTCAGTTTCTGAACTGGACCCGGTGGAGGTAAATTGATTCCTTTCCTCTGAAAGCTAGCTTGAATGCAGCGACCAATTCTTCTAAAGAGGGAATGTAAGGGGGTGAAAACTGGCTCTGAGACACCTCTGGGTGTTCACAAGTGGAACACCTAAAAATGGACAAAGAAAACAATGATGTTTCATCCAAACCTTCTGATGTGCACGTAAGTACAGTGTGCGAAGCTTTCTCTGTTACTTGAGGCTACTTATTGTTGACCCTGTTAGTAAAATGAGACAATGTTACTTTATAAAAACAAAGGGAATGATAATAAAATACTTTATCCTCTATGGTACTTAATGGAGTTTACAAATGTGGGCTTGTTTTGAAGTGCTGTAGTTGGCAATTGATTTGCAGCTGTTTTTCTAAAACTCCAGGGAAATTGTACTGATCTCTCCACAAATTCCATTTTAAAATTTAATCAGTGCTAACTGAGACTGCCTATAATGTGTTCCTGCACTTAAAAACCCAACCTTGGCCTTGTCAGTTCTATAAGTGCTAGTATTTGTGTGTGTGTGTGTGTGTGTGTGTGTGTGTGTTTTCTTCTTTACCTCTTTGGGAGAATATTCAAAAATAGCTTGATAGCATAATCAACTTATCCTACAAGGGTATGTTTTTCTCTTTAGAAATATCCTCCTTTCTCCTGCAGGACACCACATTAAATGAGGTCTGATCTAGTTCAATTTCACCAGGAGGGATATAAGCTACATTTCCCTCTAGGGGTTGACAAGGGTGTTTGGCAAAAAAGAATGAGGGAGACATGAATAATTCAGAATGTACCTGGCCACATATTATCCCATTAATTGGTAGTATTAAAGACTAAAAGACATGTATTTTGAAGGGAAGAGTAAGGGAGAGTAACAGAGAGTGAGAGAACTCTTAAAAGAGCTCAAAAGAGAGCTTATTTCTTTGGACTTGGTGTTTTAGATGGTTGCTTTTAAGAGAATGTGTGGTTAAAAGTCATTTCATCACTGGAGTTTAGTTACCCTGACATGTATAAATCTCTCCTTCAAAGAAGCTAAACTGTCCCATACATTATTAAAGAATTCACGGGATCAAATGGCGGAGGGTAGAGGAGGAAAAAAAAAGAGGAGGGGAAACAGTTAAATAATGTATTTTTTCCTTTTGCATGTAACACTTTGCGCATGAATACAATAAAAACAGTAATTTTCTCCGAGCCTTCTATTTTAGCCTTTATTTCTTAATTATTGTTTTATTAGTGATTGAGAAACTGATTGGTTCAGTGGCTGGCTTTAAAGTGCATACATATGGGGCAACGGCGAAACAAGCACTTCGATCCTTACCCTACAGCCCTATGCAAACCACAATATCGTCCTTCACTCTTTCCTCCGACCACTTGGTCCTGAAGCCATAATGAGGAAATCAAGTCATTTCTCCGAGGAAATTATAGCCTTATTTTCAGTTCTCTTTCAGCCCAAGAGAAATTGGTTGTCGGAGAAAAGCTCTATAATACAAATATTTTAAACACACAGGAATTGACCCAACGAAAAATCCTGACCTACTGACCTTCAGGCCCTCTAGTTTCCACTCTGTGAAATTCAGGCCTAACCTCTACAGCATCTATTTAGCCAAATTGGAAAGTTGAGAGAGGGCCTGGGAACCATTTCACTGGAGTTCATATAATGTTTGTTTTCTTCTGATCTTAACTGTGTGATTCAATGCAGGTCAATTTATTACACTTACATAAATACTTTGCTGAAATATTTAGGCCTTTTAGCCCCAAGATGCTGTTCAATGAGTGATTCCATTTAACTTCTAGGCTACTAATTGCTAACACATCTTTCTTTTTCTTGAAGATATCCAACATATCGGTTCAGGTGGTCAGTGCCCCAGGGAAGCTGCCAGGGAGACCAGGGAGACCAGGGAGACCAGGGAGACCAGGGAGACGACCACCCAGAAAACCCATCAACAAAGCCAAACTCAAGAAGCAACCCCCAAAGAGAGCTCCCTTTTGGAATGTCCAAAATAAAATCATTCTCTTCACAGTATTTTTATTCATCCTAGCAGTCATAGCCTGGACTCTTCTGTGGCTCTACCTCAGTGAGTAAAAAATCAATGTTCCACTGGGTTTTGGGCTTATTCTGTGAAGTTCAGCAGGAGAAATGCAGACCCAGTCTTCTCCTAGGGGTTTCTGATAGAATTCTCTTATTTCGCAGACTAGTAGCCATTTCTGAAACTCTTGAGGTTTTTAAGGAGGAAGGAACCAGAATCGTCTTTCCCATTTCTTCTTTTCCTACCACCACTTTTCTCCCACAGGTGAGCAAGAGGAGCAGAGGTGGGAGGCAGGGTGAGAACTGCCGAGGAGGATATTCAGGAGCAAATATTGACTAGTTCAGAAATGCAATCCATTTTTAGCTCTAAAAAGGAATGGAATGCTAAGCTGTTTCATTTCCTCATTCCACCCACTGCCTGTTTCTAGGCAACCCTCTATCCCAGCTTTCTGAGCTCCATTGTGCTCATGCACCTTACCCTCCTCTTTCTGTGTTGTTGTTCTGATTGATTGGATGGGAGTCATAACAAGCCCATGCGGCTCAGCAACTACAGCCTTTGTTGACTTAGCTAGACTTCCCACTCTATACATTTAAATATGTTTCATACAAGATATGTGTCCTATCAAGGGTATTAAATTTTGGTTGGGAAGTAAGAATTATAGGCAAAGAATTAATGAATATTAACTTGAACAGTTCGGGTCATCTGTAATTTGTGTGGCACAACGCAAGACATCAGGCCTACCAAGACACATCTCCTACCTTCAGAAAGCTCACAGAGAGATTTTCTGCTTTCAAAAAACTCACAGTACAATGTGAAGGGAGTGTGAGTTTATTTTTGATTGTTTTGTTTTTTGTTTAAATACTTTACAATCACAGAAGAGAGGCACCCAACCTGCCCAGGGGTGGAGTCCACACAAGGCTTCATGAACTGGTTTCTGCAGATTCATCTGACACATCTTGGAGTACCCCTTGAGAGCAGGGTCCTGTGATAAGCTTGGGGACAGAGTGGTAGACAGGAATAATCTCTGTCCTTACAGACTAGTGGGTAAAGTCAAGTCAATGGACAATTAAAACAAATACAAAACACGCAACCTCAACCCAGAACAAACCAACTTACTCCCCATCAGTTCTCTTCTGGCCCTCCACTGATACATTTGCATTGACTGACCTAGGATTTTTGTGTACAGTTTTGGAAGATCATTGTGTAGAAGTAGTTTGTTGGCTGTGCTAAATTCAGAGAAGAGCATTTCACGGAGACAGACCAGTAAGAGCAAAGGGAAACTGGTATGAACAAATGAGAATTGTTCAACAAACAACAGAGGTTGGTTTTGGTACATGAAATTCAGGTGTGGAGTGCGACCTTGAGAAATGAGGCGGACAGCTCCGAAGGGACACTGGGCAGGGTTCTGTGTGTGGGGCTGAGTCAGGAGTCAGGTAAAATGTAATCAGTTCAAGGCCAAACTGAATTCACTTACATTGTTGTTATGCTTCCTCTTGAGTACTTACTGATACCAGATGGATGTGTGAGATTTTAGATAGAAGTCCAAGCTCTCATTCAAATTTTAAAGAGTTTGTAAGGGGGAAAAAAGTCAAAGAAGTGCTTACTTGATAAATTCAGCAATAAACAACCTTTGTTTAATATGAGAGGCCTGGTGAGACAAGACGATCCATCCAAAGTCACTTAGCTTGAAAAAGTCTAGGACAGAAGCTCAGGCCTCTTGTTCCGGACCCTGCGCCCCTGGCCCCTCGCTACTTACTTGCTAACTGCCTGCAACTGATGGGACCCTGAGCAGGTCATACAAGGGAGGCTGCTATTTATCACTCACACAGGTTGTATCTTCTTTTTTTAAAAAAATTACATTTATTGAGGTAACATTTATTAACAACATTATAGAAGTTTCAGATGAAAAATTCTGTATTGTCTCCATACTCCATTGTGTGCACCACCCAAGATCTAGTCTCCTTCTGTCACCATATATTTGGCCCCCTTTACCCCTTTTATCCTTCTCCCACCCCCTCGCCGCTGGTAACCACCATCCTGTTTGTTGTCTGTGTCTGTGAGTTTGTTGGTTTGTTCATCTGCTGCTTTTTGTTTTATATCCCCCATAGGAGTGAAGTCATATGATTCTTGTCCTTTTTTCTTCTATGTATTTTACTTAGCACAATACTCCTGCACCATCTTTTTAAAAATTTAGCCATCACTTATCTAGCATTTCCATGTGCTCTTCCTCTGTCCCCCTTATTCTCTCCCTACTCACACACACTTACTGAGCTTCAAAGTTAAATCAGGCACTTCCTGTTCTGTGTTAGGGGTTGAGGGATAAAAAGGAGATTCTCTTCTGCTAGAAGAACAGACATCCAGACAGAAGTTATGATAAAGCAGGGCAGGTGCCACAAGAAAGAGATTACCCCTGCTATGGGTGGCTGGGGGATGGTGTCACATTACAGGAAGTCCTTGGTAACAAAAAGAAAAGGCAAGAAAGAGAGCCCTCACTTCCCCAAGCTATTCTCAACACCAGCAGTGTCTTTGCCTGTTGACTGAAGGTGACATAGGCGCAGTTCTGTCTTTGCCTGTTTTGGGGCCGGCTGGTGCCCAAGGCCTTGGCCGTGGTCTTCACTAGGCAAAAATTTTGAGCCAAAGTGACCTGACACTGGGCTGAGATCTACACTTTGTGGCTCATCAGAAGGATGAATTCTCCCTGCACTGCACAGAACTGAGGACTGGCCCAGCACCTTGGGCATCAGCCACACCAGTCAGAGAGAGGAGCACCCAGCGGCTCTGTGGAGGTCCCCAGAGAACATTTCCCTCTTCTACTGTGCTCACTCCTCCTCAGAGCCTGACAGTAGACATTTCTTACCTCCTTACCTTCCACAGACTTGGGATCCATAAAAATTGTATATATTCTTTTTGGCCCCTTAGTGACTTTATGATATGCATAAAATCTAAGTGATATATCTTTTTACCTTTTAATCTTGTTCTTAAGTTTTTGTCAGAAGCTGAAAGAGAGAATAGAGTATTTTAAGGGATATGGCGATGTATTGCTGATGGGAGAGATGTTATTGATTGCATTTAGAACTCTGCAAGCTGTGAACCAGTAAAATACATAGTTGCCTAAAATAAAATCATTTTAGGGGCCTGAGACTGACATAGATCAGACAATGCCTCATTACCACTCATATGGGAAAGCCTCCCACCTGCCTTTTCTCTTGTCTTACAGGCAAGACAGAAAGCAAAGATGCTTTTTACTTTGTTGGAATGTTTCGCATCACCAACATCGAGTTTCTTCCTGAATACCGACAGAAGGAGTCCAGGGAATTTCTGTCTGTGGCACGAACTGTACAGCAAGTGGTGAGGTGATGGGGGGTGGTGAGAGACTGGACGGTGGGTGGGTTGGGTTGTGGAAAAGTCACATGTGTCACTGTGCAGGGTGGACAAGGGGCATAGTCAGGGAAACATGGGATTTAGTTCATGGTGGCTATACGATAGAATTGCTTATTTGATAGAATTGCTTATTTATTTATTTCTGCTGAAAGTAAAAAGTAATGACTCTCTGAGTTTTAGTTTCAGTTTTTCTCATCTGTAAAATAAAAGAATTGGATCAGGTTGTCTTAAAATGCCATTGAGTACTGACTTTACATGTGTGCTGATTGATTCTGTGAACAGTATACATTCATTTCAACCTCAATGCACTGACATCTCTTCACTTAAATAGAAACTTTCTCATTAAAGAACTAGTGCATATTTATTATAAAAATTTAGAAAAGTCACCATGACTTGCATGGCTTGGTTGGAGCACCGTCCCATAACTGAAAGGCTGTGGGTTCGATTCCTGCTCAGGGCACATACCTTGGTTGTGGGTTCAGTCCCTGGTTTGAGTGTGTATGGGAGGCAACCAATCAGTGGTTCTTTATTGCACTGATGTTTCTCTCACTTCCTTCCCCTCTATCTAAAAGCAATGAAAAAATGTCCTTGGGTGAGGATAAAAAAAAAAAAAAAAAATTAGAAAAATTTAAAAATGTAAAAGAGGTATAGAATAAGCAAATAAAAGTATAAAAGTATAAATTTCAAAAGTAGAAGTAAAAATGTGTAAAGTGTAAAACCCATAGAAGTATAAAAATAATATTAAAATCTTCTTTAACAGCACCAGAGAGAGCTCTTTTTCACTCTGCATCACACAGACACAGGGCATAGCTCCAGAGTAAAGTAGTAGTAGATGTTCAGTCTTATAATCTGGCCTTTAACTCTTACTATTAGGTTGCATGTTTCTATGTGAGTAAATATATTTTAAAGAATAAGTGGTAAAAGTTACAAAGTTAGAATCCCTTTTTATTGGGTATTTAAGTTGTTTCCAGTTTTTGCTACTATTGAAAATGCTATGATAAAACTGGCACATAAATTGTGTGTATCTGATTAATTCCTTAGCTGATTTTCTAAAATTACTACTGGTCAAATAGAAAAATATTGCTTCATCGATCTTGGTACTTATTACCAACTAGAAAGTTTCTGCCAGATTGTGTCTGCATGTTAATAATGGAGAGGGTGGCCTGACAGCGGTGACTCCACTCCAGGGACAGGCACAGTGTGCGGAGAAGGGGGGGTGCGGGGGCGGGGGGCAGGGGACTGTGGAGGAGAGCAAGCAAAGACGAGAGTGGGCACACCCACCGGCTCTCACTCACTGAAGGCTTTCTATATACTGGGTGTGTTTCTAAGCCCTTTATCTTTGCAATATCTCAATCATTCCTCAAATTATCCCAAAGAGGTAGGCATTTTGATCACCACTTTACAGATTAAAAAAAAGAAAAGGGGATCAGGGAGAAAAACACAGAGGAGGTCCAGCAGGCATAGGTAATGTGTTCTGTGTTGCATAGTGAATTAAAACTCCACAGCTCATATATTTTTCCACTATGCTATATTATATCTAAGGTGATTTTTTTTTCCCTTCTGGACAATTAGGTGGGTGATTTTTGCTACTGTGTAGAAAGGGGAATCCAAGGGAAGATTTGACAGATGAGTCAGTTTGGTCTTAGAAATGTTAAGCAAGGGCAAAGAAGGTAAATTGATTAAAACAGGTCTTTTCTGAGTTCCAGTTAAGGAGTTTTAAAAGGGCTCAGTGTTTCTGGATATTGAGTTGAAAGGGGTTGGCAGTCCTGGTTATGGGCACCATTCGCCCCCTAGTGGCTAATATAGGAATGTGTCCTTAAAAATATAATTTTTCAGCACGCTTGATTGATAGAAAGGAGGTTGGGATAAATACTTTGAGAATGTGCTTAAAGGAGTTTGATATATTAACAATAGAGAAAACTGACTTTTGCATAGGCAGAATACAGAAGTTAAGCTTGATTAGGATGTATAAAGACAGAAGTAAATGAAAGTTAAGTAACCCAAGACTGTTACAGGAAATAAAATTTTATTTGAATTCAAAAAATATGTCTGGGTTTGGAGTTAGAGGCTTTTAATTTGAACCTTGTTTTTCTTCTTGAAAGCTAATCAAAGCTTGGACCTAGAGCATGCTAGGTATTGTGAGGAGAAGCCAAGTTTAAAAGACTTCAGACACCTTTGTTTTTTCTATTTCAGGTAAACCTGGTTTATACAACATCTGCCTTCTCCAAATTTTACAAGCAGTCTGTCGTTGCAGATGTCAGGTAATGTGTGCCCCTTGCTTTGAGATCTCTATGCTCACTGCTATTAATTCCTGTCAAAGCCCTGAAAGGGCCAGGATATCCCCATCCTCAAGTAACTTCATGGGGGCAGTTGTGGTTAACACCCTTTTAGCACAATAGAGACCCAATTGTTTACTATTCTGTCATGTTGAGTTTTTCTCTTTACCTACCAAATCCTGCCCTCCCCCATAGCTAGGCAAAATGGCCACTAACCCGATTGCTATATTGGATGGGGGCAAAAATAAAACAGAGACCAATATTTCTCAAAATATGTTCAGTAAAAAAAAGGATCACTAGAGCCCTGGCTGGTGTGGCTCAGTTGGTTGGAGCATCATGCCATAAACCAAAAGGTTGTGGGTTCGATTCTGCTCAGGACACATGCCTGGGTTGCAGGTTTAGTCCCTGGTTGGGCCATATATGGGTATGGTTGGCAAGCAATCGATGTTTCTCTCTCACATCAATGTTTCTCTCCCTCTTTTTCTCCCTCCCTTTCCCTCTCTCTAAAATCAATAAGCATGTCCTTGGGTGAGGATAAAAGAAAAAATATTTTTTAAAAAACCGCCAACAACAACAATTGATCACTGAGGGGAAAAAAGAAAAGGATGCCCTGGTCAAATAATTTTTAAGAAAAAGCACATGCCCTGTATTGTATCCCACCTTTCTACACCCCCAATACATCTGCAGAGAGTCAAAATCCACTTTGGCATGAAAATCTTAGAATAAAGCAATTTGTTTCCTTTCCTTCACTTTTATAATATTTCCAGGTTATTTACTATAGAACATTATCTTATGTTTCTTCTTTATAAATCATGACAATATTTGTGCAATTAGGAGTGTCTGCTCCAGGGTCAGACTAAAACCAAAATGGAGTGGATTACTGGATTGGCTATTTACCAGCTATATCATTTTGAGTTACAGTTGGCCTTAATTTTCTCACCTGTAAAACTGGAATAATAATAAGACCTTTCTCATAAAATTAAATGAGATAAAGCAAATTTAGCACTGTGTATGGACACCATGAGATATCAAAAATTATAAACTGCTATTGGTAATAGCAGTGAATACTGATTAATATCCATGGAGATGCAATTATACACTAATGGTTCTAGATCTGAGCCCAACATAAGAATACACATACCTTGGTGCTTCCCTTTTCAGTCCCTGCAATAGGAGTCAATGACTTCTTAAAGAAGGAAGGTGTATGTTCAGCTGAAAGATGTGCTCACTGGCCTTATCTTGAAATTGTCAGGTGGGTCACTGGCTTCCTACAAATGTCTGCTTCCTAAGAGGTACCATGAACATCTTTCTCTTTTCATTATAGCAGTAACAACAAAGGTGGCCTCCTTGTCCACTTTTGGATTGTGTTTGTCATGCCACATGCCAAGGGCCATATGTTCTGTGAGGACTGTGTGGCTGCCATCCTGAAGGACTCCATCCAGACGAGCATCATAAACCGGACCTCGGTGGGAAGCTTGCAGGGTCTGGCTGTGGACATGGACTCTGTGGTACTAAATGGTGATTGTTGGGTAATTCTCTAAACATTCCTTCCAGCAGCAGTCCTGACACTGTCATTATTGTAGTTGCTGTTGTAATGAAGCATTCTCTTCCACAATCCCAGTGGAACAGGCTTAGTTGAAGACATGGGAGCTATGTTGATAGAGGAAGTTCCTAAATACTACATACATCAATTGGACAATAGAATTGGGAAATACATAAATATATAATTAAACTTATTAAAGCATACCCCTCCCTATATTTAATTTGGCTTATTTAAACTAAGGCGCTAAGGAACAAGTCCTGCAGAAGGAAAATTTTTCTGAGGTTTACCTTGTCTCTTTCCTCATTCAGACAGAACTGAACCTAATGTTGTGTAGTATTGCTCAGTGTTCCAAGTGACTTGCCCCATAGTCTTGTCAAATGCAAATCTCATAATTTGTCTTGACACAATAATGGTTTAATATTATATAACCCAAAATTTATGTGGCGTTCCCTTTTGACTTCAATTATATATATGCTAGGCATATAGTAGGTAGCTGATATGTATTTGTTTAATGAATGAGAATTCTGTACCACAGATACTATTTCAGATATTGAACTAATTAATATGACTAATTATTATCATATTTGTTTGGTTTCATTTTTACTTTTAAATATGTTTACATTTTGTTACTATGGATAACTTCAAGCATACAAATGGAAAAAGAATAGCATAATGAACTTTCATATACCTTTTACTCCACTTCAAAAACTATGAGTACACATCTATCCTATTTGATCTCTAGATATCTAAACAACCTAGTCTATCCTCACTGGATTATTTTAAAACAAGTCCCAGATATGTTCAATTGCTTTTAAAGAACTGAAGATATTTTTTTTTCTAGGCAAAATTTTAACAAAATAAAATGCTGAGACTGACAGTCTTTTTTCTATATGTTTTTCCAATACAGCCGGGCTTCGGTCAGATTATTCTTCAACCATAGGATCTGGTAAATTATGTCATGTGGTTTCTTTCCTCCCCCTACCCTATCCCTACCCACCTCCATCCACTGCCTCCAAAGCACTGTCTTTGGGAGCTATAGTTTTCCTTTTCAAATGATGGTATTTGTTAGAGCTTCT
Source organism: Furipterus horrens (assembly GCF_987537825.1). NCBI lineage: Eukaryota > Metazoa > Chordata > Mammalia > Chiroptera > Furipteridae > Furipterus > Furipterus horrens. The sequence goes on from NW_028327171.1 coordinate 95,703,926, forward strand.
TTCAGTTGCAAGTGACAGAAATATACTCACACTGGTTTAAGCACAAAAGAAACTTGGTTGACTCATAAAACTGGGACATACCTGGGGTGGGGAGAGCTGGCTTCAGGTACGGTTGGGCCAGGCTCTGAGATAAAATATCATTAGGACTCTGCATCTCTGCTCTCCTCTGTTGAGGCTTCACCAAGCGCATTCTTCCAATGTGGTGGCATAAATGGCCACCTGCAGATCCAAGCTTATACTTTATCAATTTAGTAACCATCGGGGAAAAAAAACACCAAAACCACAGAGTATATTTCCCATAGTTCCTGTAGAGGTGCTGGGACTATGTCTCATTGTTTCAGGTTGGCTGGCATGCCCACTCCTGAACTAGCTTCTTTGACTCTGATTGGCCAGTCTGAGTCATGTGCCCGCTTCTGCACCTAGGTGTGAGTTTAACCCCAGCCAAACCAGACAGACATGATAGAGAGAGTTTCTCAAAGTTAAATCTAGGTGCTGTTATCAGGAGAGAGGGCAGTGGACTCCAGACTGGCAAAGACAGCAAATGTCGTACACATGACCTCTTTTGCTCTCTACTCTTTTATAATGATTTCTAGAAAAGTCATGCCTAAAACAAAATAAAAGTGCTGTCTTCACAGACAACGGCTGCTCTCAGTACTTGTATGCAGATCACCTGTCTCTTCGCTACCCCCTGGAGATTTCTGCAACCTCAGGGAGGCTCGTGTGCCACTACAAGCTGGTGGCCATAGTGGGCTATCTGATTCGCCTGTCGATAGAGTCCGTCCAGATCGAAGCCGACAACTGCATCACCGACTCCCTGACGATTTACGACTCCCTCTTGCCAATCCGGAGCGCCATCTTGTACAGGTATTATATGCGGGCTCCCGGGCTGTGGGTAAAAAGATTTTTTTTTTTTTTACAATGTCTGTCTTTTGTAGTATCTGGGTTCCCCTTGGATTCTTGTGAATCATTTTTGTGTGTACACATGAGGTTGATGACTGACCCATGCCCTACTTAGTCCTTTCTGTATTAGCGTATCAGACACAACGTTTTCTGTTCTTTTGTAGTATACAAGAATCTAAATCAGTATATATAGCATAACCTTCAGCCAATATTTCTGAAACTGAACAGATTTTCTTCTTTAATTTTGCTTTTATTGCAATCATAATGAAGTCTACTGTTTCAATAAGTGTGAGAATAGTCTATGGTGACTGCATAACATTAACATGAGAGTTAAATGTTTTTCCTTCTTATAAAGTAACACAGTGTTTATTGTGAAAGTGAGGTCAGAGAAAACAATATCAACTATTTCACAAACCCATTACCCAGAACAAATACATGTTATATTTTTGCACAAATCTTTTCAATTAAATATATATAATTATATATACATACAGATAACCTAATTTTTTTACTTTACTTTATGAGTGTTAGTATTTTGTTAACCTAATGGCAGTTGGGCTTTAGTGAGACTTTATTATTTGTTACTCATTCTGCTAAAAATGTACATGAATTATTTTTAATAGTGTTTACATGTATATGCATCAATGTTTTCAGTATGTACATATTTATTTATATTTAGGGGATGAATGTGCATGTTAAAAATCCATACAGTATATAAAGATGTGCAGTGAACTGTAAGATTGTCACCGGCTCCCACTCCTCAATCATCATTATTGGTTGCTTTTCATCCTTTCAGACATACTTAGTTATTGGCTCATTTAATCCATACCGCAATGCTACGAGAGGTGTACCATTATTATTACTTCCATTTCATGGCGGGGAAACTGGCAGTTATGAAGATTTAGTTACTCCATTACCCAGAGTTTTTTAGGCAGTTACTTAAATGATAGAGCTGAGTTTGAGGCTCAGTTTTCCTTAGCCACTAAATGCCCTGCCTTTCTACATTGTTTGCTCTCAAGGAGGGTCCAGGGATGGTCATCTAGGAGAATTCTTTGATAGTTTTCGTGCCTGTATCAGCTCCTCTCCACCTGTTGTGTCCTGTAGCCTCTAGCTGATGAAGACCTGGCTGGTGGTGATTAACAAGAGCTGTGTGGATGACCTGGAAAATGTGTGAGACTAGTGATGGATGGAGGCCCACTCCTCAACAACCTGTTTTTCATGTACTCTTGTTTTATTATCTGGTTTCAGAATTTGTGAACCCACCAGAACATTAATGTCATTTGTTTCTACAAATAACCTCATGTTGGTGACATTTAAGTCTCCTCAGATACGGAGGCTATCAGGAATCCGCGCATATTTTGAGGTCATCCCAGAACAAAGTAAGTCTTCCCCAATAAAAAGAAGTCACTTCGTCTGATCTCTTCTGAGGCTGTGTTATAACACTAGTTGTGTGAGTCAGGGACTCTGATTCAGGGTCCAGTCAGAAGAGAGAGATCATATTAGTTACTCTAACAGAGAAAAGCTAATGCAAACAACTGTTAATTCAGTATAAAGTTGTTAACTAGGTAACTCAAAAGGCAAAACAAAAGACCTCCATAAGCCGTAACTCGTGTAGGAAGCAGCTATCACTGGTGGGTCTGGGGGAACAAAGGAAAGCGGTCAGGAGGATTACAATTTAGACCTTGGAGGAGGGGTTTGTGCAAGGAAACTTTGGGGAAGGGCTGCTGCTCAGCTGGTGCTGGTGTCTCTGAGTCAGAGGCACGGGGGACCCAGACCTCTAAATAGCAGGTGCCAGACAGTTTAGGCTGGTATCTTTGGACAATAATGTGGCCGTTGGAAAAACTGCTAAAGGATTCAACTGTATGGGAATGAAGCGTACCTGGAGGGGTGAAAAAGTGTCTCTGGGTAACACTCCTGGGAATAGGAGGTGGGTAGTTCCTCCTTCTAGTTTCCTGTTAGCAACCCCTTTTGGCAGAGCCCATCAGGTAACCAGGGAGTAAAGAGAGGAAGTGGTTTGCAGAGTCCTAGACCCAGCGTTGCCAAACAGAGAAGGGCGGGTTTGGAGCTGACCAGCAAGTAGCTCAGTAACTAGCACACTAGGGTGTCTTTTGTGACTTCTCATGTATAGTCATGCATGTGAATACCACCCTAGAAAGTACCCGTGAATCAAAAACCTTGAAGATTTAATGAGTTTTACTAGGTAACAGTGAGCAACAATGGTCCCCCCTCCCCCATTCTTCTCTTTTGACTTGGGTTAATGAGGTAATGCAAAACAAAAAGAAACTCTAGTCTCTGTAATATTTGTTGCAACTGATCAGATGTTGCAGGTCATGTCTTGGTAACTTCTTTATGAGCATCACTAAAGCCAAAGGGATCAGAATGGGCAATAAGGGTGAAGAGGAAAGAGGATTTGGCTTAATTGGATAGTGAAAGCTATATTTCATCTACATTTTAGGACAGTGGCTTATTTTGATAGTTTTTCTGCTTCAAATTATCACAAAATCAAATGCAAAATGGATTTATTGAACAAAATTAGACTACATATTTGAGATATTATTGGATTTAAAATGATCTCTACCTCCAAATGTTTAAAATATGATTATCTCAGAAATATTGTAATGGGTTTTGTTTATTAACCCAACAAATATTTATTGATTATATTATATGCTAGAAATGACTCTAGGTGTTAGGGAAATAGCATTAAAAAAACAGATATAAATCAATACTCTCAAGGAGCTTATATTCTAGTATAAGAATTACCATATTGTAACAGAACCCCTGGGCTGCTTCGATTGAAACAGAACCCATGGGCTGTTTAGTTAGGGGCCCAATTGCCTGCCGCCAGAATTATAACTCTCAATACCAGAGTTTAGTGAAAAGAAAAAGAACTGTTTATTTAACAGTTATATAGATTTAGATTATTTGCGGATTTCTGCTGTTAAGTCTTATGTTCTTTAAAACACCCATAAACACATAATTTTGCCTCTCCCTACCAAACCAGGCTAGTTTTAGAAAAGTTAGAAATACCGTTCCCTACTTCCTAGACACAGTTCAGCCTTACCGGTAGCTGCCAATCATTCAATTCTGATTGGGGAGGTCTTTCTGTGTTGCATTGCCCACCGGCTTTCAATGCAGAACTGAGTGGATTCTCAGCCTCCTTGTAAACTGCCTTCTCAAAGCCATATGGTGTTTCCCTCTCAAAAGAGCATGGAGAACCATCTCAAAACTGCATGGAGAATTCCCTTCTTAAAGCAGCCTGGAGAGCCCAGCTAAAATGTCTGCAGCTGCTTTTAAAATCCCTGACTGTGTCCTCTGACGCAGTGGGTGTGGTAACCAGTTCTGACCATTCACAGAACCTTATGCAGGCTCTGTAAGCTCTTTCAGTACCATCCCATGGTCCAAGACTCCTCCCGTCTTCTTGGGCCTTGGAAGTATCAAAGCCATTTGCGTAACAAAGTTACCACCCACTAGCCCCAGGCATGCAAAGGCATCTTAAAAGCTGCTTCCTTTTCCCCATCCCCCAGCCGCAAGATCTGGGGGTTTTTGGACACCCCCATTCTGTAACAGTATCAGTAAGAATAGACATTTAGATTGTCTTATTTAAACAGAACAACATGTTATGTAAACTGAGTATATTTCAACAAGTATACACTTAGTTGAATAAAATAAGCTCAGAAGCTTTTAAAAATATATTCTAACTATGCTTTTTAGAAAGTAATAGCATTCGTTAAGTCTGTAGTCAAAATACATTATTTGAAAACAAATACAGAATCTGAACAAATAAGTTAGCTATACATATGTTCAGTACTATCTCTTTAAAAAAATTAGTTTAAATTTCAAAAATATATATGCTTGTTGATTAAGAAACTGAGCATTAGTAGTTAAAGAAATATATGTAGTGTATTTCCCATAATATCACAAATGTAAATCATTGTGTGTTACTGGATTTTTTTTCAGAGTGTGAAAATACAGTGTTGGTCAAAGAAATCACTGGCTTTGAAGGGAAAATTTCAAGCCCTTATTACCCAAGCTACTATCCTCCGAAATGCAAGTGTACCTGGAAATTTCAGGTATCCTAGTTTTACAACTATCTTAAAAATATATTGTCCTATTTATAGTAGCAATTTATTTTTTAATTCAATTACTTTTATTTTTAAATTTAATTACAAAAAATATTAGTTAATTTTATAAACATTTAAATATTCTTGAAATATATTATCTAGAACATGAAAGTTTTTGTGGTTTCAACTTTCTGCCCACAAATGAATTGCCCTTTGCAGGCTGGGGCTTATTTTTCCAATTTATTATTGTATTTGTTTGTATTAAAAATGCAAAGACATTATTATGGGATCAAATAATTTATCATTTCATTATGATAGAACTCATTTACTAATTTTAGTTATTTCATCATCAGCATTATAATAGAAATAATAAAAAATAATAAATTGGATTAAGCAATATATGTTTCAGTTGTATAAGCAAACCAGAATACAAATTTATATGAAATATACACACCTACCTCTGGTGCTAGACAGGGTGTTCCTGCATTTTTTTTTTTTTTAATTTTAGCATGTAAACTATTTTTCTCTCTCCAACTGTAGTATCATGTGTAGGGAGACAGGGTAAATTGTCACCTTTGTTCTTTCAGTATATACATATAAAATGACTATAATGTGACATAGCAATTAGATGTAAGCAGCAAGCAGTATACAGTTTGCATACATTCAACATGTCATTGAATACCAACAGCATATCAGGCAGTGTTCTAGACACTGGGATCCATAAGATCAGACACACATACAAAAGCTCTGTTTTCATAGAGTTCAACACACAGTAAGGGAGATGGGCAACAAACAAGCACTTGAAGTATATATAGTATGTTACATGGTGGTATAGTGCTCTGGAGAACGTTGAAGTAGGGAAGAAGGCTCTGCAGTTGAGTGAGTGGTGGGGTGTATTAAAGGTAGGAAGTCAAGGATTTGTTATCTTAAATAAGTTGGTCAGGGACAGCCTTCCTGACAAGGGAAACTGCACAGAAATCTGAAAGACATGAGGAAACTAGCCTTGTGTATACCCAGGCAAAGGGAACAGCTAAAGCAAAGGCCCTCAGGCAGGAGCATACTGGCTGCATATGATTTGTACAAGTCAACTAAATATTTTAAATAATATTTAATTATTAAAATATTTAATAATATTTGTTAAAGTTATAATTATACCTAAATCTATACTTAGTGACAATGTCCTGGTGGCATGTATCCTTAAATTATTTTTTATCATTATCTCAAACACTTACAAGATAACTAAAACACAAAGGTGCTGGACTCTTGCTCACTGCCAGAGTCTTAAGGGCTCAGCGCAGCAGAATTTCAGAACCTCAGGTGACTATCAAGTCTGAACGTTAGGGAGAGAGTGAAGGAAAGAGAAAATGAAAAGAAGGGTTGGAGAAGGAAAAGGGAAAGACAGAGAAGGACAAATACCTTATGATGCCACTTACATGTAGAATAGAAAAAAAGAAAACTGAACTTACAGACACAGAGAAGAGATTGATGGTTGCTAGGGATGGGGGTTGGGCAACATGGGTGGAGATGGTCAAAATGTACAAACTTCAAGTTATAAAGTATATAACTCACAGGAATGTAATGTACAGCATGATGACTATAGTTAGTAACATATAGTAAATAACATAGTAGTAACTATGTTAATAATATAGTTCGTCGTCGTCGTCGGCAGCCGTCCGTCTCGAGAGACGATGGTGTAGCTTCTTAAGAGTCTATCTGCACCGCCGAGAATGGCTGTGCAGTCCGACTCGGGAGTGACACGGTATCTGTCTCCTCCCGTGTTGAATCGACATCTTGCGATGACGCTGGAGTGTCCTCTCCAGTGAAGCTGAAGCTACAGAGCCTGGGCAGGGTGATATGGAGGGTCTGCTGTTGCCCATGCAGCAGACCCCCCCTCTCTTCGCAGCTGAAGGATCCAAGGGAAAGACGGAGTCAATACAGCTTGGCTTCAGGTGCGTCGCAGGAGTTGCCGGTGTTGACTACAACGTCAAACCGCCTTAGGGACTCCGGCTCCGGATTTTCTGTCGGGGTTTACTCCCTTAGCCTTTCCCCTGAAGAGGTATGCCGCAAGGCAGCGGAGGTTTTTTGGAATCAGAGTTTTCCTTCTCTGATGTGCCCTGACTGGAAGATCGAACCAGCGACACTTAGCTCGCAGGCCGACGCTCAATCCACTGAGCCAAACCAGCCAGGGTAGTAATAATATAGTTAATAATACTAAATTGTATATTTGCAATTAGCTATGATAGTAGTTCTTAAAAGTTCTCATCAGAATTAAAAATTTTTAACTGTATGGTGATGGAGTTAACTACAATTACTTTGGTCAGCCTTTTGCAATATCTACAAATATCAAATCATGACATTGTACACCTAAAACTCATAGAATGTTTATGTCAATATATCTCAGTAACAACAAAAAAAGGAAGAGATGAGGACTGAATCACAAAGTACTACTGCAAACTTAACTGTACAGTATGTTGTTTACAAAAGACAAAATGAATAAAAAAGTGATTCAATAAAACTGAAAAAAATGGATGAGCAATATCATATCAGGCAGATGTATGGCAGAGGTGCCACACACACCCTAGGCTTGGTTGGAAGTTTTTCTGTCCAGCAGAGGCTTCGTGACCATGGTGGAACAAACTTTGACCCAGGACACTTTGTTATGTCTGGGGGAAGGAAGGTGACTACTGCCTCTCTAGTGGAGACCAGCAGCCAAACCTTCATCCCTCATGCCTTTTATTGAGGAGGATACATGCGAGAGATACAAGGCTAAAATTCATAAATTGTCAATAGTCCTTAGGCATTTGACAGTAACAGATTACACATACCAGTATAGGGGTCGCAGTGACCAGTCTGTGTCAGGGTCCATAAAACATCTTGACCAGGTGCAAGGTTTCATACACTCCTTGCTAGAGAAAGCAAAGCAAGTTCTAAAATATAATGAGCATAATGAGCATCCTTTGATCCAATTCCCATGGCAACCCTCTGAGTGGTTGTCAGTCATGTTCCACACGCAGCCTTATGTTGAGACTCAGAGGCAAGCGCAGCCAGAAAGCTGGCGGTTTGTCATGCTCTGGCCGGGGCTACAGTTCCTTAAACCACGAGGAGTGGTTGCCCACACAGATGTAAGCAAAAAGAAATCAGAGAACACAGCGTTGGTGCCAGGCAATGCTGGAATCAGGACAACAATAACTTTCATTGAGAAAAGGCAGGCAACCTGTAATGACAAGGAGGGCAATCCACAGTGAAGATATAATTATGACAATTGTTTATGCAGCAAAGGATACGGCATTAAAGCTTATAAACCAAAACCTATAAGACATACAAAAAGAAATAAAGAATGCTTAAATAAGAGATATTAATTCATTTTGTTCATGACAAATATAGCAGGAGACAATAAATAAGGTTAGGAAGGATATTAAGCCATACAAATAATGAGGATATTACATACACACAGAGATTATCCTCCTTTTAAAATGACCTTGGAGCATTCATAAATTTGGTCACAATCTTAATAACTTAAAAAATTAAAAGCAGTATAGGCAATAAATAATCTTTACTCTAATTAAAATAGAATTAGAGAACTTGAAAATGGGTGAACCAAAAATTCTACTCTCTGGAAATAAAAGAAGTTTCAAATAATTCTTGGTTCAAAATGAAAATTAAAGCTAAAATTGTGGCATATCAGACATAAAGTATGTGTATGTCATACAGTGCTCATAAAAAGGTCTGGGTGTGTGTGCGTGTGCACGCATGCATATGCCCTCATATGTACATGTACTATATACGCAGCTCCCTTTCTTGTGTGATCTCTTCTAAGAAGACCTAGGGGTGACCCTGTAACTGCCTTTAAAATAACCAGGTTTCATGTGAAAAGGATGCTGATTCATTTCTATTTATCTAAAGAATCTGAATAGTACTTAAACTATATCATTATCATCGAAAGAGAAAAATGTGTACACTCATTAATAAGGAGGTGTTTTCCAAGTTGAGCTCATTTCATAGGAGGAAACTGAAACCTAGAAGTGATCTATTGTCAATAACCTCAGTCAAGCTGGAGCCTGAGAGCTGCTCCCTGAACCCTGGGCTATCTACTTTCCTCTTGGGTTTGCTCAGGGGAAGTGGTCTATGCACCACAGGCCACAGGCCATGAAGAATAAAATGCCCTTAAAACAGCAAGCTGAGGGAATGGGTTCTAAAGAAGAAAATCGTAGCCTGAAACATGTCCTTCAACTGAATAATTTTTCTTACTTATGCTTGTTTTTCGCAGACTCCCCTATCAACTCTTGGCATAGCACTGAAATTCCATAACTATTCAATAACCAAGAAGAGTGTGAAAGGCTGTGACCATGGATGGTGGGAAATTAATGAGCACATGTGAGTGGTTTCCATATCTGAGGAATCTGATGAAAAGCCTTGCTGAGAGGTTCAAAGCCTTGGGTCTCCTGTCCCCAAAGAGTTTACACTTTACTATTTACAGGTGGGAAACAGGAATACATGTACAGGAGTTAAATTACTTGCTCAAGACCACTCAGGTCTTAAGTGATTGAGACAGGATTCAAACCCCTGTTTTATGCTTCCCAAGTCTTTGCTCTGTGCTGCTGGGCTGCGAATATGCACACTACAGTTTACAAAAATAGTTTGGCAGATAAAGTCTTTCAAGCCACGGAGCCATGGAGGAAAATAGTAAATAGGAGTCTTGGTAGCATAAAAGTTAGGAACCATTAGTCAATTCTGTGCGGTAGGAGAGGCCCATTTGGCCTGGTTTTATCCATATGGTGGGTTGCGGCTGCTCAGAGAGAAATCTAGATGCCTGGGCTTCCGGAACCAACAGAGTAGATCCTCATTATCAACCTTAGTTTGTCCTTTAGTTGTTGTTATTGTTTATTTGCTCCTAAAGTTATAATAGGTCTTGTATTAAAATATATATAGGATGCCTTGTCTTGGCAACAGAATAGCTTCTCTGTTTACTTTGAGATAAGAACCCTTGTGAAGTTAGCCTAAGGGATTTGCCTGCTAATTCTTTATTCATTGTTATTCCATGAATAAAATCTTTTCTTTCTAAAAGATTTTCCTGAACAACCGCCTTTCATTTTCTTTAGACTCTTAGATTACTTGCTAAATAGTCATTGGTTCTTTCTTCACTGGAATAGATTCTATCTGATTTAAAGGCATTCTTGGATCAGTTATGAAGGTGTGCCTTGTTCTCTTTTGGGAGTATCTTTGAATCAAAGGTCTATGTTATCAAATGCAGGAGACCTTGGTTCAAATTCTAGCCCTGACATTTAGTAGCTACATTAACTAGGACACATTATTTAACCTCTTTGATCTTTAGTCTGTAAAATGAGGAAATAACTTTAGTTAATACAGTGGATTTTTTTGGTAAACATTCAATGATATAATGCCTATTACACACCAAAAAAAAAAAAAAAAAAAAATTAGCTATTATGATTGTTGGGGGAAAGCCCTGAAGGTCTAAATTCAAGATCCATTCTGAAGAACTGACACATAGCCTTATTCAAATTCATAAGAGCTTTAATAGGAGAAACTTACATACAGTGGTGGCCAGAGGGGAAGAATCCACTCCCTAACCTGGACAGGACAGTGTCCCTTTTTATAGGGGATTAGTAGTAAAACCATATGGTGGGTAGTCCTTAGACCACAGAAAGAACAATGCACTCCTAAATTAACAGATAACATCAGGCATTTATTACACTCTACTCATTCATTAACCTAGTTCCTGGGGACTTGACATTTATCTTTGGGTGGCACTGGCTTTCTGGGTCCTCAGCCAAGCCTGAGGCTACAGAGTTAAGAGTCCAACATTGCCCAGATGCTTTTGCTGCTGGAGCCATATTGCATCTCAGTGAGTTCCCCTACAATGATTCAGAACATTGCTTTGGAAATGACATTGAATGGATAAATATTATAGAATGTGTCCCAAAGCTTTAAGGATACTATGTTTTGGTATTCTAATTAGAGGTCTATAAAACAAATTTTTAGAGATCTTTTGTAAAGTTATGCCTAAGATAGAGCTGTGTTTTGAAAATAAGATACTGTCTTCTCTCTGTCAGGTGGCAATACCTACCACACCTGATTTCTGTATTTGTGGAATCCAGTGAAAGGCCTTACCCAGAGATAAGGTTGGCCTAGCCCAGATATGTTGCCACTAAAGTATGAGCAGAGACTCTGCAAACATTACCGGGAAAGCTCTCTGCCCTAAATACTTCCCCAAAGGGCCAGCTCTTCGCTTTATCTTATGGACTGCCTAAAATCTTATCAGATTCTCTTGCTGCTGGCTGAACCCTTGGGATTTAAAATACCAGCCCTTCCCATTATCAGTCCTTTTCATCTAAAAAGGAAAAGCTCTAATTGAACTAATTCCTGACACCTTGCTGAGAAGTTTATCCTAAGGGTGTTGGGTTTGTCATGGGGGAGGAGGACTTCTGACCCCAGAAAGCCCAGTGATCTTGAGTTGAGAGAGCAGATGGATAGGGTGTGTATGCTCAGGGTAGACTGAATGCAGTCTGTGAACCTGAAAAAATGGAAGGCCTTTCTACAAAAGCAAAGCCCCTGAGGGGAAGGCTGTTGATTTGCTAGAAAGTGCTAGGGTTTAGTATCAGGCAGAGCTGTGTTCAGATCCTGCTTCTACTTGCTTGCTATTTGAACTTCAACAAATTATTTAACCTCTTTTCATCTCAGTTTTCTTACCTGTTACATGCCTGAACATGTAAACAAAATCTTGCTGAGTTACTTCAATTGTTACAGAACCCCTGGGCTGCTCCAATTGAAACAGAACCCATGGACTGTTTAGTTAGAGACCCGACTGCCTGCAGCCAGAATTATAATTTAATACCAGAGTTTAGTGAAAAGAAAAAGAACTGTTTATTTAACAGTTATATAGATTTAGATTATTTGCAGATTTCTGCCGTTAAGTCTTATGTTCTTTAAAACACCCACAAATACATAGTTCTGCCTCCCCCTACCAAACCAGGCTAGTTTTAGAAAAGTTAGAGGAACTGTTTCCCTACTTCCTAGACACAGTTCAGCTTTACCAGTAGCTGCCAATCATTCAATTCTTATTGGGGGAGGTCTTGTCTGTGTTAAGGGGCTTGCCAGCTTTTAATCCAAAAACCTCGTGGATTCCCAGCCTCCTTGTAAGCTGCATGGAGTTTTCCCTTCTTAAAGCAGCATGGTCAGTCCTTTGTAATCAGCATGAAAAGAACCCTTTCAAAAACGCATGGTCAGTTCCCAAAACTGCATGGCCAGCCTCCTCAAAACTGCATGGTCAGTCTGGATAAAAATTCTGCTGCTTATTTTTAAATCCCTGACTGTGTCCTGTGACGCAATCTGCATGGTCCCCAGTTCTGACCATTCACAGAACCGCAGGCAGGCTCTGTGTGCTCTTTCCATACCATCCCCTGGTCCAAGACCCATCCCATCTGCCTGAGGCCTTGGAAGCATCCAAGTCATTTGCATAACAAAGACACTAGCCACTAGCCACAGGCATGTGAAGGCATCCTGAAAGCTTGCTTCCTTCTCCCCATTCCCCAGCCGCAAGCTCTGGGGGTTTTTGGACATCCCCTTTCTGTAACACAATCTTTCACTTTTTAAAAACTTTTGTTCCATTAGGTACCAACATGCTCCATTACCTGCTGTTCCCCTCTAAACTTCAGCCCAGGCATGGATTCAAGAATCCCTTTCCTTCTGACTCTTCCTGAACACTCAAGTGAGGCTCTCTTTGCAAGAAAACTCTAGTAAATGTTAATAGAGAACATGAATAAAATCACTGTAAAACACAGATAACAATCATTGTGCTTTTAGATTACTGTAGTCTTTTAAAAAAATTAATTTTTCAATTACAGTTGATATCCAATATTAGGTTTATTAGTTTCACATGTACACCATAGTGGTTAGACAATCATATACCTTACAAAGTGTTCCTCCTGATACTTCCAGTACCCATGTTGCGGGACATTACTGGTAGCGAACTTTTATTCATGCATGCGGCTCAAAGGAGTAGTCTCCAAAGGTCTGAGCCCCAGGCTGCACACCTCACAGGCTTTTATGGCATTTTGCAAGCAAGTGTGGGAATCAATGCTCATCGGCAGATTGTTCACGGGCAAACGGTTCATTGGTGGATTGTTCCTGGCAAACTGTTCTCATGAAAAAATTAGCACATCTACAGAAACAGAACTTGGCATTATGCCTTTTTCTGATGCAAATATACAAGCAGTTACAGAGACAGAACATGGCGATTATTTTCCCTAACACCATACGTAGTTATTAGACTATTATTGACTACATTTCCTAAGCTGTACTTTTCATCTAACTACCAATCTGTAGTCAATCCTTTCAATCTTTTCACCAATCCCCTCAACCGCCCTTCCCTCTGGCAACCATCAGTCTGTCCTCTATATGTAAGAGTCTGTTTCTCTTTTGTTTGTTTATTTTGTTCTTTAGATTCCACATATAAGTTCGTGTTCTGATCCCAAGATGACCAGGTAGAGTAGGCTCTGGCCTCGAAAGCTTCACTTGGCTTCCCGGTGCCTCTCAGGCACTGGCCTCCACCGGGCCAGGTGGCCCCCTGCAGCTGTTATCGTTTCCTCTTATACGGGGAACTGGTTTATTAGCCCACAAATCGTGAACTTCAGCCAACTGCAAAAGATTTTTTCTTAAATATACTTGAATGTTTTCCTGCTTCAAATGTTGACATCATAGGATACCTGCATGCTCCTGCCACTGAATGCCAGTGTCTGATCCTGGAACACAAGTGATTCCCAAATGCTTTGGGGACCTGGAGTGATTGACAGTCACAGATTCCAGTGGAGGACACCCCGGGCTCCCCACAGAGCTTTGTGTTTCCTGTTTCCTTCTGAGACCTTGTAGGTTTCACCCTGAAAAGAGCCTTACCTACACAGGGCAGAGGCCTAACTTATCATGGATCCCTGTGTAATAAGACTTCATGATTCACTAACCACAGCTCATATAATGAGAATTTCAAACTGGAGTAATTTTTTACTAGTTGATGACAAGTAAGAAAAATTGAGATAGAGAAATATTGCAGATAGACATTACTACTTTGAAATTTTGCCAAGGGCAAGCTCTGAAGTGTGCATCAGATTTCATTTTAATTTGAAGTAATATTGTTGTCTTTTGCTTTAAGTGTTGCTGGGATTCTCTGTGTATTTTCAACCTGCGCTCATGTATTCCATTCTGCTCTGTAGAGAGGTTTGTAGGCAAAGCTAGGCAAAAGCAGGCAATATTACACAGTGACTTACACAGAAAAAGAGTGGGGACTTCTGATTTTGTGTTGGTGAGGAAAGCAAGGGGGAGGTAACAGATCATCAGTAGTACTGCTCTTGTTTTATTTAGCAAAGGAGAACACCTACGGGTCGGCATTACTCACACAGACACTTAGCATAGCATGATAACTGTCAGCTCTACCATAAGAAATGCTTATGCCCTGGCTGTGGTGGCTCAGTTGATAAGAGCTTCATTCCATAACAAAAGGGTTTCGGGTTGGATTTCCCGTCAGGGCATACACCTAGGCTGCCGGTAGGATCCTTGGTCTGGGCCTGTACTGGAGGCAATCAATTGATGTTTCTCTCTCTCTTCCTTCCCCTCTCTCTAAAAGCAATGAGAAAATAAAAGTCCTTTGGTGCAGGTGAGGATAAAAAAAAAAAAAAAGGAAGAAAGAAATGCTTATAAAGCCCAAATGACCAAATCATTAGTGAGTTCATTGTCAATAGAAATGCAATTGAAAGACCCTCAGGGCTGGTGTCTTCGACTCTTGTCTCCTCAGGTACTGTGGCTCCTACATGGATCACCAGACTATTTTCCGAGTGCCCAGCCCCCTTGTGCACATTCAGCTGCAGTGCAGTTCAAGGCTTTCTGACAAGCCGCTTTTGGTGGAATATGGCAGTTACAACATCAGTCAACGTAAGCCTGGGATCAGCTCCTTAGAAAACCTTAAACTGGTAAAAGGAAGCTAATACTTTTTAACTCAACTTGGAGAATTTAAAGGAATGGAAACTACTTTATTTCTGCTGTTTTTATAAAAAATACTACACAAATAAATATATAACGTAAAATAAGTATATTATAAATAATATAGTTACATAGTTACATATTTATTACTGTTATAGTTTAATTTATAAAAAATAATATAATCGTTTATTACTGACTTATAAAAATATTTGAAAAATAACATCTCATGCCCTGGCTGGTGTGGCTCTCAGTTGATTGGAGCGTCATCCTATAACTGAAGGGTTGCAGGTTTGATTCCCAGTCAGTACACATGCCTAGGTTGTGGGTTTGATTCCTGGTTGGGGCGCCTAAAGGAGGCAACCGATTGATGTTTCTCTCCTTTCCCCTCTCCCTTCCTCTCTCTCGAAAACCAATGAAAAAATATCCTCTGGTGAGGATAAAAAATATATAAAATAACATCTCACATTATTTCTTAAATATAGAACAAACCTATTTCTTCATTTATTTTTGCCAGCCATCATTCTTTGTAAATATGATATGTACACCAACATTTGATGGATCGGAGACCAACAGTTGTGACTCATTTGGCCTCTGATATATAGGAAGAGCTGGTTGGTCAGGAGAGTTCAGCTACAGTCCTCAGAATGTCAAACTTCACACTGAGAACTGCTGGGAGTGTCCAGGAAGTGGACACTCCAACATTTGAGGAAAGTTGTCAGAACTGGAGGGAATAGATACTGGCTTGCTCAGAAAATTCATGACGTGTTTTAAAAGGGAAAAATTCAGGGTTAACCACTTAGAACTCCACGAGGATGAAACTTGAGAGAAAGCTCTTTTAGACCACATCCTTTTTTTTTTTCTTCTAATCTCCAATATACCTGCTTCTGGATTTAGAATAGTACACTTTTGAATATGAGAATATTAGTATTTCCAGAAAGGACACAGGTACAGAGAAAGCCATCTTATTATTATTATTTTTTAAACATGTTTTATTTATTTATTTATTTTATAGTTTAATGTATTTTAATAGCAAACTTACAGGAACAGCACAGAAGACAGACAACATTAAAAACATGTACTTGCATGTAGGACAACTCAGTTAGAAAAGTATAGCGAATGGATGGAATCTACTGTATGATAAAAATGCTACAAACAGCATTTAGTTGCCATCAATAAGAAATTTACTTGTTTAAAAAAAATCCAAATGCTGGCATTGTCCAGAAAAATTTAACAGGTTTATTTATATTGTTATAAAGTTGAACTGCTGAAACTTGTTCACTGAAACATCTTGACTTGCATTAATGCTTTATGTCCCCGCATTTATATTAAAAAAATTCACACACAAACGAAAATGGAAAAACTGCCAATACCTGATTTCTGTCCCCTATTTTCCACTTGCAATCATATACTTAGGTACCTTTTGACCCCATGGAAAAAAAATATCTAACGTTCAGAACTACCAATAACAGGAAGAAAAGAATTTTTTTTGTTTTTTTAAGAATGAAATGTTTCCCATCATAGTGGACTCTTAAGCACGTTCTCCACGTATGCAGCGTGCTACCTGGATGTCTTTTGGCATAATTGTTACACATTTGGCATGGATAGCACACAAGTTGGTGTCTTCAAAAAGGTCAACCAGATAGGCTTCACTTGCGTCCTGCAAAGCACCAATAGCTGCACTCTGGAAGCGCAGATCTGTTTTGAAGTCCTGAGCAATTTCTCGCACCAGACGCTGGAAGGGAAGTTTGGGAATCAGAAGTTCAGTGGACTTCTGATAACGTCTAATTTCACGGAGTGCCACAGTACCGGGCCTGTAACGATGAGGTTTCTTCACCCCTCCAGTAGAGGGCGCACTCTTGCGAGCGGCTTTGGTAGCCAGTTGCTTCCTCGGTGCTTTACCACCGGTGGATTTGCGGGCAGTCTGCTTTGTACGAGCCATGGTAGAGAGACCTCTTTAGTTACCCCCCTTTTCCTTCGGCTGGAGCTCTGTGAGCTGAAGGAGGCGCTGGCGTTAGAGAGCGACGGTGGCTGCGAACACAATTAAACATATTTTATTGATTATACTGTTACTATTGTCCCGATTTCCCTTCCCTCTGCTCCCCTCCACCCGGTGGACCCCTCCCTCCAGTTGTCCCCCCCTTTTAGTCCATGTCCATTGGTTGTGCATATAGTTCTTCTCAACCTCTTCCTGTCTATTCCATTCCCTCCTACTATGCTTCTTTATTCCTGTACTATCTCCCTCCCTTTCCCTCTTCCCCCCCTCATTGACCTCCCTCCAGTATGTTCCCCATACCTATAGTTCTTTTTCCACTCTTGTTGCCTTTTTAGTTTGCCTTTGTTTTGATTCCCTAGTTTCTGTTGTTGGTTGTTGTGATGCACTTTTCATTTTAATGTTCATAGTTCTGATCCTCCTTTTTCTAAACCAGTTCCTTTAACATCTCATATACTAGTGGTTTGGATCTAATGAACTCTTTCAGTTTTATTTTGTCCTGGAAACACTTTCTCTGCCCTTCTATTCTGAATGACAGTTTCACTGGATAGAGTATTCGCTGCTGTTGGTTTTGGATTTTCATTACTTTGAATATTTCTTGCCAGTCCCTTCTTACCTACAGGGTCTCCCTTGAGAAGTCAGCTGATAGTCTAATTGGGACCCCTTTGTACATGATTCTTTTCTTCTCTCTTGCTGCTTTTAAGATTCTCTCTTTATCTTTAACTTTTGACATTTTGATTATAATATGTCTTGGAGTGTTTCTCCCTGGGTCCAGTTTTTCTGGAACTCTCTGTGTTTCCTGGACCTGTAAGTCTATTTCCTTCCCCAAGTTCGGGAAGTTCTGCTTCATTACTTTTTCACATAATTTTTCAACTTCTAGTTCTTCTTCGCCCTCTAGCGATCCTATAATCTGTATGTTCGATCTTTTATAGCTGTCCCATAGGTTTCTGAACCTCCCATCACTTTCCTTGCTTTCTGTTTCCTCTTTCCACACTGGTTGTTCGTTCCTTCTCTATGTTCCAGTTTGTTGATTTGATCTCTGGATTTTATTTCCTCACCACTTGTCTCATATGTGTTTTTGTTCTTTTCAGTATGAGTGGCTTTCAGTCCTCTTGTCTTGTTCAAGATCTTTTGTTAATTCTGTAAGCCACCTAATAACTATAGCTCTCAACTGAACCTCTGAAAGGTTTCTTATTTGTTTGTCTGTCAGATTCTTCATCTGCTGCCTGGTGAGCTGCGTCACCGGGATTTTTATAGTTGTTTGCCTCATTTTGACAGATTTGTGCTTTGCTTTGCTTCTTGGGCAAGCTATAGGGGGCGGAGCCCGTGTACTCATCACAACCCGGCGACCGGCGACGATCTGCTACCTTTTTTTTGCCACGCTGTGGTGCTTTGTCATCACTACAGGGCGACCGGTGGTGATCTGCAACCTTTTTCGAGGCGCTGTGGCGCTTTGTGTGGGGGCGGGGGTCCAAGATGGATTCCTGCCGTTATTCTCTGCTGGGAGACCGGGATCCGTCCTCCCGCCTTCTGGGCCTCACCGTCCGAGGCAATGCGGGGGCTGCCTTTCCCAGCGTTGGGGTCGCGAGCTGTTGGGGTTCTACTGCAGCCTGGATTGCTCTTCCTGCCGTGTTCCTGGTGCTACTGCAAACAGCGCCGCCTGGTTTCTCGCCCCTCCTACCTGTCTGACGAACGCTGCTGTTTTATAACTTAGTACGTTGGGCTTCCGTGTAGTTTTATTTTCTGGAATTTCTAGTTATCTTTTGTTTTGAGGTAGTTGTATTCCTTTCTAGTTCTAGAGGGAGACCGAGCGTGTCAGTCTAAGCCTCCATCTTATTTTTAATTGTTTCTTTTTTTCCAAACTATGATTGTTTTGCAGCAGCTCATTCTCTCCACTGTGTGCCAGCTCCTTTGCACAAATGCAGTGTCTTAGTGTTTTCATGCTGCTGTGGCAAAACACCACAGACCGGGCAGCTCGTAGTGAACAGAAATCTATTTGTCATAGTTCTTGAGGCTGGAAGTCCAAGAACAGGCTGCTAGTATGGCCAGATGAGGGCCCTCTTCTGCATTGTAGACATCTTCTTGTATCCTCTCATCGCAGAAAGGTCTAGAGAGCTCTGCGGGGCCTCTTTTATAAGAGTACTGATCTCACTTATGAGAGCTCTGCCCTCATGACCTAATCACCTCCCAAGGCACCACCTCCTAACACCACCACATCTGGCATTAGGATTTTAGCATATGAATTTGGCAAAGGGGCATGAATATTCAGACCACAACAGTGAGGAAGGAGAAATAAATATTGTTTCTATTATATGTAGCTATAAGCCAGTATTCACAATTCAAGACCAGAGATGGAATCTTTAACTTGTAGCACGACTGCAGTGAAAAAAAAAAAAAAAGATGGCTGGCTAAGACGCAGTCACTAATTACTCTAGGTCCAAATTTCTAAGATCTGTGGTTACTCATATATCTTGAGACAGAGATTACTTGAAAATATAATGAAAGGCACAGACTTCTCAGAATAATGCATATGATCATAGAGGATTCAGACACTGGAGTCCATTTATAACTCCCTGACATGTCTAATGACTGCACACTAATTGTGCCTGACTCTCTAAGGCGCCTTCCGGCTTTCACTTTCTTTGTGTCTATGATAAAGCCATAGAGCTGTGCCAAGGTTGGAGGTAGTAGAAGTTTGACTGTACACGTGACCTGGCTGTAATGTTGACTCAGAGTTTCTGGTGAATTTGTTTTATTTGCTCTCTTAAATTCTGCTTCTTTTTTTTTTTCAACTACCTCCTATAACCTAGATTTGATGGAGAAATTATGTTATTACTACAGCTATACTGTCAACTCCTTAATCACTTAACACTCTATATTCCTTTATTAATATGGTCTGGTGACTTTTAGGGACCCACATAAGATTTTCTACTTTTTTATTTTCTGTAGCCTGCCCTGCTGGATCTTTTAGATGCTCCTCTGGCCTATGTGTCCCTCAGTCCCAGCGGTGTGATGGAGTTAATGACTGCTTTGATGAAAGTGATGAACTATTCTGTGGTGGGTAATCAAGCCTTTACGCTAACTTTCTTATGAATGAATAACTTGTCAGGGTCACTGTTGCTCCTGGTGCATATCCTGGATCTTTGCAGCTGTATACAAACTACCCCCAAACTCAGTGGTTTACAATGATCATTTATTCTGAATCATGCATCTGTGGGTCTTCTGAGATGTGACTGATCTAGGCTGGGCTCATTGTGTGGCTCTGCTTCAAGTTTGGTACTTCCCAGGTTAGGGACAGCTTTGCTGCTAATGGCTCTTTTCCTCCTTGACCCAGGGGGATAGTCAGTGCAGTGCCAGAAGCAAAGGAAGGGTCAGCAAAATCATTGGTTCCTCTTAAGTTGTGGGCTTGGAATTGGCACACCGTCCCTTGTGTCATACGCCATAAGTTAAAGCAAGTCAGACAGCTAAGGCCATAGTCAAGGGGCAGGGAAATGTATTCTGCACAGTTTGGGGTCATGGCAAGGGTAAGGGTGCATAATATACAATAGGGAGTGAGGATCTGTGGTTAATAATTTAGTCAAACACGATCTTAAATACAAGAATCCTATTTTATGTATGTATTTTTTTACAACAATCTTATTTTAAAACACAGTTCTTTCATATAGAAAGAATCTTAGTCTGCAGAGAAGTAAACTCAGTATGCTGTGAATAAAAGAATTATTATTAGTTTTTATCTGTATAGTTCACATCAATATCACATTGGTGATGACTAAGGGGTGGGGTATTGGATATTCCTCTTTTGGGCAGAAACATTTATGTTGGTTTTTCATTACTATTTGCGCATCATTTCTGAATCTGTCTCCAGTTCCAGGGAGCAATATGGGATGACAGTTCACAGGATCATGTGACACTATTGGTAATAGTTTCTCCTAACGATCAGAATTTAATTCAACTAATTGTGGTGGTGAAGCTATTTAATCTTTTTTATACTCTTGAAGGAATATTGTAGTTAATATAACTACTTGTGAAAAAATAATATTCATGAAAAAATAATCTTTGACTCTATACCTTTTTTTTTAATTGACAAAACAGAATAAAACCTTTTAAACTTATGGTTGATAGCCTTTTGAATCTGTGGGGTCTTCTATTTATTAAGAAAACAAATACTGACCATTATAGCAATTGAGATTGCTTTTTTTCTTTTACATTGTTATTATTCCTTGCTCCAAAGAAAAGTAATTATTGTTACTTTATAATAAGGGCTGTTTTTTTGTAACCATTATTTCTTATTATGCCATTTTGAGAGCTATTCCCAGGAGTCAACTAAGGACTCTTAGAGGCTTGATGAACTATTTTAGGGCAGCAAGTCCTTTCCCTGCCCCTCATGAGAGATATTCCTGGGGGGGGGGGGAAGAAGCAGATAACAAAAATGGTAACTTTCATAAAACCAGAAATGGCTAAGAAATCATACCTTCTAAGAGTATCTGCTAATATACTGTGCCTATCACTAATATAAAGGCAGTTTTTGAAAATACTTTGGAAAAACTGTGATAAATTTATACTGGTATTCCCTAATTCAGGATATGAATATCTCAGGATAAAATCATTTTAAAGAGAGTTTTCCTTACATATAGACTACAGGCCTGTTTTCCTCTAAGATTTAACATTCATAATTTATTCAGCAAACCTTTAATGAGCGCCTACTATTTGGGCAGAGGCTTGAGGTACACAAAAGAGTAAGGCAAAATCTGCAATCTCAGGATATTCCCACTTTGTTTAGGAAGGTAGATAAGTTCAATTTAAATAGTAGCTTATAATTTTTGTTTTTCTTAAAATAAAATCTTATGCATTTAAGTGTAATTAAATAAACAACCCCCCAGAGTTTAACACATTTACACAAAAATAAGAAATCAGATCTGATGAACTCAAAGTTCTAGAAATTACTCCAAAGTGTAAACATTTACTTTTCTCCATGAATGTGTCAGTTTTGAGGAAAACACACTTTTCATTTTATTTGTCATCTTAATCCTTTGTACTTTTAAAGGGGTGCTGCTCATCAGCAGAGAGTCCAAGCTGAGTCTCAGGCTCATGAACGTTCTGTCTGTTCTCTTTCCAGTGGCTCTCAAACCTGCCTGCAACGGCAGCTCCTCCAGGCAACATGGCCCTCTGGTCTGCGATGGCTTCAGGGACTGTGAGGATGGCTGGGATGAGCAGAACTGCACTCAGAGTGAGGAAGGGCCCTCTGCACTCTGCTGTTCTTTCCTATAAAATCGTCTTCAATCAGAATCAAAATTCCTCTGTGGTATTAGGATAATCAACTTGTCTCAGTTTTTCCAGGACTTTTTTAGTTTTAGTACTGAAAATCCCGTATCCTGGGAATCCTCTCAGTCTTGGACAAAATGGGACAATCTGTCACTAACTGGAGTGGAGTGTGTGTGTGTAAGATTTTCATTGCTTACTTGCTTTTAAAGCTGCTCAAGGCTAAAGGATACTGAAGACCTGATATAGAAGTTGCTAGAAACCATGATGGGACATGGCATTTTTTTTCTAGCCCCTGTAGAAACACACACTGCTAGGGTTGTGAACAAATGTGCTATAATTCATAGTCTGCCCATTTTTTGTTGTTGTTTTTCACTAATGGTATAAAAGGACTGAATATGGTAATGATTTTTGTTCAAAAATTTTCTTGGAGAACAAGGTAATAGCAGAGAGGTCATGGCCTAAAGCCACTGATGGGACTGATTCTCAGCAGGTGTGCCTGCCTGCCATCCTGCCTGTCTGCCTGCCTGCCAAAAGCTCTGCTGAGGTGAAGGGACAGGCGAGTGGGGGGTTGCTTCGCTCCCTCAGTCATGTTTCCCAGAGCAGCAAATACCCAGCCTGTGCCTAAGCCATCCTTTGCAGAGTTCAGTGTCATTTACTCAAATCTGTTTTTGACTAGGAAAAACCCTGTCTTCTTTTGTCCATTTTTAGGCATTCCATGCAACAACAGAACTTTTAAGTGTGGCAATGATATTTGCTTTAGGAAACAAAATGCAAAATGTGATGGGACTGTGGATTGTCCAGATGGAAGTGATGAAGAAGGCTGCAGTGAGTAGCAATACATTCCTTCTGACTTCTTCTATTCCCTCTTCTGTTTTTCGTTTTCATTCCCTTCTTGGTGTGATTCCCCTGGCAGAGGTTGCATCAGGCTCAGAGAATAATATTAGTGAACTGAATCTGAAATCATTCCTTAGAATTAAAAACACTAGAGTAGATTCCATCTTCTTTCTTGATAACAAGCATTAATGCACCAGATGTTTATAATGAGAACTTCAGTTTCTATTAACTCTAATCAAGGAATAAGTTCTTAAATTATTTTTAAAAAACTATGAGAAAAGAAATGCATACTGACACACAGTGAATGACTTTGTTAATTGCACTTTATGTTAGAGCAAATGTAAGTGCTCGTTTTTGTTCTAGCTATGGTTTGAGAACTGTAACCTGCTGTATGTTATTGTTACTCGTGTGGCCTCTACTGTGGCAACATGTTCACTCTACATCCTTATCAATACTATTTACACTGGAAAAAAATTGCTCTGATAACTAACGAGTTTTTCTTAATAGGTTTTCATTAGTCTTGGACTTACAAATTCTTTCCCAAATGCTTTTCTCAAATCAGCACAACCTTAAAGACACCCTCAATTCTGTTGCATTTGGAACTAATCTTTTCCTTTTTACCTAACAATGTAAACCCATGGCTGCTGTTCATATCAGTGTAGCTGTTGCTAACAGGTCTCTTCCCTTCCTCACATTATTGTGCAGAAACTGTGCCACAGCCTGCTTTCAGGAGGGAGGGAGTTGGTTAATTGGTGCTCATTCCCAAAAGACCCATACATTACCTCCTATCTAGATAAGCAGATTTCAAATTGCTTACCTGGTTAATCAGTTACAAACTCAGCACTAAACCTTACTTAATTCTATTTTTCTTCCAAGTCTGCCTTTAAGTCACGTGACCCTTCCTCTCCTAAAGGCTGCAGCAGGAGTTCCTCCACCTTCCACCGCATCATCGGGGGCACGGACACGCAGGAAGGGGGCTGGCCTTGGCAAGTCAGCCTCCATTTCATCGGATCTGCCTACTGCGGAGCTTCTGTCATCTCCAGGGAATGGCTTCTCTCTGCAGCCCACTGTTTCCATGGAAACAGGTAGGGCATTTCAATCTGTACTTTAAAGTGGCACACGCTGACCACAGACAATACATCTGCCTTCACGCTGCGGGAAGAAGCTTCCTGTTGGTGGCATTCACTCAATCTAATTGATAGTTTTTGTTTGTTTGTTTGGTTTTTTTTGAAACCAACTGTGTGCCAAACATTTCTTCTAGAAATTATTGAATATATGTATGTATGTATATATATACACATACACATGTACATACATATATTCAATCAACACAAAAGAACATCAAGAATGGATAGGCTAAGCCCTGGCTGCTGTGGCTCAGTGGATTGAGTTTCGACCTTCGAGCCAAGTGTCGCTGGTTTGATTCCCAGTCAGGGCACATGACTAGGTTGCACGTCAGGTCCCCAGTTGGGGGCGCAAGTGAGAGGCAACCACACAGTGATGTTTCTCTCCCTCTCTTTCTCCTTTCCCCTCTCTCTAAAAATAAGTAAATAAACAAAACAAAATAAATAAATAATAATAAAAAAAGAATGGATAGGCTTTTACTAAACTGAAAAAACAGGATAGGGCTTTCAAGTCAGAGGGAGCCAGCCTATGGGAGTGTGTGGACGGTGTGGAGAAGAGTGGGCATCGGAGGACGGCTGGAGCATGGACATCCCTCTTGGAGTGAGGAGGTAACAATTCCACACCCAGTTTCCAATGTGGTGATGGGAGTTTCCACCAAGCAACTTTCCCACATAATCTGGGTGCACTACATTGAACTCAGTTCTGACACTCTCTACCTACAAATAGTGTCATTCCCACAGGTTAAGAGCTTAGTCCTACAAGACTGTCCCCTTCCCACATTCCAGAGGCCAATTGCAAGTCCAGGTTGTCACCTTTACTTCTGACCATCCTACTATTGATGGAAAGTCAAACTACCTTCTCCTTGAGTTCTACTTGTTTGCTAAAGGGTCTCACAAAACTCACAGAAACATTTATTACTGGACTACCAGCTTATTATAAAATGATATAACTCAGGGATAGCGGAATGGAAGAGATTCATGGGGCAAAGTATGGGGAAAGGGCGAGGAGCTTTCATGCCCTCTTTGAGAGTGCCGCTCTCTCCAAATCTCCATGTGTTCACCACCCAGGAAGCTCTCTGAACCCTGTCCTTCTGGGTCTTTATGGAGATTTCATTATATATATATTAGATTAAACCATTGACCACAGGCAATTGATTCCACCTCCAGCCCCTCTCCCCTTCTAGAGGTCAGGAGGGTGGGATTGAAAGTTTCAAACCTCTAATCAAGTGGTCAGTTCTCCTGGCAACCAAGCATCAACTTAGGCAGATCCAAAAGCCACCTCATTAACATAACAAAAGACACCTATATCCCTCTCCTCACTTAGGAAATTCTGAGGGTTTTAGGAGCTCTGTGCCAGAAACAAGCTGAAGACCAAATAAATCCTTCTTATTATAAATCATAGTATCACAGAGGGGCATTTTGAAAAGGGCCGTTAACACTGGCATTGGAAGGGCTCTGCATGCCTTTGCCAATGGTATTATTATGGAGCACATTCCCTTCCAGCTAAGGGAAATGGCAGGCTCAGAAAATAACTTCACTTAAAATATAACCTTATTTAGAACCTACTGGATCTTAGATACAAAAACTTTATTAATTTCTTATTCAAAAAAATTTTAAGTGGATGGCATATTTCAACAAAATTGTACAGTTACAGTGTTTGCTTCTGGAAATTACAGGGTTCTTCTCAATGACTAATGCAGCTTTTATGTGACCTGTAGTCTTTTATGCTATGAGACTGCTCCAAGTAATATGTTAACCTTAATACCCTTTCAGGATCCACTACTATGGATGAGATGTCAGCTAAGCAAATCAGGGACCACACTGTTTGGGTTCTGTCCTTATTTTTCTCCCAAAGCTTCCACATTCTCTTCATCCCACCGGGGTAAGACTGCTGCGCTGGTGGAGATAGAAACCTCACAGAGAGACTACGAGACTCTTGGTGACTTTTTGCAAGGCCGCAGGGGTCAGGATTAGAGCTCTGAAGGATTAACAGGGAGTGTGGCCCCTGTGAATGGTCCTGCTTGAGCAGTCAGGGCAGTGACCTTTAAAGCTTCTGGTAGTTTGCAAAGAAGAATTCCATTAAATTCCTGCTTATAAGCACGTTAATTTCTAATCTGTTTTGGTATTCGTATCATTTAAATTTGGCAAAAGGGTTCCCAGACCACCATTTTACTGGTCCTGGCTTTCTCCATCAAATAATACTGTCAGCATCAATAGGAAGAATATAACATTAATTCTAGTCACTAACATTCTTGGCCTGTGCATGATTTGTGAAATACCCATGGCAAGAAAACTTACAACATTTTCTTAGGATGTCGCTGAGGGAATTTCCTGGTACATAGCTATCATTCACCACCCTTACTATACCTTGCTTTATCTCTTTTATCTCTGGTTTTACTGTGGAAACAAGGGAGACTCAGAGAAGGTGTGCTTTTTGCTATGTCTGTGGACAGAACCAGTGACTATGACAGGGACTGAAAGACAGGCCTCCCTTTCCTCACCTCTCTGAGGAGTGCTGGCTTCATCCTTTGGTTCTTTAAGCCACTGACCTAGTGCCTCATTCCTTCTCTGCCAGGCTGTCAGATCCCACACCATGGACCGCTCACCTCGGGATGTATGTGCAGGGGAACGCCAAGTTCATCTCCCCAGTAAGAAGAATTGTGGTCCATGAGTACTATAACAGCCAGACCTTTGACTATGATATTGCCTTGCTACAGCTCAGTAATGCCTGGCCTGAGACCCTGAAGCAGCTCATTCAGCCAATATGCATCCCTCCTGCTGGCCAGAAAGTTCGCAGTGGGGAAAAGTGCTGGGTGACTGGCTGGGGACGAAGGCATGAAGCAGGTATGTGTATGGGTGAATGACCATGCTCTTCCTCTCCAGATAATAATAACTAAGGTTGGCATAGTGCTGTGGGATTCACAGAGAGGGCTTTTGTACGTGGTGTTATTTGAGCCTCTAATGATGCTGAGAGGTAGAATGGAAGAAGGTATTATTATTTCTGTTTTATGATACTTTCCCTTTACCTCCAAAAGAAGCAGGACCCACCTCATGAGGGGTGAGGGTGAGGGTCTATGAGCAGGGCAAGATTGAATAGATAGCCTTTCAAACACTAAGGTGTTCGCTAGGTTTTCCACTGTAAAAGAACAGGACATTCTTTCTTGTTTTTAGGCTCCCTTTTCATCCAAAGAAGTGCCCCATTTTCGTAAAGAAGAGAAGAATACACACACACACACACACACACACACCCTACTGTGTTAACTCATAGACAGCTGTCTGGGGAATTATACAAGTGTGTCTTGCACAAGGAAAACTAACCAAGGTGAATGGAGTGAGGTCTGAAATCTAGCCTACCCTCTGTTTTCCGGACTATACATTCAGGCCTGGGATTCTATCAGCCTGAATTGGTCTGCTGAGAGGTGAT
Source organism: Furipterus horrens (assembly GCF_987537825.1). Classification (NCBI taxonomy): domain Eukaryota; kingdom Metazoa; phylum Chordata; class Mammalia; order Chiroptera; family Furipteridae; genus Furipterus; species Furipterus horrens. The sequence continues at coordinate 95,731,508 of NW_028327171.1, forward strand.
GGCTTTTTAGATTTTCTCCACCCAGAATGGGCATCTTTTTCATTATGCACAAAGGTCTGAGTCTTTGATAGGGTAGCCCTACATCTGCCCTGCCAAGATTTTTCATGATCTAGGACTCATGATTGATTCTAAATATATAGTGAAAAGAAAAGTCCAAAACTTGGTGAATAGCTTCCCAAGAGCTAGTGCTAATCCTTTCCCTTAACCGCCCAACCATCTCAGATAGGGTAGAGATGCCAGAAGAGTAGGTGGAAGCTGCATAAACCACCTTCCATTACCAAACTGGAATTACAACTAAGTTATAGAAAAATCACCCTGAATAATCAATTAAAGATTCATTGTGGGCAGCTTCTCAAATGCTCACTGCCTTTACTTAGTTATTGAAGTTATGATCTTCACCACCAGTTTGGGCCTGCTGAGGTCTCAGTAGACTCAGTGGGGGAAATTAGCTAACTGCTTGAATACTCATAACCTATCAGGACTTTAATTGCTTTATCATATATCACAGGAAGAAAGAGTCTGTCTTCTCAACCAACTTATCAGGAGGCATTTTCTGTACAAGCATGAGTGTATGTGTGTATTTTTCTGAGCCATCTTAGCCAGATAGTTTTAAGAGTGAAAGGGCTGTATCCAAAATGCTATGTGTTTATGGTTTTTGGGACACTCCCTTGTATCAGTTGTGCTGCTCCATTTGACTAGTAAGTATTGGTAATAACTGTTGCTGACTCACAGTACCACTGAGAGCAGGAAGACATGGTGCAGAAGAATGGCACCGAGGCTCAGGTGGTTGAGTCCAACTTTGGGTCTGAATTCTGTTCTGTAACTTGCTAGTTGTGTGCCATTGGACAAGTTCTCTAACCTCCTAAGCCTCCATATCTTCTTTAGGAATTTATCTAAAAAATTGTTATTGAGGATAAAAGAAGATAGTGTGAGTAAATTGTTTCATAAGACCTTGAATAAGTATAGTCATTTCCATGACTTCTGTTTCCAATATGTTTTCCAGACAATAAAGGCTCCCCTGTTTTGCAGCAAGCAGAGGTAGAGCTCATTGACCAAACACTCTGTGTTTCCACCTATGGCATCATCACTTCACGGATGCTCTGTGCGGGCGTCATGTCAGGCAAGAGAGATGCTTGCAAAGTAAGTCATCAGACTGTTCCCTTGCCTGACATGTTCAACTTCCCATAAATGTTTTCACATTTAATCTTCATAACCCTGGGAACTAACTAAGTTGGTGCTTCACTTAATTCAGATATTAATTATAATCCAATTCTCTTAAGATCATGGAAAGGTGATTAAATAATTGGGTCCATAAAACTCAGTTTTCTAGTCCCCATGTATTTTACTCCAATATTTAGAGAATGAAGTCAGCATTTTTCATTTCTCCATGATTTTCTTAGAACCAAAAACTAAAAAACAAAGCAACACACACACACACACGCGAGTGTATGAGGACTGCTACTTATTTCCTTAAGCAGCAACCATTTACTTTATGAAATAACAAAGGCATTATTCAGGCACTCCTTTAACATAGATTGTGGGAAAGGAAAGAGGACTGGGAGACATGAGACAGGACCCTCATTGCTTGCCTCTGTCATCTCCTGACAGTGGTAAAGTTGGAGGTCACTTTTGGGGGGACAATGCTCTGAGCTTCCGATTCCAGTCTATGCAGATATCTAACTGATTTCCAAAAAGTGGACAGGTGGTTTATAGAATGAGAAGGACAGTGGGAGCTCGTCCCCCATCTTTCCACAACCCTAGCCCTCATGCCATAGAAACTCAACTTATTATAATAATGATTTCTATCTTCTGAAGTCCCATTTTGTCGTATATCTTCATTTTACAGAAGAGGAAACTAGGGCACAGAGAGGGTAAATAAATCACCCAAGTTCACATAGCTAGTCAATAAATGCCTGACCAAGGATTTGAACGCTTATTTCTCTAATGCTAAAACACTACGTTCTGGGTGCTTGATGCAGCCAGTCAATTACCAAGTCCTGTTCCACCTAGCCACCAAGGGTTACAGGTTGAATTAGTTTTAGTAGAGTTGGTGTGGCAACAATTTAAAAAATAAAAGAGTCCAGTTTCTTTACTAGTCAAAATTTACCTAAATCAGGTTTAGAATTGTGAAGGTAGAATACCCTCTGAGTACATTACAACTTTTCTTATTCTCCAAAATGAGAAAATAAAAATCTAGATATTATAATTTACATGATGAATATTGCAGGAATTATTTTATACTTTAAATTATTTTACTTTTGCTTTGTGGAGATTTCAGAAGGGACTCCCAAGTAAGGGTGATATGTCTGTGACAGTTGTCAGTCAGCGATCCTTAGGGTTGCTGCATTGGACCTGGCTAACTACACAAGGTCTCTTTTACTTTCTTCTTTGGGATTGTGAGCCAAGCACTGAAGTTGCATGGCCTCAAGGTAGAAATTAACCTTCCAAGGTAACCGTGCTTCATAAGGTTATTGTGAAGATTAACTGACCCCAAACAGGGGTTAGCACATAGCTCACATTGAATGTTAGCTATTACTACTACTACTACTACTACTAAAACTACTACTATTGAGGTTTATTATTTTGGGGAGAAGTATGTGAGAATTGTGTCCCCTGCAAAAATATTCTAATGTTATTCTTGGCCTAAAGAATTGAGTTTTTTGTGATGAATACAGAATTTAAATTATAAGAAGGATAATTCTAAAATGACATTAAAAGTTTCACATTATTTCTTTCTCTCTCTTTTTTTTTTTTTGCACACTATTTCTTGACACTTGCCCAAACTACATAATAATTAGTCAAGCAAAAACCTGTCAGAATGGGAGTTTTGAACACAATCCATTAGAGACATTAATGACAAAATGAATGGCAAATGTACTTCATGCTTACATTATTTTCTTGTGTAGGGAGATTCGGGTGGACCTTTATCTTGTCGAAGAAAAAGTGATGGAAAATGGATTTTGACTGGCATTGTTAGCTGGGGACATGGATGTGGAAGACCAAACTTTCCTGGTGTTTACACGAGGGTATCAAACTTTGTTTCCTGGATTCATAAATACGTCCCTTCTCTTTTGTAATTATCCAAGTCAGATTTTTGACTATAATTTATGTGATAAATTATTTTAAAAAGAATGCAGTAATTATAAATAAAATGAGACACCTAATTTTTTTCCTCAGCAAACTTGAGATTGCATATGTTTGGTATTCATTGAAAAGCAGAGAGATGTATTTTATTCCATAAAATATTGTTTCAAGGATATAGCCATATTCATTCTCAAGCATTAAAAGCCATTGATTCAGAAATGGAAGAGATATCAGGTAATGTTATGCACTAAGTCTCTAAAATAAGATAAGAAACAGATGAAATGCTAAGATATTCATTCTTATGTTCCTTTTCAAGGTAAGGCTACTTATAGGTTACTTAAAAGGTTTTAGGCAAATCTGATGTATTGAAATAACAAATTCATTTAAAAAAATGTCTGATCTAATGAACTTTACACAAAAAATGTCTCCTTTACAAGTGCAAATAAAGCTAAACTCAGTTATCAGCACAGGAAGTACCTATATTGTTGTTTTCCAATCCGGATTTGTCTAACTATATCATAGTAAACTTTCTTTAACCATGGCACATGGTAATATTATGTTCTGAGAAATGAATCAACCAATAACAGAACTGACAGTAATTTTCACTGAAATGATAGAATGAAGCATCGTGGTCATTGGATTGAAAGCACTTGCATGGCATTTAAGGAAATCGCAGTAATTCTCATCACCAGTTGAAAGCAAGGAAATTTTTAAATGATTGCTCTGAAAATGAAATTTTTTAGAAGTATTATCATCTGAATTTTGGTTCTTTTATAAAATTCCAATTGCCAAGAATTTCTTTTATTTTCAGGGACTTGTGCTACTTAGCATAGTTGTAAACCTGTAGTACATGCGTAACACATCATAGTTATTGATTTGTCTGCATGTAGAGGGTTTCACACCTGATTTCAGAGTAATATTTTTATTAATTGAAGTCAGGTTTACCAATACCACCAGACAGGTAAAAACAGCAGAAAGGAGAAAAATAATACCATTTTTTCCCCTGGGACAAAGAGTAATAATAAAGCTATTTTTAACTAAGGTTCAGAATAATAGAAATGGTTTTCGTAGGAACTCAGAAAATCTTAACATAACAGTAAAAGGAAAGAGAGCAATAGGTATCATCCCCTGGATCAGATAGAAAGACTGAAATGTTGATGATTTTCTTAAGACAGTAAATATTTTCCAGTACAGTATTCCCTCACTTATTGCAGGTATTACGTTCTAGACCCCACTGTGATAGGTGAAAATCCACGAAGTAAAAACCTTACATTTATTTTAGTATATATATATATATATATATTAAGGTTTTATAAACCCTTCCCAGACACTTATAAACCATTTCCAGTCCTTTATTAACCTTTCCCACTCCCTTATTAATCTTTTCCATACTTTTATAAACACTACTTATGATGTTAAACATATTCTACACTCTTAAACCTGTGTAACTTTAATAACATACATATACAGTACCGCAAAATCCCATGATATAGCAAAAAATCTGTGATAAATAATTAAATATAATATTTTTAAAAATCCAGTGATACTGTGAGGCCATGATAAGTGAACTGCAATATAGAGAGGGACTACTGTACACCATACATATTTTGATTTTCTGAAAAACCTTTTCCCTCAGATAAAGGATAAACCATTTTGGATAAAACATTCAGAAAGAATGATACCTTCCTCAATACGTCCCTAAGGATGCAGTAAGCTGGCTATGGCATAGTGCAATTCAGAGGGCCAGGTGTACCACTTAATGCACAAAAGGGACTCAGACACAGTTCACTGTGTAGAAGAGCAAATTAGCCCAACAGTTCTTAAACTCTACTTTTATTTTGCCTGGTATTGCTGTGACCTAGGTACAAGACGAATTTACTTTTTACTTTTGGTTACTTCTGAGAGGATTTGTTATTCAACAAAATACACCAAAACCTTGTATAAGTTTGTGATCTCAATTAAGAGAAGGAGGAGGGCCAGCAAGATTTATCAGATTCCTCTGAGGGAGTTTTTCAAACCACACATACATGCTGCCATTCTAAGCACTTGCTGGTGCTAATGTGACTCTACCATATTCCTCGGCAGTACAGAGCTGGGGAAAAGGTTGAGAAACACTGACCTGGCTATTTCATGCCAAGATACCTTGAGCATCTGAAGTATATGGCGGTATATACTTGATCCTTGCAAAGATGTGAATAGAGGCGAATCCTAAGATGGGTTCAGTTGGCAGAGTAGAATGGCCTTCATACACTAAGACAGGAGCATTTCCAAGACTATTGGGGAGAATTTGTAGGGACTCATACTCTTCTTCACAAGTGCCTTTAACACTCTGAAATGAAATATCACAAGCCAACCAAATACTTCTCAGTTGATGAGCCTGAAAGTCTGACCCAATTTCTGATGTTTGGAGTAGAACTGCTTGTCACTTGACAACATATAAGTACAAACTTGTGTTTTCAAGAGCACAGATCTATTTGAAGGTAATAAGATGCTTTGGTGCTTTGGTGATCTCACTTTGATGATGTTAGATTATTTTTTGGGTTATACAATAACCATTTGGGAAATTATTTTCTGTTCAGGAGGACAGAAAGAAGGACAAGTACTATGACAAGAAAAGCAAAATTGAATTTTGCCTTAGCAACAAGTACATTTTAATTTTTAAATGTTATTTACATTAAATTCCTTGAACGAACTAAAGAAATTAAGTCAGAAATAATTTCAAATTATTTTAAAATGACTTTTGTAAGAATGGTACATTTTTTAAAGGCATGTTTAAAGAAGTATTTATGAAAGAACAATACCCTTTGAAAAGCTACACCCTTAGGAATAGATTTTGAAGAAATTAAACAAATCCAGGTAGAATTTGGATCCTCATTGACTAATCCTTTACTTTCATCAAGAATTGTTTAATTTAAACTCAATTCTACCTCCAGGGAGAAACACTTCCTTCTAATTCGTTCTGAAGTCTTAGTTTGGAGCCAGTCTAGAAGGATAAAAAAAGAAAAGTCCTCTACTAGAGGTTGGGACACTCATCTATATTCTAGGTTAGCTGTCTGGAGATTAAGAAATCTGCAGTTTCGAGAAATCAGGAACAGGTTTCAAGTAAGAATTTAAATGGTTCAGGTAATATTGGGAGGTGTTAGCAAGTGTCAACAATCAAGAAAATATGGCATGACAGGAACACAAATTAATATTGAAAGAAAGTATATTGAATCAAGGGTTATTGCCGGATGCTAAAGGTCATGGCTGGGTATTAGTTACAAAGTTACTAATGGTCATGGAAAGTAAGGCAATATTTACTGAGTCTCTGCTACTTGCCAAGCACAATAATACATGCTTTACTTTAATTACTTCATTTAATTCTCCTAACACTACTGAATAGGAATTATTTTGTAATCAGGAAATAATCTCATATTAAACACCTTGTCCATTAACACCTAGATTGTGAGAGTTCTAACTACCTGTCTTCAAAACCTTTACTACCATAGGGGTGCCAGCTGTGTTTAGGGGTTAGGCTTATGGAATTCTGGAATGTAGTCTACATTACAAAATGCATAAACTTTGCTTTACCATAATCAAAAAACATGAGGAAATCTAGTTTAGAGTGTGTTTGTTGCAGGAAACAATAGCTTTTTGATTCTCTGGGGAAGTGAAGAAGATTTCAGTCACTTGTTCATGGAGAAAAGATAGCTTGGAAGACAGCTACAATCCATCTGGCATGAGAGGAAATCTCCCACTGAGACTGAGATCCCACAATCAATGAGGAAACTATGAGAAAGGTTGTCTGGGCCCTGTGCAAGGATAGAAGTCTGAGTTTGAGGGGTCTTGGTGCTTCTAGTTGGGGTCTCGAGCCCTGGGCCTAGAAAACCATCATTGCTAGGAATATCATTCAAGTTAATCGACACATAGAGAGTGCACTGTGCTGGATGCTGAGCTAAGTACTGGGAATACCTAGGTACCTCAAAAGTTTAAAGATTTACTGGTCATACTTCACTTTAGCCATTCTGGACTCTTTCCTGCTTCTCAAACAGTAAGAGTCAAACAGGTTCCAGTGCCAGGTCCTTTTTCCTGGAGTTCCCTGTTCTTTCTGAAATCTGAACAGCTAACTAACTCCTTTACCACCTTTAACTCTGTTCAAATTTCAACTTTTTAAAAAAAAAATTGAGGCATATTTAATATGCTTCAGGTGTACAACATAATTAGTTGATATTTGGATAAAATTATCGCCACAGTAAGTCTAGTTAACATCTGTCTCTATACATAGTTACAAAATTCTTTCTCATCATTAAAACTTTTTAAAATTTAAATATTTTGTTTTATTTTGATTTAATCTTTGTTGTACTTTTTTCCATTACCATTTATAACCTCCTTCCCCTTGTAGTCACCACACTGTTGTCCATGAGTGATTTTTCCTTTTGGTTCCATCCCTTAATCCCTAACCTCCCCCGCTGCCCAGCTGTCATCCTGCTCTCCATCTTCTTAACAACTTTCAAATATGTGATACAGTATTATTAATTACAGTCACCATGCTGTACATTACATCCCCAGGACTTATTCATTTCACCTTCTTTCTTTTTAAATATGTTTTATTGATTATGCTGTTACAGTTGTCTCAATTTCTTTTCCCTCTGCTCCCCTCCACCCAGTGACCACCCTCTCTCCAGTTGTCCCCCCCCCCTTAGTCCATGCCCATTGGTTGTGCGTATAGTTCTTCTCAACATCTTCCTGTCTACTCCACTCCCTCCTACTATGCTTCTTAGTTCCTGCATCATCTCCTTCCCTTTTCCCCCTTCCCCCTCTCCACTGATCTCCCCCCATAATGTTCCCCATACCTATAGTTCTTTTTCCACTCTCGTTGCCTACTTAGTTTGCCCTTGTTTCAATTCCCTAGCTTCTGTTGTTGTTGTGATACAGTTTTCATTTTAATGTTCATAGTTTTGATCCTCTTTCTTCTAAACAAGTCCCTTTAACATTTCATATAACAGTGGTTTGGATCTGATGAACTCCTTCAGTTTTACTTTGTCCTGGAAGCACTTTCTCTGCCCTTCTATTCTGAATGACTTTGAATATTCATTACTTTGAATATTTCTTGTCAGTCCCTTCTTGCCTGTAAAGTCTCCTTTGAGAAATCAGTTGATAGTCTAATTGGGGCCCCTTTGTACATAATTCTTTTCTTCTCTCTTGCTGCTTTTAAGATTTTCTCTTTATCTTTAATTTTTGACATTTTGATTATAATGTGTCTTGATGTGGTTTTCTCTGGGTCCAGTTTTTCTGGAACTCTCTGTGCTTCCTGGACCTGTAAGTCTATTTCCTCCCCCAAGTTAGGGAAGTTCTGCTTCATATTTTTTCACATAATTTTTCAATTTCTAGTTCTTCCTCACCTTCTGGCAACCCTATAATTCAGATGTTCATTCGCTTATAGCTGTCCCATCGGTTTCTGAGCCTCTCCTCATATTCCCCACTTTTTGTTTCCTCTTTCTGCACTGGTTGACTGTTTGTTCCTTCCCTATGTTTTGATTTGTTGATTTGATCCCTGGTTTTCCTTTCCTCACCACTTGTCTCATATGTGTTTTTGTTCATTTCAGCAGCTAGCCTTCATTCCTTCCCCATCTTGTTCAAGATCTTTTGTTAGTTCTGTAAGCTGCCTATGACTATAGCTCTGAACTGAGCCTCAGAAAGATTATCTATTTGTTGATTGGTTAATTCATGTATTTGCTTTTTGGTCAGCTGCGTGACTGGTATTTCAATCATGATTCCTGCCATCCTGACTGTTTTCATTTATCTTTCCTTCTTGGGCAGGGCTGTCACACCTCCTACGCTATAGGGGGCAGAGCACTGTGCACTTGTCAGTACCAGGCGACCCTTCTCACCACACTGTCGCACTTTGTGTGGGGGCAGGGGTCCAAGATGGATTCCTGCCGTTATTCTCTGCTGAGAGACTGGGATCCTCCTCCTCTGTCCCCACACCTTCTGAGCCTCACAGTCCGAGGCATTGGGGTCTGCCTTCTCTGGCGTTGGAATCGCGAGCTAACGGGTTCAGTCTGTAGCCCGGGGTGGTCCCCAGGCGCTTTTCTCCTCCCCCTAAATACGGGTGTCTGTGCTTACAATGGTCTGTCACTGCAGCCACCAGCACAGCTTGATCTCTCTGCCCCGGCTTCGCCCCTCCTACCCATCTGGTCGAACACCGCTTGTTTATAACTTCATACATTGGACTTCCATGTAGTTTTATTTTCTGTAACTTCTGGTTATTTCTGGTTTTGCAGTAGTTGTATTCCTTCTTAGTTGTGGAGGGAGACAGAGAGTATCAGTCTAAGCCTCCATCTCGGCCAGAAGTTTCATTTCACCTTCCTAATGAGGTGTAACTTGATCGCCTTATTTATAATTGCAACTATTTCCCTTCCCCCAACCTTTACCACTGAACACTCCAGCCTTGCTTACTCTGATTTACTTTTTTTGTCCACCACACACATTACCTTCCAGTATTCTACAAACATAATTTATTAAGTTTTGTTTCCTTATTAAATATAAACTTCATTTATATTTAGCTATCTCTTCATACCTACCTCAAGCACCCAGAAGAATGCTTGACACATAAGAACTCAGTACTACTTGTTAAATTAAATTGGACTAAATACGTGACATATTAAGCAGAAGCACAATGGGTATTGGTAGCAGAGAAGAGTATGGATAACTTTTGGTGTAGGGGGGAGTCAGGGAAGGTTTAGTACAAAAAGTATGTTTCAGCTAAGATTTAAAGATAAATGGGTGTTGTTTACATAGAAAGTGGGCTGGAGTGGGAGGATGAACATTCCAAGCAGAGCAAACATCATATACAAAGAAGTGAGGGTGGCAATAAAATAGGCTAGGTAAGGGCCTGCCAGGAAGAGGAATCTGGTCAGACCAGAGGGGTCTACTGACTACTGAATGTCTGAGAAGAAAGACTGTATGTCAGTTATTGTAGGCAAAGTATATATTCAGGTTCTCTTCTCTTTGCTCCCCAGATTCATTCTGTGCTCTGAGCCCCCAGAGACTGGTACCCAGTCTCCATCACTGGTTTCCAGTAGGAGTCTCAGGCAGGACACTGGCAGTTTGGGAAAGGGGTGAGAATATTTCTTCCTCTCTGTTTCTTCCTTGCTGGGCTGCACTTGGGACAGTGGCTGCAACTTTTTTTGACGACGTATTCTGTCAGGAGGGCCCTCCTCTGTGGCCCAGGAAGCCTCAGAGTGCTGATGGATTTCTGCTGTTGCTACTCCTTAGGTGCCTCAGCACCCCTTCTTGGTTCCTTTAACTCTGCTCCTCCATAAAAAATTCCCACCTGAGAATGCAGTCAATTCCTGCAGGATCTGCCTCTAACAGAGGAAAGCAAGGAAAGCAGAAGTCCGTGAATGGCTGCCATCAGCAGATCCCCATCCAGCAGGCAGGTGGAGTCCAAAGTCCGGATGCTCTGGGAGCAGGTACCAGACAGCTAGAGACCTAATATTGAGGCAGTATCTGCACAGTGAGGGTGCCAGACTTTCTGGACACAAGTCATCATCTTCTGAAGTGGAGCTCATTTATATGCGTCCTGTCCACATCTCAAACTGCTCTCAGTGTGTGTGTGCTGGGGGCAGGGGTGAGGCCTAGGGAGGCAAGCCTGCTCTGAACAGAAGCTCGGAGAATCAGCACATACTCCCGTTTAGCAAACATAATTCCAGGCTCCCGAAACCAGAAGTTGTGAACTGTGGATTGTGTGTGGGCGTGTATACCTTTCCCTCAGGGTGCAGAGGAGTATGTGGTGGTGGTGGGGTGTCTGCGACGACTCTTCCCAAAGGTAGAAAATAATAGCCAATATTTATGAATATCTGCTACGTGTCAGTTGCTGTTCTGATTGTTTTACTGACGTCCATCTACTCTTTGAACCCTGGCGACGACTCCATTAGGTGGGTACGAATATTATGCCAATTTTCCAGATCAGGAAACTGGCACAGAAAGATGACACCCAAAGCCTCACAGTGAGGAGTTCTGTGAGAGGGAAGAAACTTGGGCGGTCTGGCTCCAGAGCCAGCTGTCCCCTCCACCACTGACACCATCTCTGCCTGCCCCTGGGCTTGTGTTCTTGTATGTTCTTGTGTATTACCATTCATTTTCATATGCTCAGAACAGTTGACTTCTTGATTAAACGAATGAACTTTTGCTAGGCAGCGAAAGCTGGGTCAAGCCCCAGAAACAGCTCCTGAGGGTGGAACGCCAACTTTCTTCTGCGGAAGGGCGCTGCCAGGTCATCTGTGCCTCAGTTCTCCAGCCAGCCAGCCAGCCCCTCGCCTCAGCTTCTGTTTCGTATCTGCACGAACAGGGAAAGGCAGAACCGGCAGCGCCCTGAACAAACCAGAAAAACAGCCCTCCTCTGCTTGGCTCCGGAGCCCGCGGCCCCGCCCGCAGCCCGAAGTCCCTCCATCCCCCTCCGGCCCTCTGGTCCCACCCGCCGGGGGTGGGGGTGGAGAGTGAGCACCGGGAGGCAGCTTTGGACTCTGCACCCTCGGGTGTGTGCCGCCTGCTTCCCAGCGGGCTGTTGAGCCTCGCTCTGCCGTCCATGGAAGGAGCCAGACCCCTCTCGCCCGGAGAAGAGCTGGAGCTCTCGGAGGTCCGGGGGCAGTCGGACGAGCAGACGCCTCTCAATGGAGCCGTCCAGGCCGAGGAGCCAAGACCAGCCCAGGTAAGCTCTCTTGGCTCTGGCTGCGTCGCCCCAGCGCGCTGGGATCCGGGCTCCCCGCCAGGACCGGAGGCTGGCAGCCGCAGTGTAGGGTTTCCAGCCCGCTCTCTCGGCGCCACGGGCGCTGGGTGCGGCTGGTTCTCAGTGGAGCGGACCCCGGAATGCCCAGCCTGAGCCTGCCCGAGGCCCCTCTCGGCTCTCCGGCCCCCGTGGAACTTTGAAGAATCCTACCTAGGAGGTGCGTGGCTCCTCTCTTAGGAGAGAGAATCCCCGTAGAAAGGGGTGGTTTTTAAAAAGTCCTGTATCTTTTAATGTAGTTTTTCTTTCTGAAATAGAACTAGAGTGATAGACGGCATCTTCTCCTTTTCCTCAGAACCTCTTGGCTTCCTCTTTGCTACTTTGCCGCTTCCACCGTCCTCCTAACTCTCACCCACCGCCCACAATTCCCCAGCTTGGTGCACATCCGCGAGACACACACTTTCTGTCTTTAACCAACGTGGCCACTTGATTTCACAGCAAGAGAGATGGTGAGAGTGGAAGAAGCGGCAAGAACAAGAAGGGCTGGTGGGATGGGGGAGGGGGTGTGGATGTGGGTGGGGGGTGCGATGGGAGGGCTGTGAGGTTGCCCTGCTTAACTGAAGGGAAATAATTTAAAAGATTTTGTGCCGAAGAACTGGACTGTGCCTCATTTGCTTCAGCCTCATCCCAGTCTCTCAGGAAGTCCTTGGTAATGTTCTGGCTGAACTCTTTTCTGATTAAGCCTAGCAGTGATGGGAGCATTATTCATTCTCATCAAATGCTTGTAAAGCAGCAGAGACTTTGAATTCTCAGCCATGTACCTTGTCATTAACCTCTAAGGCTGGCTTGAGTTTTACTGGGTACATGGAACTCCCCATATGCATAGTTCCAACCGTGAAAGCATTGATTTTGCTTCCATATTGATACCTGGAAATATTGTAAAGTCTGCTTTTAGTTACCTATAGGTGCCCTGGAGAGTAATTTGGTACCTTATATTTGAATGACAGATGAACACAGAAGAATGGAAGTTGGAGGAAGATGGTCTAATCCTTGTGCAAGTGACAACTGTGGGCTTGCTATATCAATCCTCCAAGGAAGTGTGTAGGAAGGGGAATTGGGAATACTGGCCTCGTGTTAGATAGACCCAACACACTCCACGGACTTCATTGTTTGGGACTGAATCCAGAGATCCCAGGCCTTGGTGACAGCACCATTAAAAGATGTGCCTCTGGGGCAAGGTGCTAAGGTCTGTATTTTCCCAGCTCTCCAATGGTGGAATGTAATGGGGATAAAAGAGCTTCTTCGTGAGGCCTGGCAATGTCTTGATGAAAACAGTAGAGTAGAAGAAAATGCTGAACACATGTAGGGCATCAGCATCATATTATTTTTTAACATCTGCCTAGTATAGATTGCTCTTTCATGTTCTAATTACTTCCTCTTGAGTCAGGTATATATAAATGTCCTAGACTTCCTGGTGAATTTGCTTTGTAGGTCACTAAATAGGACACTTGTAGTGAGTAACAGATGGCACGAAGGTGAAGGATTCATGAGCACTTTGAGGACATTCTAGGAATGCTTGAATGGGAAAAACTTTTTTAAAAGGGGAAAAAAAATAAAACCCTTATCTAATGTGTTAATCTTTCTCTTTCGTTCTATAGAATAAGTTGAAGTGTATTTAAACTGAAAAGTCGATTAATGTAGAGCTCTTTAAAATGTTGGGTAGCACAAGCACAAGATTCAGATTTTTAAGAATTTGTGTGTAAGTCTCCTTAAACTATATGTTAAGATTTCAAATTTTTAAATGTAAACTTAAGTCCATGTGTTTTTATAACCATATGTTTTATACTTATCATATGCCAAATACTTCTCATTCATAAATGTGTTTAACTATTGCAAGAGACTTAACAGGCAAGTATCAGTATGTATTTTGATTTGACAGATGAAGGAACTGAGTGAATAACCTGAGACTCAGAGGAGTTACCAAAAAATTCAAGTTTACTCAGTGATGGCCCTGAGATTTGAATTCAGGTTTTTTAGGTCTCAAACCTATACTGCTTTGTTAGTTTATTTAAACAGCTAGATATATACCAACATAATTAAATATATAGATATAAAAGCCCTGGCCGGGTAGTTCACTTGGTTAGAGCATTGTCCCGATATGCCAAGGTTGCAGGTTCGATCCCTGGTTAGGACACAAACAAGAAGCAATCAATGAATGCATAAATAATGGAACAACAAATTGATGTTTCTCTCTCGCTCTCTCTCTCTCAAATAAATAAATAAAAATTAAAAAATAAAGATAATCTATAATCTATACTCATTTATATGTAACTACTTAAATTATATATTACCAATTTCTGTCAGTTCATAAACTTACAGAAGTTTCTTGAGGAATTAGTAGCATATCTGGAGTGATGAATTTGCAGGCAGATCGGCAGGTGGGTGAGGAGTAGGGAACAGTTTTATGTCATTGGGTAGAAGACATCCCACCTCATGGATATCTTTCTGCACTGATCTGGGAAAGTATACCAGGTGCCAGAAGGGCCTTATTTCCCTTTCTTGATCTGGGTGGGCTTGGGGCTAGAGAGAAAGGAATGTGAGTCATTAAACTTCACTTTACCTCCCGGCACTGTAAACATGGCTCTATGGTTGGGTCAAAGTGAAAAAGAAATTATGAAGTATAGAGTGAGACTGTTTTTGTTTGTTTGTTTGTTTGTTTTGGGGTCATTACACAGGCTCTGACCTTCATTTCCAAATAGAAATCCCAGAGACATTTTAAGGAGTGGCACCACCGTTATGGTAATAATAATACAGTACATTGATAGTTTTTGAGGCAGGCACAAATTTATATAACTAGACTAGCTAAAAGTAGTCCCATTGCAATGAATTGTTCAGAATTTAGGATAGAATCAACTAGCTTTTGTGCTTGGATCAAAAAGTGGATTAAATCCCAAAAGGAAGATTTTACAGTACAGATTTTCCTGCATGCTAAGAAAATTTTCCTAGATCTATGTAATATCTGCTCCTGGTTTAGCCAAAAACAAGAAAAACTTGCATACAAAAGATAAGTCGTCTTGCCATTGTTGAAGGACCTTGTGTCACGTATTTGGACTCTTATCTGAACCGGGATGTGAATATCTGGGGAATGTTCAGAGGAAAGCCACACAAATTCTTGAGTCACTTAGTGCAATCATAGACTGTAAAATGCAGTTTGCAAAAACCTCCAAGGCACCTTGCAGAAGAACCTGACTGTGGCCTCTCCACATGACCTAAAATTTGGGCAAGAGAGGATGAAAAAGCCAGTGAAGGAGGCAGTGTGTCTTAGTGATCACGTTTTGAGGGGAGACTCAGCACAGGTAGTGGACAC
This sequence comes from Furipterus horrens, assembly GCF_987537825.1. NCBI lineage: Eukaryota > Metazoa > Chordata > Mammalia > Chiroptera > Furipteridae > Furipterus > Furipterus horrens. The sequence continues at coordinate 95,746,666 of NW_028327171.1, forward strand.
TCACATCAGAGACTCTCCACCCTCAGGGCACAGTGGACTCTCCTGGGGGCACTGCTGAAAAATACTAATTCCTGGGTTGATTCTAATGAGAAGCAGTGTACTCTAGTGTCAGGTTGGGAGTGGCTGACAGATCCTTTTATAGTGACTTAAAGTCTGTAAATATTAATCATGCAAGAGATAGTGGTCTCTGCCTTAGGGCTGATGACAGACAGGGTAGCCAGCCAGGCTGTGAGATGGCAGCTTTGGGCTGTACAGGAAGAGGCATTTCCTACAGATGAAGGCTGTGTAATTCTGAGCTGATTTCCCCTGGAAGTGCTCTCAAACCACTAGGGCCCTAGTGGGACAGTGTAAGTAAAGGCTCAAGAAACCGAGGGGGTACATTGATGCTTGTTCTGTGACTCCTTTGCAACTCGGGACCATTTTGCACTGATCTTTATGGTCCTAGTTGCCTGTTGTGTCAGAACTGAAATGACACATGTCTCGAACTCTGTAAATAGGAAGATATATTTCTGACCCCTGAAAAGTTAAAGGTTCCTTGTCCTGTGACTTTTTTCCCACATGCCTTATTGAGCCCTTGCCTTTGGTGACTTTGGAGCAGTTCTCCGTCTTCGTCTTTGCGTGGAGAAGAGATGTGGCTCAGTCCCTGGACTCCAGAAACACCTCATGAGGGTTTTCCTCTGCCCAGATATCCCACGGCCTCTGTTGCTCCCTCACCCCCCTATCCGAAAAGCCAGCGCAGAGTGCACGTGGGTGCTCCAAAGTGTGACCTCTAGTCTAGAATGTCTCAGGTCATGTTCTTAAAATTTTTGGAGCCCTCTGTAACTCAGCAACACATTACTAAGGGCTTCTTACCTGTGTGAGCCACAAGAGTGGGATGTAAGAATGGGGAAGTTTAAGAACTATTCTTCCCTCCATACGGTTTCCATTTATGTAAGGAGATAAGGCCAGTATCTGTATTTGAACATGAAACCAGTCAGAGCAGTGGCCAATGACCTGTGTGGACAGCTCATGTGCTAGGACATCTGTCCACGGGAGCAGTGGTGGGGAGGCTTCCATAGAAGGACAGATCTGACCTGGCCCCTGAAGAGTGAGGAGGCCCCAGAGCAGAGGTCTCAACCCTGGTAAAAGCAATTGATTTACTTTGGGGAGTTTAAAATTATAAACTGGGGCCTGCCCCACTTCCCTACAATCTGATCTCCTAGGTCCAGGTGGGGCCCAGGTCTGTGTAGTTTAAATTCATCCTCAGGTGATTCTGATTGCAGCCAGGCTTGGGAACCTCTTATTGAGAAAGTTTGAACTGAAGTCCTAAGGTGGACGAACGATTTTTTTTTCTGCTGGCCACCACCAGAATCATGATGGGAGAGAAAGTGAGCAAGGTGTCAGTCAATTTGAGAGCGAGCGTCTGAAGTGCCTGCTGCCTCTTTGTGGGACAGGGGAACACTCAGTAATGATTGTGCCCATTTGTTGAGGTCCTGATATTTGTTGAGCATTTGCTTCATGTAGACCAGTGGTTCTCAACCTTCCTAATGCCGTGACCCTTAATACAGTTCCTCATGTTGTGGTGACCCCCAATCATAAAATTATTTTTGTTGCTACTTCATAACTGTAATTTTGCTACTGTTATGAATCATAATGTGAATATCTGATATGCAGGATGTATTTTCATTGTTACAAATTGAACATAATTAAAGCATAGTGGTTAATCACAAAAACAATATGTAATTATATGTGTGTTTTCTGATGGTCTTAGGCGACCCCTGTGAAAGGGTAGTTCGACCCCCAAAGGAGTCGCGACCCACAGGTTGAGAACTGCTAATGTAGACGATCTCTAGTCCTTACAACATCCTGGTGAGCTAGATTTATTATTTATGTTTTACAGTTGAGGGCATTGGGGCTGGGAGTTTTAGGAGCTTGCTGATGATGGTCACCCTGAGTTTAAGTGGTGTAAGTGGGACTGGAATTCTGATAGAGAAACACACTTTCCCTCATCATATCCAATTGTTTCCCGTGGTGTCAATGTGGGAATTACCTAACTGCCCAGTGGGAAGTAGGAGAAGGGTCAGGGGACCTTTTAGGGGTAGGTGGCAGTGCTGGGAGTGGAGGCAGCCCATGACAGCCAGGCTTGTTTGTAACCCGGAGCCCTGCACAGCGACACAGGGAGGCTGCAGACGAAGCGGGGAGTGCCCCAGCTTCACAGAGGCACACAACAGGGATTGGTCCCGGCCAATATCTCTGAACAGCATCTTTGAAACAGGCTGGGGCCTCCCTTGCAGGGCTGCTAGGATGAAGCGTTATTTGACCCCACACTATGAAACACTAGGCCCATTGCAGCTTATTTCTCTCCTGCTCTCCCCTTCATTTCCCTTCCCAGGACCTTATTACATGGAGTCCGGGTCATAACAGTAGCTTCTTAGCTTTTTGTTGGTGTGTCCTCTCTAATCTACATATCACCTTTCTTTGAATCTTTAATTCAGCATTTGTGTTGCAGAACCTTCAACAGGTTCCCAGTACGTACCAATTAAGTCCAAACTGCTCTAGCAGCATTCAAAACCCTCTCAAATATGCACCAAGCTTTCACACTTTCTAATCTTCACTCTCATTACTTGCTCCTGAAACCCAAAAATCAATCAGATGAGTCTCTTGGTCATTTCCATTATGAACCAACACCAAGGATGATCTTTCCTGGGTTTGGAATACTTCTTTCTATTTATGCTTAAAAATCCTTTCTTTTCCCCACCTCAGAGCCCCCAGGACATTTTTGTGCTACCGTTTTTGTGAAGTTCCATTTTATCCCTTTGTAAATGTGACCCAAAAGAATGTAGCCCCTTGAGGTGAGGGTCCTGCTCCTTCACTTCTGTGTCACCGCCCATACTAAGTACTCACACCTGGTGTTGGAACCAAATAACCACCTCACAGTCTCCCTCCGCTTTCCAGGCCAAGCAGAAAAGCCCTTGGAGTGCCTGCAACAGGATATTGTTTGGAAAGTATAAACTGTGGATGGCCATCCTCTCCATTTTCGTAGGTCTTATTTTACTGATCATCATAAGCTTGTGTCTTATGAACGGTAAGAGGACTTCTACACGTTTAAACGGATGCATTTGAAACAACTTGTTTAATGCTTATCACTTATACTGAAATGGCATATGTACTCATTGTTATTTCACTATTTATAATTTGAGTTTAAAACTGGTTTGGAACATGTTATATGGGTGGGAGAAATATGATTCTTGTTTGTTGTTTTATAACCGCTGGAAGTAGTATGGACATCATTGTTTTACTTTAAATTCTGCCCATTGGATCTTGAAAATTTCTTAAATTTTTAACTTATTTAAACTCTAATTTATATTTTTTATATCTCTAAACCTGCTTGTTTGACTTTTATTTATGGTTTGTTTGGTGAAAATAATTATTGTACTTCATCTTACATATCTGGTATATGTTATCATGATAAAATAATGAATTATATACTTGAAAGTTTTAAAAACTTTATAGAATGTGTACCTGTATTGTCGCGACTTGAACTTATTTTGTAAATAACTGTTTATTATATTTATACTGTATGTATGTATAAAACAAAAGCTTACATGATGCTAACTATGTATGTATGTATATTTTACATACATTATCTCATTTTAAAACTATTGATATGAATATAAAAATACATGTTAAGTTATAAAATTCATTCATATTATTAATACTTTGTTATATTTTTTTCTTTTTGTCCCTTGCATTTTAAAATAATTTGGGGTTAGATTTCTTGTGTAGTCTTGTGGTCTACCTATTTTATAGGATTTTAATGTATTTTGAGATCATTTTGCAAATTTATTAAAAATTATTTGTGAACATCTTAAAAACACTTTTTAATTGAAGTATAATTGAGATATAATGTTCTGTTAGTTTCAGGTGTGTAATATAATTATTCAGTATTTTATATATGGTGAAATGACTACCACAGTAAGTCTAAAAGCTTCTTTTTTTAATGACTGCATGTGGTAGTCTTCCCCACCATTTTAAAGCCTTTTAGGTTGTTATCAATTTTTTATGATTATCAATATTAAGGTTTTTATTATGCATAAAAATAGCACAGGAAGAAAGAAAACTGCTTTTATTTGTATGTAGGAGTGATTGCATGGGGAGGGGCCTCTTCTGGAGCTGGGATGCTTTTGAGGGTAAGTTCCAAGAGGACCTGGGTTGAGTCAGACTCTCTACAGCAAACCCAGGCATAGGGTAAGAGCAAGAAGGGGAACCCCTGAGGCTCTCTAGCGGGGGCTCTGGGAATTTTCCTCAAGAACTGCATTTGCCATTCAACTCCTGTGCCTCCTCCAAACCCCTTCAGCTCCTTTCTCTAACTTTTATGGTCCCCACAGGAATAGGAAAACACTGATAACATATGCCAACCACACATTGCCAGCATGTGAGTTTCTCTGGGAGGCACCATGTTTACTTCCTTAGGTCATTGTTGAAGTGGGATGGGTGATTCTTTGAGACCATAAGCTGGTTTTGAGGTGGGGAAAAGTTAATAAGAGTTGCTCCATCTCCTCCATCATGCTGAGGACTATAGTTTTGTGTGAGCATTGATACTCCCTCTTCCCATCAACTCCCACATGTGGATGTGGAAACTGTAGTTGAGTCACAGTCTTGTCCTATCACAACTAGTGGGTGCCAACCTAAAGGTAGATGGGTTTGTCTATTGGCATTTGGGGCCTATAACAAAGGATGATGCAACAGATCTAGGTGCCTTAATACCCAGGATTCTAAAGCATAAGACTCAAGAGCTGTCTTCCATTCTCAAAAAGTTATTCAGCCTCTTCAACTCACAAAGAGCAATTGGCAGAGGAAGGGATTCCATTTCCCTAAACAGTTTCTCAGGGAACATCAAAGTCCATAGGATAATTGGGAAGAACTTTTTAACACTTGTAGTGCAAACTTCATTTTCTATTTGGTTCAAAAATTGTATACTTAAAATGTTAATGCTGGAAGAGATATTTTTAAACCTTAAGAAATTATTTTTATTTATTTTATTTTATTATTATTATTTTCACATAAACTTTTTGTTTTAATAAATAAAACATTATGGCTTAGATTTTACATGACATTTACAGGTAAGGAGCACTTCTAGGCCCAACCAGGTAACAGTGAAGCTACTACTGCTGGAAGGAATGCAGGTGCACTCGTATGTTAAGCCTAAAGAGCAGAGACTTAATGGCAGAGAACACCATATGCATAACCTCTAGACTAGATAATTAAAAGCAGAGGAAGAGCAGAAGACTGGGTGAAGTCCATGCAATCACCACCTAATTTCTTCACCTTCATGCTGCAGAACCAACTGAAAGTTGTGTTACTTTTAGATTAACTAGAGGTAGGTTTCTGGATGATCTTGAATGAAGCTTTCTCCCATTGCTAACAGTTAGGCTAAGGGCATTAGGACAGAAGGATATCCACTGATAAATACAGAATATTAGAACAGCAAAGAGGAAGCTTTATGGATAATCTTGTTTCTTCAAATATCAGAAACTTCCACATCATAGCAGTACATGAATTCTACCTCCCAAAGGCTTAGTCCAAAAATTTGTTGGCATTTGCAGCAAACAAGGCTCCCTGTACTTCTGGCATCATCTGCTGAGCTATGAGATCCAGCTGGCTTTCTAGGGTATTGGAAACCTTTATTTTACAATCCTCATTATAGATCTCAACTCTATCAGCTATGTTTTCAGGCAGGTAGGCCTCCTGGTCAATTTGGACATCAATATCTTTTTTGGTGACTATTTTGTACATAGGGATAGCTTTTTGTACTGCAGAGTTTACCAGCGGGACATGTGAATTTTTTTCTGCTGCTCTATTTGTTTTTCTTTCTTCTCGTGGTATTCCATAATCTTCAGTCTCTGGGTTCGCACAAGATGACCTTTCTCCTTGTTGAATTCTTCTGCTTTTGCACCTGTTTGTTCTGCTTTTTCATTGCCTTCTTGTTCAATAAGAGCATCACATGCTTAAACTATTTTGCACATCAGGCCATTGGTAAAACTATGCTAGGCTGGTAGGTAACTACCAGTAACTTGAGTTCAGTCTTGCAGGAGGTGGTGGAAGGAAAGGGAAAGAAAAAGCCCCAAACTTTTACTTTTTTCAAATCGGGGAAATACTTTTATTTTACTTGGCACCTCAGCCCTCAGGGGTTTGGGCCTGTGGGGGAGTCATGATAGGTGGCAGGGGGTGCAGTGGGTACAAATGGGGTGGGGGTGGGGCTCCCCTTTACGGCAGGCCCAGCCTCACCCAAAGTAGCTTTGCAGACACTGCTGGAATGTCAAGCTGTAATAATCAGCCATTGTCTAGTTACCAAGCCCATTGATAGGAATCAGATATTTGTGGAACTTCTGGGCACTGTGCAGAAAATGCTGCTGTCTGGGAAAGAGCATGTCTGGGAGTGTCCAGGGCTGTATCTGTGGCCGTCTGTGTTCACTAAGAAGTGAGGTTCCTCAGGACTATGTTTGCCATTCGCCTTTTCCTTCCCTTCCTCTCTATTCTTTAATCTCAAGTCTTAGGGCTCTGTAGTTCTCAGACCGAGGCTTGGCTGCAGAGGTGTCAGTAACTTTGGAGAAGACAATATGTGCATCCCAGAGTGCAAAGTGTAACTAGCTGGGAAAGAGACAGTGGAGTACCCAGGGCGAGGTGCCTGGTGGGGAGGGCTATCTTGTCACTGAAATTGTTAAGAATGCAAGCAGTGCAACCTCTGGTCGGTTTTCTTATTGCTTTCTGTGCAAATTGTGCAGCCCTTGTTGTCTGCACGTGGGGTGGGCTCTCCTGCCTCTGCCTGTGGCATGCCACTGAAGTACAGTAATGGCAAATTCAGGGTCGTGGTTCAGTGTAAGGCACTGAGCCGGGTTGCATACGCACCATGAAGGAGAAGCTGGCAGATTCACAGGCTCATAGTATACAATAAAATCATTTTAAATGGAAAATTTTGTGAGCAGTGCCCATGGAACCCTGTTCAATTCACAGCCCTTAGGGGAAAGGTTAGTAATGAATTCTCTCCTTCTCTCTAAGGAATGATCAATTCCTTGGTGTGAAGACTAAAGGAAAAAAAAAGCTTTCCTCTCCCTAAGTAATCTTCTTTCTGGATAATTTGGAGAATTAGTTAAGCAACCTCAAGGGTTCTGCTTACTTCATTAATTTGCCCCGTCCAGGAAGAAGAGAGATGCTGAGTAACACCTTACTAATTAAACCCTTCCTTGGTTTGGGCAAAATATTTTAAGTGTTCTAAAAATCAAAGTGTGATGAGTAAATGGATGCTTAGAAATATGATTTAAAGGCGATCAGATTTAACACTCTAGGAATCCCCATGTGATATGCCACAGCATTATGGATTTCTACCTGACCCCTTTGCTCTCTTACATGCAGGCTTTTCCATGAGTAGGGACGCTGTGGTACCAAGATGTAAGCAGGGACTTTCCAAGTGATGCTCTTTTGAGTGGATTTATTTTGCCTGTGAGTTGGGGAAAAAGAGCTGCATTTTATAATATCACAGGTCTTGGCAGACAGGTTGCACAGGGCAATGCTCCCTGGTGTTGGGTGACTCATAAAAAATCCTTGGCAGACTGCTTTAGCAAGCTCTAAGCTACCAAGGTCTTTGGGGGCAGGAACACAAAGGCAACTCTGTAGGCCCAGTACTTTGAAATTTCTTTGCATTTTCTCCTCTTCCTCTTTCTCTCAAGTTGCATATGTTTCTCCACCTTCCCAAGACTGACCCCTTCTCCTGTGTTCTCCATAGAATCCTTGCTTGTTTGTTCTGACTTGTGGGCCTTCAGACAGATCCATTTCTCTATAAGCATCCTCAGGCTCGTCTCAGCTTAGGCCTCTTCAAACGTTCTAGAACAGTCTGTCCTTCAAAGCAATCTTCCATCAGAATTTTACCACTTTATTTAGGTAATTTTTCTCTTTCCCTTCTTTCACTGGCAAACTCCTAGAGAGGTCTGCATTCAGATCTTGCCTCCTGTGCGTTCCTAAACCACTTGTATCCACTGGTCCCAGCTTGTTCTTCCCAAGATCACCAGCAATTTTTCGATCCTGAAACCAGATGAATGGTTTCCCATCCCCTGACCTACTTACAGCCTTCAGCTCTGTTAACTGTGTTGTACTCTTCTGGGTCTATAGAACTCTCAGACTTCAGGTCTCCTGCTGTTTCTGGCATTGGCCTTCACGAGTGGTTCATGAGGCTTCTATTCAGTTGTCTTTTTGTATTCTTCATTCTTTCCTTTGAGGAGCTCATTTGCTCCTCAGTCAGTAGCCAATCTCCTCTTGGAGGTGACTCCTAGATCTACATCTACTGTACACACTTTTCCTGAGTTTTAAGTCAGACATTTTACTGGACATTTCTACCTGAAAACGACTATCATCGCCTCAATCGTTATGCATGTGAAACTACAAGTCATGTGCATCCTCTTTCCCAGTAAGCTAACCCTTTATAGTTTCACAGTGAATTACGAGACCAGGTTTATTCCAGGTCTGCCACCATCTGATTGTGTAAATTTAGGCAAATTCTCCACCCCCCCCTTGACCTCAGTGTAAAAATTGGTAAAATATAAGTGAGTTCTGAATCTGAGTCTACAAATGTACTCAACCCTACTAATTAGTAGCTCAGTTGACCTGAACACTTATGCCTTTTTTCTAAGCCTCAGTGTCTTTATTTTAAAGTGAAAATGCTAATATTTAACTCATAGGGTTGATCTGAGAATTACATGAGGAAATATATACAAGTGTTATCTGAGTGTCTGTACGTAATGTTTTATATAGTAGCCATTGCTCTTCCTGTTACCCAGGTTTGATGTTTTGGAATATTTTTTATTTCTTCTCTCCCATATCTCGGTAATGATCAAGTTTTATCAATCATTCCTTGTTACTGTTTTCATAGCAGTTTTCATCATCGACTACCCAGTTACTGCAGGGCACCATACTACATACTTTAGAGGTGTTGGTTTTCATGTTTATCATCACTTACAGTGTAGGTATTGATGTTTCTGTTGCAGAAACAGCTTCAGAGTTAATTTAAGTGATTTGCTTAGATCACATGGCTAATAAATAGCTCAGGCGGATTCAAACTAAATCTGGCTACCTTTAAAGTCAGCTCTATTTCCACTATCCTGGGCTTTCTCTTCCCTTCCTCCTTCTCTCCCTCTCTCCTTCCCTCACTCCCTTTCTTCCTTCCTTGCATTTCCTACTGTAGTCAATCAAAATCTCTCCCAGTTTTGCACCTACTGGCCTCTCTGCCTCCACTCTTTCCTGGTTCCCTTTCATCCCATCCATCTCCAGCAGATTTACGTCCACTCCTTCCTGGGAGACATTTAACAATCTCCATTACCTCATTCAGACATCTGGCATTTAAGGCCTCCCTCTCCCGCCTTGTTTTTTATATTCTAGCCAAAGAGCTGATTTTGTATACCTGCAATGTACTTTACATGTTTTAAGCTTTTTTTAAAAACACAGTTTCCCTGCATGAAAAGTGCTGCCCAGATTGAAGTCTCATTAGTGACATAAAACCTTAGCTGACCAGGTAAAGCCATAGTTATTTTATTGTTGTTATTTAAACAAACACAACTATTTGGCTGGGTCTTGGGACAGATTCATTACTCAGTAATACAAGTTAAGTATATGTCATTAGAACCGTTATTATTGGAGATCTCTTTTCAAACTTGGCGTTTCTTCTCAGGGCCCTTAAGTTGAGCAGTTATGTAAATTCTGTACGCATTCTCTGGCATCCCCCTTTCCTTTCCCAGGCAACGATACTACTTTGGAAATGTACACAGTGGGTATAGAGCTCAAAGATATCCATTGCAGCATTAATTATATTAATGGAAATCTGAAAACATTAAAAGATTTAAGAAAATGAGCAAGCCAGTTATGAACATTATGCAGCCATTAAAATAATCTTTGCCAGGAATTTCAAAGATATGAAGAATGGCTTTTGATATATTAACAACAACAACAAAAGAATGAAGACAAGCAATGACAGCAACAAACAACAAAGCAGGATACAAATGACCTTTTCATTAAGACCTCAACTATGTAATATAAAATATGGGGGGAAACCTTTTGATTAAAGAACTGTTAGTATCTTGCTTTGCTACAATTTCCTATACTTCACGTTTTCTGCTATTTTCAGGCAAAATAATGAAATGACTTACAACAAATAAAGATGCAGGGACTATTCTGTGTGTTTGGGATCCCCAAGATCACGCTAGATTCAGTGATTCCTGAGAGGGCTCACAGGACTCAGAATGTAGCCATAGAGATGACTATGATTCATTACAGCAAAAGGATATAAAGAGCAATTCAGAAAACACCAGGCACACGCATCAATGAGTCCTCTCCTGGTGCTTCCACAGGACACACTTATTTCCTCTGGCAATGAGTTGTGTCAACAGCGTGTGAAATCTTTCCACTAGGAAAGCTCATTAGAGGTTTTTATTGGCGTTGGTCACATAGGCAGCCTGTGCCTGGCACATACTAAAATTCTAGACTCCCAAAAGGAAAGGAGGTGTTCAGCATAAGCCACGCTGTTGGTTCAGAGTTGTGTCCCAGTGAGCCATCTTATCGGGGAATGGTGGGAACCTTTCTGAAGCTCAGGTTCCCAGAGGCCAGCCAGGCCAGCCTTGAGTAGCTATGCCTTTCCAGGCTGGCAGTCTCCGCCTGCTCTGTTAACTCCTCTCTGCACATTTCCCTATTCCTCATGCTTAACATTTGCAGACTTCCTCAGGGAATAAGTACCAGGATTTTTACTTCTTTTCACCTGCCCTTCTATGAGAAACAGTAAATTGATTCCACTGTGGTCTTTTCAAAGTTCGAAGCATGGAATTGGACAGAAAAGTCTACGGGAACTCAAGCACCTCGTTCTACCCACCCACACCTTTCTCAGGGCCGGAGAGGTGGTCTGTGTGTGGGCTCAGATGCTGAGGCCCAGAGGAGCTAGGAGCATAATTAGGACTGGGAGTGCCAGCTTCTAGGTCCTGGCTCCTGACTTGGTGTGTTTTTCCTTTAGCTCTAATTGCATACAAAATCAGTTAGCTCAGTCATTAGCACACAAGCAGCTACAGAGAACTCATCCCAAGAATGTAAGTCCTGCAGCGTGGGGCTCTGAGTGCAGTTTGGTTTCCCTTCTGCAAACAGCGTGTGTCATTGTTTGTCTTATGGGACATATTCTTGAGTGATGACTTCATGTCCATCCTGTGTCTCCCTGGGAGATTTCAAGACATGGGCTCACCCGCTCATTTGAGTTCGCCTCTGTTCTGCTCCATGATCATTCCTTACGCCCACTTCCTGCCCCCGTCACCTATTTCTCATCACCCCTGCCCTGACTGTCCATCAGCACCCGACTTGACACCTATGTGCATAGCTAAGCTGTAAGCTGCAGGTTCAATTTAATGAACAAATTCATGTTTTTTCCATCTCATCCCTCTGACCCTTCCCCCATCTATATTCAGTGGAATCTGAGACCCTTTATGGCATAAAAGAAATAAACAACACTTTTATCATGATGGAGGCAAGACCCTGTCTTTTTTCAGTTTTTCTAAGAAGAGAAACCATTTCTGTTCATACTTGCTTACTCTTGCCAGGTTCTGTCCTTGATGAGTGCTCATTGCTTTTTGTTTGTTTGTTTGTTTATTTTAAAAGTTAAGTAAGTTTCTTATGTTATGCATGTGTTTACTTTACTTTTCCCTTTTATTTCCATCTTCCACTCTTTAGTAAATTACATCGATGAAGATGAAAATGAAATACTTGACTTATCATCAAATAAAACATTCTTGATCACACTAAAGATTCCAGAGGAGTGTGTTACTGAAGAGGAATTGCCTCACCTGCTCGGGAAAAGGGTAATGGGACCTTGTACATTGTTTACTGAGCTCTTAACATTAGAATATGAATTCTGCTACAGCAGTTAGCATAGAGCTACAGAATAAGTAGCTTCAAGCTTGGATTTTGGCAGAAACAGACACTTACAAATGGATTTTTCTGTCCTGCAAAACCAGAGGGAAGAGCCTTGGCCTCCAGCTAAATGCATCCTGGAAGGAGGACAGTGTTCTCTTTCTTCACGCTGCTCTTAAATTTGATTTAATTTATAGTTTCATTGACGGTCTATAATGAGCCAGATAACATGCCAAGTGCCAGGGCCGCAAACTCTGTGCTGTTAATAGGGGCTCACAGCCCAAGCAGAGGAAGCCATTAAATAGATAGTATAAAACAGTGTGATACGTTCTATTGTTGAGATATGTATGCATTTTGCAACCACAAAGGTGAGACATCTAGATTCCCTGAGGTGGGGATGGATGTTTGGAAGGCCTCCTGGAGGAGGTGATATCCTGGATGGTAGTCTACTCAGCAGTATACTGTGTGGTGGGGACTTACAGAGGTGAGGCTGAACAGGAAGGGAAGGTCAGCTCCTAAAGGTTTTCCTACTCTTTGCTAAAGCACTAAAATATTTTATTCTACAGGTTGATGTGGTCAACTTTCATTTTAGCCTTTCTGTGTAATGGCGAAAAAACACTAGAGGTAGAGTTTAGTTAGAAGGTATTATAGTAGTTCAGACAGCAAATGAGAGAGCCTTGAACTAGAATAATGTCAGTGGGAAGGAGGAAGATTCAAGTGATATTTAAGAGGTCTTCTCGCTCAAAAGGATTAATGGATAGTTGGGTGTGGGAGTGAGGGAGAGCCCGATTCCAGGCTCTTGGTTGGGCGGCTCTGTGGGTGAATGGGGTATGATTCATGGGTTGGGAAATTCAGGAGAAGAAGCCCTCTATGAAATATGGGTGCTCTGCAGCCAGACCATGAGAGTTGGTTGGGCCCGTCCTGGTCATCCTGTCAAAGACAGGGTGGTTCACAGCCAGACCTATGAGTTTTTAGTAAGAAAATCTAAGCAAGGCCAGCCTGCTCTCCACTGCACACTTCTTTGCAGTGATAGGTCGAATGGGGTGAGTCTTCTTTATCTGACTTCCATTTGATTCCTACCAAAGCTCCGGAAGGAGGCGATTCCACCTCAGTCATGCCAGAGTCTGTTCTGAGTACCCAAGTGGCTATCATCGATTGCTCCCCCGGTCACAGGAGTTTGTACTCCGTGAAGTTTATTCCTGGTTTCTCTTCCTCCTTGTTTTCCTTGTTCATATCTTATCTGAAGTTCCCTTTCCCCCTTTCCTTCCAGCTGCTTCCAGAGCAAGGAGCAGAGTGAAGAACCCCTTGCTGCTTTTCTCTTGGTTGCTTTTTTAATTGAGGGGTTTTGCATTTGATAAGCAGAAATGAAACAAATCAGCAACCACACATGTCACCTGTTACAGACTTGACTCTCTATGTCAAAGGGAAGTGGATGTTAATTATACACCTGAGACCCATATCTCTTGCACAGAGCCAGATGTGAGCAGATTCTGTGGGTACTTGTGGCTCATCCCTGTGTAGTGGCTAAGGGATGGGCAGTAATTCCTGGGCCAAGTCCACAGGCCTCTGAGCCATTTTCTTCTCTGGTCAATGGGAAACACTGTTCTCCCTGTGTACCTATAAAGAATCTTGTAAAAGATTTTTTTAAATGATCTGATTTAAAGATAACAGAAGTAAGGTGCAGTGAAGTGAAAAGACTCCTGCCCGCAGCTTCCTAACCAAATACGGTCAGGAACAAAAATAAGGAACTCGGAGATATCACTGCTTTATTGTCGAAGACTCCCCCCCACCCCCCCCACTTCTTCTACTGAGGCCACTTTCCAAAAGTTTCTAGATATGGAAGATAAATCGAAGTGGATATTGCAACACTATGTCTTCTTGTTTGCCTCATTGACTTGCTTTTGTGAACACAGTTTTCCGAGCCCCTCTTGCATCATTGCCAGTGTTCTCTTACCGTGGGCGCCGCTGCCCTGCTAAAGTCAGCCCATCAGCTGTGTGTGTGTGCTTGATGCAGGAGTTAAGCACGGCACCTCTGATAACCTCGCAGAATTATTTCTCTTATTCTGGAAGCTGCTTTTAATTAGCCACTGTGCCCAACTCTGGCAATCAGCTCACCGGGCTCTAGCTCAGTCTGCACATTATTTTACCATAAGATAAGAATTCCACTGTCTTTGCAATTATACACCATTCCCACTTAGTCCCATTTTCCAGGGGAAGGGGCCCAACCTGTGGCTTAATGTTTTTTCTTACAATGAAGCTCTGGAGAAAGGAGAGAAAAGCTGAGTGGCCCGTTCTGCAGCCTTCCCAATACTGTGATGTTCTCTCCTTCCTGTGTTCTTCAGGTCTGTGTGGGCTCAGGTGCTGAGCACCCTCATCATTAAGGCCATGGAGTGTCAGCGCAATGCATAAGTTGAAAATCTCAGCCCGGTCACTTGACCCTTATAAAATGAGATTCTTTTAAGTGAGTGTGAACTTGACTTTTGGTAGGTGCTAGGTCCATTTCTTTCTGCTTCTTGATCCAGAGTTTCTGGATAAGTTAATTTCTAGCTAGCATGGACTCTCCTTAGTCTAGGACCGGTTTTGCTTTGTCAGGTGATGTTCATTAAGACCTGGCAGTAATGTATGTAGTGGTTTTACTTGTTTCTGTTCGTTTCAGCTCATAGATGTGTACAGTTCATCGCCATCTCTGAGCCGTTATTTTACTTCGGTGGAAATGGACTTCAGGTGAGAATGTGGAGGATCTGGAAAGGGCCTTCCCGAGTCTCCAAGCGCAAAGGGAACCAATGATAGAATTGTAGTGTCGGTGCTGGGAGGGTCTTTGGACACCAACTAGCTCAACTCTGTTATTTTACAAAGGAGAAAAAGGAAGCCCAGATTAATTATAGATGACTCAGTAAGGTCCCACAAAAGAGAGGAAAAGCCAGTCCCAGGTACACCATTCCTACTCAACAGTGGATGCTCAAATGAGTGAAGGGTAGAAATAGAATTAGATCTCAGATAGTCATGTGATGTCAATGACAGAAGACATGTATTGGGTTATGATTTTGAAGAACACAAGTAATACAGGAATTCATGTTTCTTGATAATATTAAAAATATAAAGATATGTAGTACAGGGAAAGTCTGCCTTCTGTTACCACCACGCCCTCCTACCCCTGGACACTGTATGCCAATCAATTCCATACACACAATGAATTGCGCTCCCTCCTACAATTCGGTAGGATTTCTTCTAGACATGTACTTACCATACATACTTTATACACTATACATGGATAACATATATACACACATATACATTTTTTCTTTTTAAATTTCCTCCTAACTTTAATGTTTTTGTCTGGGTCAATAGACACTTATATAAAAGGGCATATGTGTATAGAGGAATCATTTGATTATTGTTAGGATAAAATTTACCTGACTAAGCTTTATTATCTACTATTCCTAAGATATCCCTGGAATGTGATCATCAAAGACAATATTAAATTGAAGTTCCCCTCTCTAACCATACATTTCTCAAATCATAATATGAATAGTCCTGGGAGGAGAAACATGTAAAGCAGATGGTAACACAATGGGGTAGAACGAAATTGAACCTGATGTCTAAAAACTCATGCAGGGGCAGGTTGCCTTGGCAACACTCTTCCTCCTTCTTTATGGATTCCTATGTGTACATTATCTTATGGTGACTTCTTTTTTCTCTTAAACTTTATTTTTCAATTACAGTTTATATTTGGTATAATTTTTATTAGTTTCAGGTATTCAACATGGTAGTTAGACAATCATATAATTTATAGAGTTCTCCCCCCACTATTTCTAGTACTCTGGTACCATACATAGTTATTACAATATTGACTAGATTCCCTATGCTGTACTTTGCATCCCCATCACTGTTCTGTAACTGCTAATTTGTACTTCTTAATCCTGTCCCCTTTTTCACCCAGTCCCCCAAGCTCCCTTCCATCTGTCTGTTTTCTGTATCTATGAGTCTGTTTCAATTTTGTTCTTTTATTTTGTTCTTTACATTCCTCATATAAATGAAATCATATGGTATTTGTTTTTCTCTGACTGACTTGCCTCACTTAGCATAATAGCCTCTAGTCCATCCAAGCTGTTGCAGATGATAAGATGTTTTCCTTTTTTTATGGCCAAGTAAGGTGGCTTCTTTGATATCACTCCCATTTTAATGACAAACTGCTGGTATTAGAACATGAGCAGCAAAGGAAGAAGTGCCTCATCAGACCCGGCGTACTTCCCTCTCTGCACTTGCCCCAACTTGCAACTCAGACTGGGACAGACTTGGGAGAAGGATGATGTTCTGAGCCTGAAGCGTTTTTTTAAAAAGAATCCAGCCTCCTACAATGGCTTAGAGGACGTGGAATTGCATAATGGCTTGGGGTTGACACTGGGAAAAACCCATCTGAAAAACGAGAAAACATGGCTGGAAATCTGAAGACTTACTGTTAGAGAATCTGCCTTTAAAAGTTATTGGAAAGAAAAACCTAAGGGTTTTAGTATTTTGGATAAAGAAATTCTCTCAGAGACATTTTTGTGTTATTTTAAAAATCTAGACAGAGTTTCAGCAATGTAGAATGGAGACGCAAAAGCCATTGCCTCCAAAAACATCATTCCCGCATGGGAGCAGGAGACAGCCACATTGGTGGCAGACATTTGTGTCCACAGGGAGCCTGAGCTGAGTCCCGGACTGGCTCAGCAGAAATCTGGGAAATGCTCATTGGTTGATCAGCTGCTGGACCCACTCAGGTGGTGTGCAGATAAGAGAAAGGCCACAGGGGTCCCTTGTCTCCCCTCAGAACTCAGCCTTATATACATTCACCCTGAGATCTGCCTCGGTGGGACGATGATAGATAGAGCAGTTCTCTCACTAAGCTTCTGGCCTTGGCCTTGTGAAAGTCAGTCTCTGCTCTGTTCCATATGCCAACCCCAGTCCTTGCTTGTGGGAGTGCAGAGTGACCGTGTGTCAAGATGTGACCATCATTAGCGATAAATAAAAGGCAAAGCCCGGGACACACACACACACACACACACACACACACACACACACACCCTGGGACACACACACACACACCCTGGGACACACACACACACACACACACACACACACACACACACACCCCTACAAAACTGGAGTTGCTGGCTTAGAGTTTGAACGTGCATTTTTTCAGCCTGCCTGTGGTGGCGCCCTTGAAAGTGTTTCTCCAGAGTCTCTACTGCCTATTACTCATTTGAACCACAAGGTTTGGCACATTTCTTGTTTGTCTGCCCGTGTATAAATTGTCAACCACGTTAATGTAAAGGTATTGGGCTATGTGACCTCTGGCCACAAGAGGGAGCCTCTTGCCTGTCCTTAACAGGGACAGGGTTCACTACCTTGACTGGCACATCTATAAAACTTGCCGTGCGGTGAGAGTCTCAGATGTGGCCACCTCTTAATAATTTTATTGCCTGTTCTTAATCTGGTCTTCTTTGAAAGTAATAGGATAATTGCGGTAAACCTAAACACTGATGTAGAATTTAACAAATGGAATAAGCTACTCAACTGAGAATAGCCTTGTGATTATTTTTATTTTGGAAATGGGAAAAATATTTCCTAGGTCTCTTTCCTGAGAGCTGTGAAGCTGATAGCCTCAGGAGTGAAAATGGGACAGAATAACTTTCTTGGTTTAGGGACATACCAGGAGGGTATGATTTGCTGCTGGTACACAGGGCAGTCGGTGGGAACCCAGGAGTTCTGCACCTCTGATGGCAGAGAGCTTTGGACCTATCTTTAAAGAATAATGTGGGCCCTGGCTGGGTAGTTCAGTTGTTTAGAGCATCATCCCGATACACCAAGGTTGTGGTTTCAATTTCCAATCAGGGCACATATAAATACCAACCAATGAATAGATCAATAAGTAGTACAACAAATCAATGTCTCTCTCTCTCTCTTTCCCTCCTTTCCTCTCTCTCTAAAATCAGTAAATTAAAAAACAACAACAACCAATAAATGACTGGCTAAATCAAACAGCTTTAACATGCACTTATTATAGGAACAGGGAATGAATGTAGTGGGAGCACGTGGAGAAGTGAATACCGGAGAACAGGACTTCCCTGGCCTGCCTTGGGGGGGGGTGCATCAAAGAAAGGCTGGTGTTGGGGCTAACCATGTGCCAGCCCTTGGATCTTCCTTGACAATAGCTGGGTCCCAACTCTCCCTTCAATGGCCTCTCTCAGTGGACTCCTAAGGGGTGTGTTCTAGGTAGTAATAGTAGGTGATGATCACCTGAACTTTTTGTGCTAGACCTATGGAACAGGATTCTTCCAGGACAGCACACCCTTTCCTATTTTGTACTTGGAAGGAACATGCAGAACTAAAAAAAAAAAATGTTATCGCTAAAACCAATTTCTGGAGTTGCAATGTGATCTTGCTATGTTTGACTGTCTCTGTTTAGTTTGCCTTTCAGAGGAGAAAATGACACATTAACCTACCACCTGCAGTTTGGGGTTCCACTGGAAGATGAAAATTTTATGAAGTATATGATGAGTGAGGAGTTGGTGCTGGGCATTTTGCTACAGGATTTCCATGATCAGAACTTGTCAGGTTGTGAGACTCTGGGGCTTGATCCAGAGTCCTTCTTGCTCTACGGTAAGTTGAGCAGGTCAAGAAGACAGTTGTGGTGGGACACGCGTGAGCCAGACTGGGGACAGCTGGTTCGGGTTGATTTCTGTGCAGGTAATGTTTCCTGTTCTGTGGAGGTTGCACAGTCCCTGCCCTTCATGATCAGACTGAGTAGCTGAGGGAGGATCATGGAAAAAATAATTAAACTATAAGAGTAAGGATTGCTGAATGTTCGCTTGTTGTAGTTCACTCACATGCTATACCCCACCTTTCATTTCATCATGTTGTCAGTACAGGCATACCTCATTTACCTGTGCTTTCCTTTGTTGTGCTTCATGGAGGTTGCATTTTTTTACCAATCAAAGGCAAGGCCCTTTGCTAGGAAAAAGATTCTTATTCGCTTTGTTGATATTTTTTTTCTTTATCGTGGTGGTCTGGAACCCAACCCACAATTTCTCTGAGGTATGAATGTAATATTCATGGCAACACCACGGTTTTGCAAGAGAAGTAAGTCTTAAAAAATTGGAATAAACAGTTTAGTTAAATCATTGAAAGATTATCTCAGTATGGGAACTCTTTTTCTGTTGCAGACCAAGGAGTTCATTAAGAAATTAATAGAGGGCCATAAAATGTCAAATTAATCTCTTTCCTTAGAAAATTATAACAAATTTACTCATTCACTTTTAAAAGTAACATCAGAACAAGAAAATCAATATGTTGTCTAATAAGCATAGATGATACACCGCTTGTCAGGAGAACTTCTAACACTTTGCGCAAGACCTAGAAAAAGGAGGTAGGAAGATGGAAGGGCTACAGCTTTGAAACGTCCTTGCATTGTGTCTGTACTGAAGTTTTGACCTTTTCCTCTCTATCCCTCCTCACTCCCCATTTCGAGTCCTCCCTCGCAGATGCCCTGGCTCTCATTAGCCCCTAATGCCAACAGACTTGGATACTTTATTTTCTCATCTACCATCCATCAGAAACACTCTCTGCACATTGTAGTCATAAATACTGGTTGCATGAATGAAAAAGACAAATGAGAAGATGTGGTTAGCACCAGGCACAGTGCCAGTAGCCTGGCCTCAGAAGTGTGAACAGAGAGATTATGAAGCACTCGTGTGACTTCATAGCACAAGAGCAGGCACTTATTATGATGACACATTTCTTGAGGATGGGAGGTTAGAGTAGACTAACCTTGGCCTAAGAATGCAGAAAACTATATTAAGCAAATGAATAGAAAGAATGACATTTAGAAGGCCAAATTTCAGGTCACTGGGGAAGTCTCATAAATGAATAGTTTCCTTAAAGAGCAGCTGAATAAATAACGTGTGTTTGTGGGCCAGGCAGATGGCGTGCATGTGTGGAGTGAAAGGTTATACACTTTCTACAAGAATTTTAAAAAGAAAGAAAGAAAAAACCTATGACTCCTGTCTTGTGTAAAGAGGTGAGAGATGGGAACTCTATCAGCTGCTATGGTGTGACTGGTCTTGATCTTCCCAGGCTGCTCTGTAAATTCTGTGGTTTACTTGTTCTTTCTCAACATAGATGAGGTAGGATGGAGGAGTGTGAGAAAAGGTTTAAGAGGATTTTGAGGTTGGGAGTGTGATAAGGGGCATGTTATTTTTGAGGTCTGAGGACAGCTCAGCCAAACAGCCTCAGACTGAGACTTTCCCCAGGTCCACACTCTACCTCTGGCCCAGGGATGCAGCATGAGCTTCGCAGTTTCTGCTCCTCAGACAACTGTACTTTTTCTCTCACACATTTCTCCTGGGGGGATTCCTGTGACCCCACATCCATTTCCCAGGGCATGCCTGTGCAGTATTTTAGCCAGTTAATATTTTCAGAAATATGACTATTAGTTCCCTCTCAAATAGAAGGGTAGACAGTGACCATTTAGGAAGCGAGGAAGCAAGAAGATGAGAGAAGACAGGTAGGCCAAGGGAGGGGACAAGCTGAGGGGAGAACTCCAAAGAAAGGGAAGAGATGGCTGGCATGGGTAAGCGGAGCCCCCTTGGAGGGACCAAGTGAAACCCAGTAGGTTCTTAGGCCAGTTCCCCATGTTCACATGTGCTGTGGGCCTGGAGGGTTACCCCCACTCCTGTGATGAGCGGGCAACTAGTTTTCCACAAAGATAATGTTTTAATTCTTCAAAGAGCAGAGATTCTTTTAATTGTTGGTTTTGTACCCCAAAACTTGAAGATAGCCAAATACTTTCTCCCCAGGGAAAAAAAGAAGCACACAACTTCTCCCCCTACACAAAATTTTATAATTTCAGGGATTCCAAGGGTTCTCTGAGGCCAGTCTATTGTTCCTTTGGGGTTTGTATGTATGTATACTTGAGAGTCAGAACTTTAAATTAGGCTCTAATTTGGATTCCTGGGGTATTATGTGTGTATTTTCTCATTTTCTGATTTGGAACTACAATGACTATTTTGACTTAGCTGCGGGCATATTTTGATGCCTTATAAAAACTTCCCTTAATAGTATAATCAGAAGGAAATTTTTAAATATTTATCTTTGCCTCTCAGTTTTATTGAGTTATAACTGCCTTACAACGCTGTGGGCCTAAGGTGTGCAGCATAATGACTTGATGCATATATTGCACAACGATTACCACAGTAACTTCAGTTAACTTCTTTAACAGTCACCTCATGTGGTTAAAAGAACAAAAACACAGCTGAGTGAACTTACGGAGACCTAATTGGCTCTATTGGATGATTCATGAATCAGGCAGCATCCCGTCCAGTAAATAGAGAGGTGCTCCGGGGAATTACACAAAATGAATGGTCTTTATAAGCGGAAAGATGGTAGGGCAAGGAAATTGAAAGAATGGATTATGTCAGGCAAGGTTACCACCCCTTAGGGGAAGACAGGGTGTTTTGTGAGGCAGATTACCTCACTGGTGCTGACCAGGAAATTCCACACTGATTGGTTTCCAGCTTTTTTCCTGAGAAAGGCTGACATTGCAAAGTAAGTTAGGCAGTAAGTCTTGGTGGGACTTAGCAAAAGGGACTTTATTTTGAGCTGTTGTTTTTCCTTTTTGACATTAAAAACTTTTTTCCCTTGTGGTAAGAACTTTTAGGATCTACCCTTTTAACAACTTTCAAATGTACCACACAGCAGTGTTAGCTATAGTCATCATGTTCTACATTATATCCCCAGTACTAACATATCTTATAACTGGAAGTTTGTACTTTTTAATGCAAACACACCCAACCACCGATCTGTTCTCTTTTTCTATGGTAATTGTTTTTAGATTCCACATATAATGAGAGCACATAGTAGTATTTATCTTCCTCTGAGTCATTTCACTTATCATAATACCCTCTAGTTTAAAGAAATATTTTTTAATGCAGTGATGCCATCCACCTCCCCTATTTTTGAGCTTGTTCATCTTATGTATGGTTGGTGCCTGGGTGTAAGGAGGAGAAGTCTGTTTAGAAAATGTGAAACAGTGGCTTATTTTGGGAGTCATGAGCTATTTTGGATCTGGGTTAGTTATTTTCTATAGGTTTCTCACATGTGAAGAGTCAGCTAGTAGACTAAGGGGCAACAAGGCAAAACTGGATCTGTGAGAGAGAAGATGAAAAGATCCAGGAGGTGAGAAGAGTGAATCTTGTTTTCAGATTTTGGGGTAAACAGATCAACTGGCTGCTGGCAGAGAAGCCAGTGTGAGTTCTGTCGTTGCAAGAATCAACTGGGGGTTACCAAGGGAAACCGTTTTGATTCTTTATAGATTCCCCAGGAGACTTGGAGAGTTTAGCTAAAGAGCACTAATTCTCATCAAGGGCACTTTTGCACCCCCACCCCCCTCAGGGATATTTGGCACTGTCTGGAGACATTTTAATTTTTAAAAAAAGATTTTATTTATTTATTTTAGAGAGAGAGGAAGGGAGGGCGAAAGAGAGGGAGAGAAACATCGATGTGAGAGAGAAACATCTATCAGTTCCCTCTTGCCCATGCCCTGCCTGGGGACCAAACCCACAACCCAGGCATGTGCCCTGACTTGGAATCGAACCGGTAATCTTTCACTTTTCAGGATGATGTCCAATCAGCTGAGACACACCAGTCAGGGCTGTAGACATTTTTAGTTAATGTCATTGATATCTATTGTTGAGTTCAGGGATTCTTAAACAGCTTACAGTGCTCTCTACTACAAAGAATTACCCAGCCCCCTTTGTCAACTGTGAGATCCTGCGGTAGAGCATGAAGGGCTCTCTATGGAGTGTCTCCAGTTCCTTGCATGGGCAGCACCCCCTGAGTCAGGCCAGCTCTGCACCATTGCCCTCATCAGAATTTCTCATGATATATTGTGCACTTTTTAAAAAATTGAAAATTTAGAGGAATTTTTATAGTGAGATTATGAAAAAGGACTGAATGCTAAAATGTCTTCAGTACCCAGAAGACGTCATCAAATGTTCTCATGAATTATACCGAAAAAAATGAGCAAGCAGTGTGCTGGTTGCCTTTGGGAAAGGACTCAGAGGGGTGTGTGTGTGTGCGTGTGTACTGAAGAGTAAATTTTCTCTGTTAGGAATTTACAAATATTCCAATTTTATATGAGTATATATTCAAAACAAAGTCAAATAAAGACATGTTTAAAATAAGCATGATTCTAAACAATTTAGTGCCCTTTGTTTTGTATTTTCTTTTCAGAGTGAAGTGGTAGAGGTCGGTCTGTGTCTGAAAGCAGTGATCCTCTGAATTGTGAGATGAAGACAATTCATTCTATTTTTACAGGAAAACGTACTGTGATTAACATAGAAGGACTTGAAATGACTAGAGGGCTGGACACAGTCCTTTTTCTTCTGATTGTGCACAGTTATGATGTCCAGCAAAACAGGCCCCAAGAACTGTCCTGGTTCCACTTGTGATGAAGGCAGGAAGCCAGATGGGGCAGGGGTGAGGGGGTACCAGGGTGGACCTTGCAGTGTGAGGTCAGTGCTCTTCTGGAAGCACTAGCTGCCCTCACCCACATTTAGACACTTTCTCTTTAGTTCTAGGGTAGGCTTTTGGGCAGAATCCCATCAACCTGTGCTGGTGGAGAGAGGCCAGGGAAAGGTGGCAGCAGGTAAGGGAGAACTGAGCCAATGGCGCACTGAAATCTCCCCTCCCACTGACCACTCTGTTTAATCTCACTATTAAGAAAGCCTGTGAGGAAAAGAAAGACACTTTACAAAATCAAAGTAGCATGGTTTATCTACTTTCATGACCTGTGGCTACATTTCTTAGGTAACCAGCTGTAGTCAGGTACATTATTCAATGTTACTGTGTAATCTATAGCTGCAGAAATAAGGTGTGTGTTTTTAAAATTATTTTGCATCTCCTCGTTTTTCCTGTGACTACTGAACACCTCTTTTAGCAACATGGTTCTCTGTGAGTTTTGAACACACTGCTATCATTTTGGATAGTTTTTCCATGTATATTTTCACAAACTTCCATCAGGGAATCATTAAGACTCCTTACCATCTGCTATAGCTATTACATGCTGGCTTCCCTTTGCCCAGTGTTGATGGCCTTCCTGTAGGACTCAATGTCTGCAGGCATTAATTGTAGATCTTATTGAAGATGATTGTGAAATAGGAAGAACCACTCTCTGAAGCCAACTGTTGGAAGCTTAATGCCAATTCATTTGCAGGGCGGGATATTAGTGACTGGATCAGTCATTTGCAGGTGTAGAATTGCCTGCCATGAGGGAACAGAATATTTGTTTTGTTGGGAAACTTGTTTGCTGGAAATTTTCCAGGAGACAGAATTTTGTGATCCTATAATGAGCTCTTTTGCTCTAACATCTCAGTGAGATTGGCCTTGGATGGAAGTTAGTATGAGGGGCAGCTGTGCACGGGGCTGTGTCTGAGTGTTGTTGCAGATGGGTTTGCATGAGCTCTCTGGGACCCAGAACTCTGGATAATGTGAACTTTTTTCTTATTTAACTGGAAGATACATTTATTGTAACTTGGTGTCTCATTTTGAGGATAGTTCCTCAAACTAGCGAAACAGGTGAATTATCCTTCTTCCTCTTAATTTTTTACATGTCAAATGTAAACTTCAGTATCTTTGTACTTTTTAGAAAGTAATGAGAAACTTCAGTGGAAAAGGATTTACAAACATTTACAATAAATTATTTTTGCCTCTACACTGTTGCATTTACCTTGGCTTCATTGATGTTGACTCTCCAGGGTTGTGACTTGGGTTGGTATTTCTTGCAGTAAGTAGTGTTGGAAGTGATTTTTTCATTTCCCTGAGGACAGCTTCCCCTTCTGAGAAAATAAGATTGAACTGGGGTGGGCTGAGCCCTCCTCTCTGTTTAAGTGAGTGTGGGGTGGGTACCTGGATTCCCCTCCATAGCTTCTCTGGCGAGGCCGGGTATCTGACAAGCCCAAGGCTGGAAGGAAGGGTTGGTTCATATCTTGGGTCAGGACAGGGTTGGTTTTGATCTTCCCATCTCCTTTGGAAAGCACCAAGATGCAAGTATCTTGTCTTGGGTTTTGGCCACTTGAAAATCATGGGATTTTCCATAGAGTGGACTTTTTGGCCTGAGTGGTATGGAAAGAACTGAACTTTGTGACTAAAGCATTTTGAGGGGTTTGGAAAAAATGGCACTTACATACACACTTTTCTGCTATCAGAGGTGAATTTATTAGTCATCACACATTTTAATGACAAGCATAATGCCTGGTGCACAATAAGGTTTTAACACATATCTGTAAAATGAAAGATTTGAGAAATAAAACTGGTCTTTTTGGAAGTCCCTTAGATATGGATAGAAAAAATACAGCCAGATAAGAGAAATCCACCCTCCAACCCCAACGAAAATTCCACATGCTCAAAATTGTTTACATTGCAATTTAACTTAGTTCTGTAGACTTTTTAATGATGAATTTTGCAGAAGGTTATAGGAGACACCAGTGAAGAAGAAGACAATAATAAGGAATGATTCCATTATTGTAGGGAGTCAGACTCTGCACATGTAACAGAGAGGTCAGGACAAATCACTGGAGCAGGCAAGGGGCAGGGAGAAAACCCCAGGGTGAAACTGTAGGTTGGAAGTGGCTTGCCCTCCCTGTGAAGAGAGGGGCTGCCGGAGGAGGAAGCCTGGACCGAGCATGTGTGGTTCAAGACTTTGCCCCCTTGGTAAACATCACAGCTGGAAGAGGGGCAAAGGAAAACATTGCTGACACTGGCCCTCATTGGTTGAAACGCTGGGCACTGCCACTGGCTTTTGGAGCACATGGGATTCTGGGAGAGAACTTTTAAATGGAGCGCACCAGGAAGCACAAGGTCTGTTGGCTCTTTTCCCTTCCGTGGCTAGCCTGGTCAGCCTCAGGGATCCTGAGTTCCTGGGACTTGGGGGGGGGGGGGGGGCGGGTTCCCAGAGACTGCATAGCTGGGCACCAAGCCTTTGCATTCCCTACACAAAAAATGGCAGCACTAGCTGAACTACATCCAGTAACCTGCCAAGCTTCTTGGATAATCCTGTTACATTTATCTGCATTTCATAAAGGATGGTACTATTAGGACCGGGGAAAGGGATTTCAGGCACATTCTTGAACTGGTAGAGGGTAGCGGGGCTGTTTGTTTTGGGGTATTTTAAAGGGAGTGGGACCCTGAGGCAGAAACCTACCACCACTCCAAAACTATATGACAAATAAACAACCCCTTTACTTTGCACCAAATTCCTGTTCAGAGTTATGTCTCTAGGCAGCATGCAATAGAACATCACTGACTATTCTGGGACAGCATGAGGTTGTCTGGCAACACACAGATAAAACAAGTATGGACGAAAAGGGGCCACATGACAAGCCTGATAAGCTCAGATGAGGCCTACCTGATGGCTTTACAAACTCAGAGACCTAAAGTAAACCACCTGGGATGGTCTGAAATTAAAAACTTTCTAGCCAAAAGCAGGTCATGGTGGGCAGTCATGTCCTAGGCTAGAATCTTCCCTGATAAAAGTCAGTCTTCACCTTTATTGAGCCTATTGTCTTTATGCATGTCACGATAACATACATTTGCAATGTCAAATTTCCTTTTTCCAGGCCCCTCAAAGCACTAGCACCACACAAGAGGGAGACCACAAATCCTCTCATTGTTACTGTTATTGTTTTAATTGCTGATTGTTAACTATCCTGCACTCACTTAATGTAAAAGAAGTATGAGATCTGTCTGGAAAAATCCAGCCACTGTTAATTTAATAATGGTTTGCACAACATTGATGTAAGCTGGCAGCCAAGGAGAGTGGACTGGAATGCGCATGTGTGAACAATGACAACTTCACTGTACGAGTCAGTGGGGATGGTAGACACCGTTGAGTGAACACGTGTACTGTGTGGCCATCTCATTCAAAATGACTCAGTGAGTAGAGTGACAAAACTACATAAAATTTAGTGTTAAGCTTGAACTGTCCTCCGTGAGAACTATTTGGATGATTCAAAAGGCTTTCAGGGACAATGCAATGAGGGAAGCACAAATAAAAATGTGGCACAAATGCTTCAAAGACAGTTGAGAATCTGTTGAAAGTAATCTCTTAAAAGGCCTACAACAAGCAGAACACGTGAGGATGTTGAACATGTGTGGGCTGCAATCAACAAAGATCAGTGCAGGAACTAGAAGCTGACCTGGGGATTCCAAAAACTACTGTGTCTGAGATTTTGACACAGGATTTTGGCATAAAACGAGTCGTGGAAAAATTTGTTCTGCACACCAGAGCAGAAGGAACGTCATATTGGGAGAACTGTGTGAGGTCCCAAGGTACCTACCTTGAAGGGGACTGAAGCATCATTGCCCTAAGTACAATGTTTCTTGTATATTCTTCAAAAAAGTCTCTATTTTTCATATTACATGGCTGGACACTTTCTGAACAGATGTTGTATGTGTCTATCATTTTACTTTTTATCTAGTCCTGGAGGTGCTCCCCCACCGCTTTGCATTCTCCTGCTTCCCTAATCTATCACCAATGGATTTCATGTAATCCACTTATATCTGCTCTTGATTGTAATGTATAAAATCAGGTGCAAATCTACCATTTTTCCAGAGCATTTTCTCAATTTGTTGAGGTTTTGCTTCCCAGCAATTGTTACCAGTTTGGCTCAAATAAACTCATTAAAATTATTACAGGTTTGGACATTTCTTATGTTGGCACAAGAAACAGAAAAAAAAGACAGTTATTAAAATTAAATAAAGACAGAGAAAAGAGTGGCAAGTATAGCTTAAATGGAAAAATCTTGGCCTAGGAAGTAGAACATAAGTTGACCCTGAAACAGTGGTGGGATTTGAATAAATAGCTTTTCCTTTTTTATGCATGTTTGTGTCTTATCAGGTTTAGGTGAATATTCTCTCCTTTCCTATTTAGATGTGGACTCTGGACATAAACCTCTGCCCTATTCAGAGCCTGATCAGTGTTGAGAAAAATGGGAGACATCTCTCTCAGTATTTTCTCCTCTGCTCCCATTTCTGTCCCATTGCTTTAAAATAAGTTAATTCACACTATTCACTACTGAATTTTTGGGAGCTGCACTCCAACACATCTTTTAAAATTTCTTTTTATGATTGGCATTAGAAGGCAGTCTCCTCCTCTTAAGGTTAAGAAACCAAGACCTAGAAAAGTGGGAGGACAAACCCAGAGCTCCCCAGTTTTGGGGAGCAAAGCTCAACCCCCCTGGGCAACCACACATCAATGGCCTCCCACCCTGATGGGCTCCTCAGGGTCATGCTCAGTTCAGGTTTCTGGGAATCCACAAGTAGCATGAGTGGAGAAAGGAAAGGATGAGTTGAGAAGTGTGATCGTCAGACTGTAGAAGACTGTGGGATTATGATGACACTCAATCCTTCCCCAAGTGCTTTGCAAAAGACCCCTTTGTAGGAAAGGGGGAGAGACTTACACTGAGCCATTTAACAGTTGGCAGAACTGAGGTATGCTCAGATCCAGTGGCTTTCAAGCTGTCGTCTGAACACAAGATGCTGCCTTGGAAGAGAACAGTCAGAGAAATGTGAACAGAATATCCTATTCTCTGAAGGTTTCTGTGGTGTTCTGGGGCTCACCTTCCATCCCTAAGAATAGTTGTAGCACTTGTCACTAAAGGTTGTCCTTATAAAGTCAGCATTTAACTTTATTTGTTTTCAATAGTAGATTTTCCTCACTGATTTTTGCCCTTTTCTTGTGCCTCTTTTCTGTTCTAAGTAAGAATTTATTCACAGATTATTTATAGATGCTAAACAAAAAAGGAAACCACAGAGCCCACAGTAGCTGCATAAAGTGTGCCTCTGTGAACTTTGGCTGTGTGCAGTTTAGAGACCAGGATGGGGGAGAGGAGTTTTCTGGTATATTTGTGACTTGAGGGTACAATTTAAATTCTCAGCCTTATTTTAAAAAATCAAGAACAGGAATTTTTTAAACTAAGTAGTTGCATTCCCAGCTTTTTGAAATTGTATACAAATGTGTGTGTGTGCGTGCACATGTGTGTGTTACCACTAATGGGACCTGGCCCTGAGCAGATCTGCCTAGGGTCAGCTAGTAGTGTGTGTGTTCTTGATTTCATGCAGGAAATATTTCACAATACAAGTCCAGGTGATTTTGAGAACGTGTTCATTAAAGCTGGGAAGAGTGAAACAAGGAAGGGCCTAAGGATAGAAGAAGCAATAGGAGAGGAACTAGGTGGGAAAATGAGCTTAGGCTGAGTTGCTTTGGCTCACTAAGAAGTCAGAGAAAAGGGGGCTTTGGGGACATGGTTAAGGGGTTAGTCTGGGATGAGCTGCCTCTGCCCATTGCTCCCTGGCTGCAAGCCTCATAGGGCCCCTTAGGGTTTAGGAGATGCACACCGTGGGGAAAAAAGAGGAGGAAGGGAAAGGTGCAGGCATGTTCCTGAGAGGGAGAGTGCACTTTGGGACCTTCCTTTTGAGGCTTTTAAAGGCTGTGAGTCTAGGGAAGATTTTGGGGAGGATCTCAATAGAATATTCATCAGCCTTATGCCGATGAACCAAAATGAAATTAATTCCTTTAACTTCATCTGTCCTTGTGTGTGGTTGGCCAATGGCACTAATTAGATTTCTGTTATCTGTCTCTCTGATTTACACTCTGGCTGGGAAAGAGAAGTGTAAACCATATACTCTTAAGTGTCCTTGGTTTGGGGAAGACAGAATTGACTAAATGGCTACAGACTTCTTGTTTAACTCTTAGTTTCTCTATTCCACTTGTTCTGGTTTACTAGCTTGTCTCATGTGCATTTTCTGTGAAGAGGGTGCATGATATTCATCAGAAATCTTAAAATATATTTTAAAAGGATCAATATTATATATAGACATTGTAGGTATTTCAAAGCACTCCCAAAGGACTTTTCTGCTCAAAAGTAATTCTCTTTCATAATCCCTCAAATTTCATTATAAGAATGACTTGTTTTAGTTAAGCATTTATATTTAATATGTTCCTGATAAAAGACATATACTGTCTCAGATAGGTAAAGCTTTCATAGAATAAGACTCAAACAAATATAACTTATAATGTTGTACTAAGAATATTTGAACTCATTAGCTTCCACAATAGTTCAATATCCAACTGAAAAAAATTCCAGCAAAAAGCCCAGAATTTCGAGTTTCTGCCTTGCTGGGAGACTGTGGGCAACCTGGATCTCCAGACACATCAGCACATGGTGTTTTTTATACATCATGAAGTTTTTGTTTCCCTTTGCTCTTTGGTATCATTTATTCGAGGTCTGTGATAAATGACTTACATACACTTAGATTAATTCTCCTGTTTATGGGTGAAAAAGCTGAGCCTCTAAGTTACATGCTCAAGGTCATGGAGGGAGGAAAAGATAGAACCAGGATTTTAATAATTGATTATCTAACTCTAGAGTGCACGCTCTGTCCACTAAGCCATGCTAAGGTCTCATACACTATTGCCTACCACCACCCATGACTTATATTGAATTTGAGTATATCCTGGCCAAGGGTTAAAGTTAGAGTTCCATGCGAAAGAATTCTGCTAAAAAGAGGAAGTAAGTAAAGGATAAGATACTAAGATTTGATTGGCTTTTTAACTGATGGCAATCAACTGACTGAAGTCTCAGCAAACCTGTGTTGAAACGTCCAACGTCAAGCCACTGGATTTATCCTCATTGGGCACTTAGAACATTTTAAATAACAAGATTATTTAACTTTGGTTAGTTTGGGGAACAAAATAGTAATTAAACATATAATGCATCTACTGCTTGTCTTAACAAATCTCTTACTATTTTAAAATCCTTGAAATTAAGACAATGGCCATGGGTTGAAACAGGAAACTGAGAAAACAAGTGTGAATATAAAAATAGTCTAATTTGTTAATTGTTATTGAACTCACTCATCTTATTTATGGTTTACTATTTCCATACCATTTTATTGGTACCAGCTCTTATAAGTTATATCAATACTCCGACAAATTTCTTTCTGGTTTATTTTAATTCTGATTATTTAGGGCAGCTTTTTTTTTAAAAGGGCCAAAAATAAATATTTTTGGATTTTTCTTTTTTTGCATGTCCTACAGTGTGTACCACAACTACTTAAATCTCCTGTGGTATCCTCAGAAAATACATGAGCATATGACCATGGCTATATTATTTCAATAACATTTTATTTACAAAAATAGTAAGGTTTGGCCCCAGGGCCACAGTTTGATGACCACAATTTTAGAGGATATATATAATTCTAGTAACACTGAAGAAAAGATGAATGAAAATAAATAATCAGAGCATATGAAGAAGTGCTCATTAGAGAAGGTTGTATGTATATGTTACTTTCTTTACGTAGATATTTTATTCATATTTTATATATGACATATTATTTAATACACACATACAACATAGAATAGAGGCTCTCCTATGTGGTACATTGAAAGAACACTGAATTGGGACTTCCGGCCAAGATGGAGGCCTAGACTGACATGCTCCATCTCCCTCCACAACTAAGAAGGAATACAACTACTGTAAAACCATAAATAACCAGAAGTTCCAGAAAATAAAGCTACATGGAAGTCCAATGTATGAAGTTATAAATAAGTGGTGCTTGTCTGGATGGGTAAGAGGGGTGAAGCCAGGGCGGAGAGGTCAAGCTGTGCTGGTGGCAGCAGCTGCGGAGATGGTGGCAGGATGGTGGTAAGCACAGACACCCATATTTAAGGGGAGCCAAGAAGCACCTGGGGAGCATCACTGGCTGCAGACCAAACCCATCAGCTCGTGATTCCAACGCTGGGGAAGGCAGACCCCCATTGCCTTGGACTGTGAGGGCTGGAGGGCATGGGGATGGAGGAGGAGGCTCCCAGTCTCTCAGAGGAGAGTGAATGGCAGGAATCCACTTGGACCCCCACCCCCAAAACAAAGCACCACAGTGTGGTGAGAAGGGTTGCCCAGTAGTGACAAGCGCACAGGGCTCTGCCCCCTATAGTGTAGGAGGTGTGACAGCCTAGCCCAGGAAGCAAAGGTAAACACTAAACTGTCAGGATGGCACAGATCGTGATAGAGACCCCAATCACGCAGCTGATCAGACAGCATATATATGATCTATTGGACCAGCAGATAAGAAATCTCTCTGAGGCACAGTTCAGAGTTCTGGTTATAAGAATGCTTACAAACCTGACAGCAGATCTTAAACAAGACGTGGAAGGAATGAAGGCTAGTCCTGCTAAAATGAATGAAAACACATATGAAACTAGTGGTGAGGGAAGGAAAACAAGGGATCAAATCAACAAATCAGAACACAGGAAAGGAACAGTCAGCCAGTGCAGAAAGAGGAAACAAAAAGTGAGGAAAATGAGGAGAGGCTCAGAAACCTATGGGACAGCTATAAGAGAATGAACATCTGAATTATGGGGTTGCCAGAAGGTGAGGAAGAACTAGAAATTGAAAAATTATGTGAAAAAATATGAAGCAGAACTTCCCTAACTTGGGGAAGGAATAGACTTATAGGTCCAGGAAGCACAGAGTTCCAGAAAAACTGGACCCAGAGAGAACCACATCAAGACACATTATAATCAAAATGTCAAAAATTAAGGATAAAGAGAAAATCTTAAAAGCAGCAAGAGAGAAGAAAAGAATTATGTACAAAGGGGCCCCAATTAGACTATCAGCTGATTTCTCAAAGGAGACTTTACAGGCAAGAAGGGACTGGCAAGAAATATTCAAAGTACTGAAAATCCAAAACCTACAGCCACGATTACTCTATCCAGCGAAACTGTCATTCAGAATAGAAGGGCAGAGAAAGTGCTTCCAGGACAAAGTAAAACTGAAGGAGTTCATCAGATCCAAACCACTGTTATATGAAATGTTAAAGGGACTTGTTTAGGAGAAAGAGGATCAAAACTATGACATTAAAATGAAAACCGTATCACAACAACCAACAACAGAAGCTAGGGAATCAAAACGAAGGCAAACTAAGCAGGCAACGAGAGTGGAAAAACAATTATAGGTATGGGGAACATTTTGGGGGAGGTCAGCAGGGAGGGAGAAGGGGAGAAAGGGAGGGAGATGGTACATGAATTAGGAAGCATAGTAGGAGGGAGTGGAGTAGATAGGAAAATGTTGAGAAGAGCTATATGCACAACCAATGGGCATGGACTAAGGGGAGGGGAAAACTAGAGGGAGGGAGGGGTCACTGGGTAGAGGAGAAGAAAGGGAAAAGAAATTTTGACAACTGTAACAGCATAATCAATAAAGCATATTAAAAAAAAAAAAAAAAGAAAGAAAGAAAGAACACTAAATTGGTAGCCAGGAAATCAGGATTCAGATATAGTTCTGCAACTAACCTGCAACATTACATTGAGCTAATGAGCCAATATATAGCAGATGTTTAGAGGATCTCCAAACATCTTTCTACTCTCATTCTTTGATACTGTGATTTTTTTATTAAGATTTAAGTACAAAGTTAAAACAATATATGGACTAAATTATATAAAAATTACATAACATTCTGGCCTGGGACTTACTGATTCAACCCATGTAACCAAATAAGCCACCAGGACCAGAGAGTCAAAGGATACTATGCAAAGAACAACACTTAGAGGCATTAAGTGAGAGGAGCATACAGACATCCATCTAGAAGGCTATGAGTGAAGAGTTGGGCCCATGAACACATGTGGAATGAGTGGATTCCTTTTTGGTTACAGATTCCTTGTGACTTCAGAGGACAAGCCTCTGGATATTTTATATGAAGAACTCGGACAGAGGAGCAGAACCCTTTGTGACATGCATAGCTGTAGGGGACCAGGGAGCCCCTACTGTCTCTGTGTACAGCAGCCTATTTCCAAAGCCACTTAGAAGCAAATATGGCCACTCCCTTCTCAAAGAGTGGTGTTCAGGATAGTTTATTGATTTTTAGATGTTGACTATTGAGTAGGATCTAGGAGGTCCTGTGGTTTACAAACCATGTTCTGCAGAGACCTCTGTAGAAGGGGCTGTTGTGTGTATGTGGGCGTGGGGGTGGGTGCAGGGGAGGTAAGCAGAGCCCCTCTACCCCCAGCTTTTATTTGCTGAAGTGAAACAAATGTTGGTCCAACTGTTTCATTATAAATGGGAAAACTGAGCCTCAGAAGGGCTATCAGTGGCTATTCTAGGGTGTGAGAGGAGGTTCTACTGGGTAAGAAATTCATATTCATTTTCTGGGGGAGGAGGATGCCTAGGGGTGGTAGGCACATGGAGAAGTGAGTAGTCAGTCTCGGTTCCTCTCTGCAACTCTCTGGGCCTCTCGTCCTGGGGAAGCACGTTCTCATAGTGCCCTTCAGCAGAGTTTCCTGATGGCCTTCTCCTGAGGACTCTGTGATTGATGAGGGCATAGGACAGCTCATCTGCAGAGCTCTGGTCAGCGTTGTCCTGCTGGTCAAAGGAGAGCCATCATCAAGACATGGCCTCTTCATTCTCTTTACAGTTCAGTCTCAACATAGGCTTGACACTGGGCAAAGTCTGTCTTCCACAAACCATGTCCCCTCTTGGGTTTTTTGCCAAAATAGCTGTCCCTTCCCCAACACCTAGCCCAGGCAGCTCGAGTGCTCATGCTGCCTAGAGTATTCAGCCTGCCCGTGATGGTCTCTGCCCCATTCTCTAGAGTGACCCTTGACAATTCCATATAATTCCCAGTCTCAGGGCCCTGAGAGTAACCAATTCTTATAAAAAAGAACACTCTGATGATGCCTAAATTTGAGTGGCTTGTGATATTTAACCACCCATTCTAGAGATATTTGCATTAATATAAAGGGGTACATACAATGCAAGAGGAGGTCTCATTCAATGAAACTTCAAAAGATTAAAAGCAAAACAGCAAATCACACAGGAAAAAGTACAGATTTGGGAGGGAGGTTTGGTTCTGAATCCAGCCCCTGCCATCTTGAAAGCTATTTGGCTTTGGGGAATTTCACTTAATCTTTCAGTTTTGTTATCTGTAAAATGGGGGTAATAATAGTACCAGTCTTAAAGGGTTGTTGTGACAGCTCTGTGAGATGAGGCATGCAAAGTGCTCAGCACACGACCTGGCAAAAGTAAGTGCTCAATAAATATTTGTTTCATTTAATAAATAGTGTAACAGAGGTGGCTGCTGCTCCTGCCACCAGGCCTGCATATGTCCCTAGGCTTACAAACATGAGCATTTAGTCTTTCTTTTAT
The DNA here is from genome assembly GCF_987537825.1 of Furipterus horrens. NCBI lineage: Eukaryota > Metazoa > Chordata > Mammalia > Chiroptera > Furipteridae > Furipterus > Furipterus horrens. Next base: position 95,781,813 of record NW_028327171.1, read on the forward strand.
GTTAAGGTCAGAAGGGGTCTTTCAGGCCAACTTCTGTTCATCTGGGGTGTCTACATTTTTATTGTCAACTTAGGAAAAAGCTTAGAGACGTTCATATTACCTGGGTGGTACCAAATGATGTTCCTTCACCTGGAGAAAGAAAATACACTCAGTGAATTTCAGGTCATGGGGAGACTTGAGAGGGGGCAGGGATATAAGAAACCAGAGAGTCACGGAATAGCTGGGATAGCCCTTACCAGACTGTCCTGACCTACAGAACATTCTTGGGGAATGACAGGGCCATCTAAACAGGACACAGCCAGCGCTTGCTCAGGCTGAGACTGAGTGAAGGGAGACCCATTCAGTGGGTCTTTGGTTAAGAAACCACACTTTCTTCTCGTCCTCTCCCCTCTCTCCTTCCTGACACAAAATTAATTGCATGTCTGCTCTGTGCCAGGCATTGAGGAGACAAAGACAGAAACACCCTGTTTAAGGGGCTCACAGGTTAACACAGGAGGCAGACAAGGGCCTAAGAGAGATCCATGATGCAGGAGAGGGTTGCAGTTTTTAGTGCAGGGTCAGGGGAGGGTGATCGTGTGGGGGCTGGTGTTCAAGGAAAACATTGCAGAGAAGGAAACTCTTAAGCTGGGCATTCCCACTCCTGAACCAGATGGCAGATGTAAAAAGAAGCAGCCCAATTTTTCAAAAGCTGGTTTACTTCAAAGCAACTGACTCTGATCATTTAACAAAGAGGCAAACAGACACACTTGCTACCTCCTTGCAAACACACCAGCTCAATAAGCATGTGGAATCCAATCTTTCACAGGGAAGTCTCACGATACCACCCTACACAGGAGGTGGGTGTGCCCGTGATCCTATATATGGGTTTACGTTCCCTCAGCACTGACACCCCAAATGCTCACATCTCCCCAGAGTCCCATGGCCATCTAGGACTGCTCTGATCCTCCCTATCGTAAAGGGGCCTGTGAGTTTCAGCAGAAGAGGTCCTTTTTTTTTTTTTTTACCACATTTTGCTCTGATGCAGATTGGGGTTTCCTAGGAACCACAGTTCCCCGGGGTGAAGCGGCCAGCGGTGGCAGGCCTGTATTATGCGTTCACACACCTGACAGGGTTAGTTTCTGAGATTCAGAATAAATGAACTTGGCTCCCCTCTTTAAACCCAGGAGGGCAAAGGCAAACTTTGTTCTTCTTTAGTTCTGCAGTGGCCTGTCTTCAGGCCTAAACTTTCTTATTTTCTTTCTTACACATGATTCCATTCACCACCCTCTCCTTCTTGAACTCTTCTCTCTCCTTAATATCAGCCCTGTTGTGTCACCAGAGACCACTGCATCAGCTCCTATGTGGTCTTCCGCTATCTGCTTTGGCCATTCCCTACCACAATTTGTCCTCTGCACAGCAACCTGGGTGATATCTTCTTCTTCTTTTTTTAAAATATGCTTTATTGATTATGCTGTTACAGTTGTCCAAATTTCTTTTCCCTTTGTTCCCCTCCACCCAGTGGCCCCCCTCCTTCCAGTTGTCTCCCACCTTAGTCCATGCTCATTGGTTGTGCATATAGTCCTCAACATCTTGCTGTCTACTCCATTCCCTCCTACTATGCTTCTTAATTCCTGTACCATCTCCCTCCCTTCCCCCCTTCCCTCTCCCCACTGACCTCCCCCCAAAATGTGATACAGTTTTCATTTTAATATTCATAGTTTTGATCCTTTTTCTCCTAAACAAGTCCCTTTAACATTTCATGTAACAATAGTTTGAATCTGATGAACTCCTTCAGTTTTACGTTGTCCTGGAAGCACTTTCTCTGCCCTTCTATTCTGAATGACGGCTTCACTGGATAGAGTAATCGTGGTTGTAGGTTTTTGCTTTTCATTACTTTGAATATTTCTTGCCAGTCCCTTCTTGCCTGCAGAGTTTCTTTTGAGAAATCAGCTGAGAGTCTTATTGGGACTCCTTTGTATGTAATTCTCTTCTTCTCTCTTGCTGCTTTTAAGAATCTCTCTTTATCCTTAATTTTTGACATTTTGATTATAATGTGTCTTGATGTGGTTCTCCCTGGGTCCAGTTTATTTGGAACTCTCTGTGCTTCCTGGACCTGTAATTCTATTTCCTTCCCCAAGTTAGGGAAGTTCTGCTTCATTATTTTTTCACATAATTTTTCAGTTTCTAGTTCTTCTTCACCTTCTGGCAACACTATGATTTGAATGTTGGCCTGCTTACAGCTGTCCCATAGGCTTCTGAGCTTCTCCTCATTTTCCTTACTTTTTGTTCCCTGTTTCTGCACTGGTTGACTGTTTGTTCCTTTCCTGTGTTCTGATTTGTTGATTTGATCCCTGGTTTTCTTTCCTTCACCACTAGTTTTGTATGTGTTTTTGTTCATTTCAGCAGGACTAGCCTTCATTCCTTCCCTGTCTTGTTTAAGATCTGCTGTTAGGTCTGTAAGCATTTTTATAACCAAAGCTCTGAATTGTGCCTCAGAAAGATTTCCTATCTTCTGCTTCATTAGATTAGATATTTGCTGACTGGTCAGCTGCGTAATTGGGATCTCTGTCATGATCTGTGCCATCCTGACAGTTTTGTGTTTACTTTTGCTTCCTAGGAGGGCTGTCACACCTCCTACGCTATAGGGAGTGGAGCCCCATGCACTCATCACAACCGGGCGACCCTTCTCACCATGCTGTGGTGTTTTCTATGCGGGTGGGGGTCCAAGATGGATTCCTGCTGTTCACTCTCCTCTGAGAGACAGGGAGCCTCCTCCTCCATTCCCATCCACTCTGGGCCTCACAGTCCAAGACAGTTGGGGTCTGCCTTCCTTGGTGTTGGAATTGCAAGTTAACGGGTCTGGTCTGTAGCCAGGGGCGCTCCCCAGGAGCTTCTCGCCTCCCCTTAAATACGGGTGTTTGTGCTTACTGCCGTCCCACCACCATAACCGCTACTGCTATCACCAGCACAGCTTGACCATCCACCCTGGCTTCACCCCTCCTACCCGTCCAGATGAGCACCACTTCTTTATAACTTCATACATTAAACTTCCATTTATTTTCTGGAACTTCTGGTTATTTCTTGTTATTTCTGGTTTTGCGGTAGTTGTATTTCTTTTTAGTTGTTGAGGGAGACAGAGCATGTCAGTCTAGGCCTACATCTTGGCCGGAAGTCTGGGTGATGTCTTTAACGCAGGTGTGATTGTACCTGCCCCTTGTTCAAAGTCCTTCAGTACCTTCTGCAGTTCTCAAGACAAAAGCCCCATTCTTAACCTTGACCACCAGGCCCTTCCCCTCCTCTGTGTTTCTGGGCCCAAGCCGGCCTCCTTGCTGCTTCTTCAGAGTGCCTCAGGGATCCACCTTTTGCATTTACTGTTCACAATTCACTCTTTCAGCCTCATAACCTCAGGGGCTAACTGAGGAATATGGAGATCAATAAGCCAACCCCTCCCTCAATGAGCTCACAGTCTAGTGGAGAAACAAAGACATGCAATTGGATGAATTGCAGCAAAATGTGTAAGTTTTATAGAAATAAGCCCAAGGCACTTTGGGAACATAGAGAAGGGATAGTTTTGAAATGTAAGTTTATCAAATGTGAAAATGATGTGAAAGCAATAACTTACTTTCCTTTGGGAAATCTTGTCTGGCTTTAAAAATGTGTATTTTTTTCCTGTAAACAAAAAGAAGATTGGTTGTTTCAATATTCAGAAACACTCAACAGAAATTATACTCCCTATAGAAGCTTATTTTTAACTTTTATTGGTTAAAGTTATAAGCCTTTTATAATATCCCCTTTAACATAGGTAAATAAGAGGATAGAAAAAAGGAAAAATGAAGGAGACCAGGTAGAATCTACATTTCTGGTTCTCTCTCTCTCCTTCTCCCTTTTCTAAGGCTGACATGAAATTGATTTATAGATGGAGAATTATGGTGATGTTATATGTAACACTTTTGGAGATGTTTTTCTGACAAAATATTGATTTCTTTCATGCTATGTGAGTTAAGGAGCCGTAGTTACTTCAAATCCCAGCCCTAACCCCAATCTATGATCCCCACACAAACAAGCAAACATCCAAACAGATATGTCCAATATGACCAAAGAAGTAACCACACTGTAAAGACAACTCTCTGGAAAAAACACAGTATAAATGTAGTAGAAACCTGTTATCATCTCAGGAGTCAAGGACAACATCTGCTCTAAGGAGAATGACCATATGTCCTGGTTTGCTATGACAGTCTAGTTAATATTGATACTAATCACTTAGTGACCCTTAACTGTTTTTAGCGTCCTTTTACTCTCAAAGGTTAGAATAATCACCCTGGTTATAAATTCTTTGAGCAAGGGACAGAAATGTGCACTTGTGTACATGGAGACACTGGGATTTGCAGTGTCACTAGGGGGTCTTCCTCTGCATTCATAGCCAGTTTCATCCCTGCTTCTGAGGCTCTTCCATTTGAGGAATGTGTACTACCCATGAGACCGTTGTTCCTGTTTCTCAGCAACTTGAAGCCTCGTTTCCCTGACTGACTCTCAGATGACCATCAGAGCTAGTGACAGGCTTCTGCCACAGACAGCAGGGAGTTAACAGGTAACTTAAGCAAATACCACACTGAAACCACAATTACAGAAATAACTCCTGAAAACAATACTCCACTCACCATGGAAGGCAGAAACACCCTTCCACGATGTGGCAGTCCCAGCATCTAGAATACCTGAGAGATGATAGAAATCACAACGTTAGCTTCTGCAGCTTTGACTTGGACACATCTATCATGCTAGAGTATCTTTGTCCTTCCAGGACATTAACAGGCCCTTTGGAAATATGAAATACACCATTAAGGAAAAAAATTTCTGTGTATTCTTGGAAAAGGAAAAGGGATTTTCATGCTTAATTCCAGTGATTTACTTGGCCCCTGTGATGGACATACAAGTTACCTCCAGGAAAGCAAGGTGTATTGTGTGGACACTGTAGAAATTTCTTCCAGGTGGAGGTTAGACAATATTTATACAGGGTTCCACTGCACTCTGAATTTCTCCTATACACACCATATTATAATTGCCTGCTCACTTCTGTATATCCTACACTAGACTGTGAGTTTCACAAGGTTGAGGTATATCATGGTGTATATCACCAAAAATCTGTGACAGTGTCTGGCACATTGCAAATATATTTTTAATAAATATTTGATAAATGAATAAGTAGCTAAGAAAAGAGCAACTCTAACTGACTCAAAATATCTTCAAATCTGTCTCCCTGGCTCCAAGGTATGGCCAGACAAACAGGTCTAGTTATGTTCTTTATGGCAGAAGGGCTCAGGATCTCTCTGCAGTTAGACATCTAGGCTGAAGTCTAAAGTATCCTTCTGGGCATCACTCTAAATGTGAGGCATAGTCAGATCCTACATGGTTGAATGTGAAAGCCCTTTATAAAATACTATATGTTTGAGTAATGTTATGTAAAAATATTTGGAAAACACCACTCCAAAATAACATCCCCTGTGAGCTTTCCCAGGAAGTTTCCTTAGAAAGCACAGTGGAGGTTGCCACATGTGACCTTGGCTGTGGGCACCAGGGCAGCTGAGCCCTCTGACAGCCTCTGGGGTCAATGTACCATCAGAGCCTTTGGGACTGAGAGGCGTGGCTGCAGTTCTTCCTCCTCTTCAGTCTATATTCAGGATTCCTTAAGCCATTTGTTTTTATCTCCTGCTTCTGTGGTTAAAGACACACCAGAAGAAAACCACCGAATCACACTAATGCTAAGAAATAGGGTTCACTGAAGAGATATGGGAGTAAGGTGAAAGGAGACAGTCGATTTCAAGTTGCTGGATCATCATTTCTGGACTACTTGAGCCACAGTTTCTTAATCTGTAAAATGAGGTAACTTATATTGTTTACCTAAAGGAGGTCAAATAAAGTTAAACATGGAGTAAAGCTATTTTTAAACTGGCTATTTCTCCTACTCAACTTTTCCATAGTATATTCTTGCATTTCAATTAGAATGTTCTGGTTTGGGGTGGGTTCAGATAACCTCCATGAAGGAGGCCAGATGAATCTCTAGACACCAGGCTATAAGTTAGTAATTTCAGGTTCCTATCTCATGCACTGCTTGCTATATTCTTTATTTATACATATATGTATATATATACACACACATGTATATACTACATATGTACTACTTACACATACTATACTATATACACTTACTATATAATGAAATGTATATAATGCATATAACATATACATTCTATGTTATATTACATTTAATTCCAGAATAAATCCATGGCATAGATGCTATGGTTATATATTTTACCAATGAGGCCACTGAGGACAAAAAAATTAGACAACTTGTCTGAGGACCCCCAAGCAGTAAGTGGAGAGAGTGAGCTTGCTTCAGGCAGATTTTTTTCTCTAAGACTCTGAGCTCCACTCATGAAGGGACAGGTGTCATTCTACCTAACTGGGGAGTGGGAGTGAGGAAATTTTCCTGGCTTTTGTAAAAAATTTGATATGGAGAGACATGATGGGGTGTGCCGATTGGATGATAATCAGGTGGTAGGAGTAAAGCTGAAAATCAGATCCATATAAATATAAGACTTTTGAATCTATTAAGGGAGACATTTTAAATCAACATAAGAATGAAGATGCTGGGCTAAACAATTAACTATTAGAAAACAAATATTTTTAAGGTATATCTGATACTATATATTGAATGTTTGAGAATAAATGTAAAACAATATGGCCATAAAAATCATAGTGTAGATTTGCCTTTTATTGTGATGGGGAAATAATTTTATGCATAAATTAGTAGAAACCAAAAAGCATTCTAGATTTAATTCAGATGTGTTTAAAATATAATAAGGAAAAGATAAAAAAGTATGGATGGCACGCAACACAGACTGGAAAAATATTTTTTTGTACTATTTATGAGCAATGGTTAATTTCTTCAAAATACAAATAGATCTTACTTTCAGTAAAAAAAGTAGATCAAACTCCAAAATGAAAGTGGGCTAAAGACATTACTGACTCTTTCAGGTGAAGGAATACAGAGGTCTAGAAAATGAGGATATTAACATAAAGATAATACATATAATATCAGTAGTTATAACTGTGATTTACCAGTTTATTTCTTTGTTTATAGTTTATGTATTTTCTAATTTTTTACAACATGTATTAATGTCATATTCCTTTACCCCCACATCAAAGTTCTAAAAAACAAAATTACAAATGTGACATCAATCATGAGTTTCTCAATCACATTATATCTACATTTTGTTTCATTTTTCTTCTCACCAGTATTTCTTTATGTTTCCAATCATTCATCCAACACTTATGAGTGGCTACTATAGGTCAGAAACTGCCTGGAAACAGGAGTTCAAAGATGAATAAGAAACAATCTCTACACTTCAGAAGCTCATATCTAGACATAAAAACAGGAATTTGTAATCTGATAGAAGAATGCTAGAGTAGCAGACTGACCAAGGGCTGTGAGGATTTGGGAAGAGAGGTTTCAGATAGCACTCACTGATGCTCAGGGCGGGGCAGGAGACATTACATAGGCTCACCAAGCCTTCTTTTGGCAGGTGGCATTTTGGATCTTGTAGCTCCAGTGGTGGGAACTGATGACCTGAGACCTGGGATACCAAACATAATTTTATAAGGACACCCTGCCCCAGACCCTGTTAGCTCATTTTCCCTAGATCACCTCACTTTGCATCATAGGGATTCCTTGTTTTGGTGATAAAATGGCTTCTTTGATGTTAATGAAGATGCTGGTCCAAGAAAAAAGGTCTTCTAATTACTGAACCCTAATATGTGTCAGGCACTGTGTGCTAGCATCACACACACTACAACCCTCCAAAGTAGACATTATATTATTATTTCCATCTGAAATGAGGAAAATGAGGTCCAGAAAATTTAAGCCAGTTTTCTACCAATTTTAATGACCTCTGCTTACCTGGTGCAGGAAATGTGGACCAGACATGACCTCACAATGACAGGAAGTTTGCTATTTATTTTGAACTTAAACAGAGATTTAAAAAGGTGGTGGTGTCTCTGAGCTCCTTGTGGGCCATTAAGAGCTCAGGAGAACATCCCTTTCTGGGCCTCAGAAAGTTGTTCCATTTCCCTGGAGGTGGCCTATGGCATAGACTTCCATTAATAAAGTCCTCCGTCTTTCAGCTGTTCTCCACCAGCGGCTCACTGTGATCTTGGAGAAGGCCACACTTGAAAGGAATTGAACTTGGTATCTGACACATAGAAGGCCCTTCATTCTGGTCAGTTTCTTATTCAATTCTCTTTTCTCCTAAGAGCAGATCTCTTTTTCTCTTTCTGACTACATTGCCCTGACCATCTCCTCTGGTCGTTCTTAGGGAGCTTGGACTCACCTGTTTTCCCTCAGCAGAGAGTTCCCCATCCTTTCAGTCCCTTAGGTGCCTTCCCCTCAGCCGGCTGTGCACTCTGAGAGGGCAGCTCCTCACTGAGAGATGCACTGCTCTGGCCACCAGTGCGGTGTGGAGAGAGCTAAAAGAAGAGTGTCTCTCTGCAGAGGGGAGGAGGAGCTCAGGGCGAGGAGAATCAGAGGTGCACACGTGTGCAACTTCCTAAAATGTCAGAGCCTGAAAGAACCAAGCTCTTGGTCTTAACCAGAAGTCATTGGCCAGTGGAAACTTTTAGCCCCTGGGGAAGCCCCATCTGCAATTACAGACAGGCCATGCAGTTTTCCCCTCAGACATCTAAATTTATTAAACCACTTTATAGCATTTGAAAAGTAAGAGGAGGGAATTTGGTTTTAAAACAAGAGAAGTTTAAAACAAATTAAAAGTCAAGCCACAGAACAGTAGAAAATATTAGCATATCTGATAAAAAAATTTTATTCAGAACATACAAAGAACTCTCAAAACTCACTATGAAGAAAACAGATACCCAATAACAAAATAAACAAAATAAACAAAATATTTGACAGACACTTTACCGAAGAAATATACAATGACCTCCAGCTGGTGCGGCTCACTTGATTGGAGTGGCATCCTGTAAACTGAGAAAGGTCATAGGTTTGGTTCCCATTCAGGACCCATGCTTAGGTTCCAGGTTTGATGCCCGGTCAGGGCATGTATGAGAGGCAACCAGCTGATGTTTTTCTCTCTCTTCTTTTCTTCCTCCTACTCTAAAATCAATAAGCATGTTGTTAGGTGAGGATTAAAAAAAAAAAAGACCCATATACAGATGGCAAATAAATACTTGAAAAGATGTTTAACGCTTTAGTCATTAGGAAATGTAAATCAAACGGTAATGCAATACCTTCACACACTTATTAGAATGGTTAACATTGAAAACAAAAATAAAAACAAAAAGAGATAATACCAAGTGTTAGCAAGGGATGCAGAATATCTGGAAGTCTCATGCACTGCTGATGGGAAAACAGTGTGGCGGTTTTTCATAGCTTTACCATACATCTTAGCAACCCCACTCCTATATGTTTATCCAGGTGAAATATAAAACGAAGACCTCCAGGAAACCTGTATGCAAACAAATATTTATAGCTGCTTTTCTCGTAATTGCGCCACAAAAAGTGATGAATGGCTAACAGGTTGCATCTACACAATGGAATACTGCCCAGGCATAAAAAGGAATGCACTATTGATGTATGCAACAAAATGGCAGAATCTTAAATTACGCTAAGTGATGAGAAGTGAAAAAAGCCAGGCTTAAAGTCTACCCTTTGTGGTATTCGGACCAGGACAAGGCAAAACTGTAGGGACAGAAAACAGATGAGCAGTGGCCAGGAGAAGGGGTGAGAGAGGGGTTAGCCTCCAAAATGCAGGAAGAAATTTATCTTGCTGTTGTTCTTTGGCATCTTGTGGTGATGGCTACATGACTTATGCATTTCTCATAATTCATACATCTGTATACCCAAAATGTGCATTTTTACTGTGTGTAAATCCTATCTCAATAGAAAAATGAGGTTAAAAAAATAAATGAACTTGGGGACAAGAACCATGAATTTTTTGCATTATCTTTATATTTGATAGTTGGTTCCAGTTTGGTCACTCAATTGCCCCTCCATTCCTTCAACAAGTCTGTGGTGAGCACCTGCCATATGCTGGGCATTGTGGTTCAATGGTGAACAAGGCAGGTATAGGCCTTCCCTCATGGAGGTCCTTGAATAAAGTAAGAAAAAGTGCAAAATATTTTATTGCTTGTGCTGGGGTGGCATAGAGGTCATACCCACAACAGGAACAGCATCAAGAGGGGGCTTAGAAGAAACAGTTTTAGAAAAATTGGGGTATTAGTTGTATGATACCAGACCTACCACACACCACTCTTGCCCCCACAGCTGCTCTCTAGCCTTGAGTCTGTCTCTGTGCGGGATTCCTCAGTGTCCTCTGTACCTTTTGCACTGCTTAGAGGTCAGCAGCTGGGGACCAGACTCTCTCAGCATTGTAGAGGAAAGACAAAATGGGTAGGGGAGCTTAGCCAGTGAGACGTGCTGTTGTTGACTCTTCACCAGGGTGAACTAATCTATCCCAAACCCTGGGCGAAGCAGCTTGAGGAAACAGACTGTACACTGTCCCATGGGTGACTAAATTAGTTCCAATGTGGAGCAAAGGCTTTTTTGGGTCCAGAGAGCCAAGCTGTAGGGGTAAAGTTTGGAAATCAATCAGCATTTTAATTTAAGCATAGACTGGGGATTGCTCCTTAATTTTCAAACCAGTTATACTCAGGCCACTAGATGGAGAAGCTGAGCTATGGAAGTGTTAGCTGCTAATCATGATGAACATTTCTCATGATTGTGTAAGATGTCAGGAAAGAGCAGGACGTTTATACTATACACATTTATTACTGTGAAACCAACTCTAGACTAAATAATCTACTTCCGCCCCACAGATAAAAGTATAGCAACACATAACCCTCATACAAGAAGCCAAAATAACAAATCTTTGAATCTTACATTCACTATTTATTCTCCCAAGTGCTTATCAGGTGCCGAATAATTAGGAGAAACCATATAAATTGAATTAGAAATTAAAGCCTGGATGTTTGTAAGCAGATGATGGTGAAATTAGAGGAAGGTTGAGCTGGAACTTTTAAATTTACTTTTCTATCCTTTGGCATTACCCTAGAATTAATGACCAGTGCAAAGACTGTTTTGCCATAACTTCAAGACCATTGGATAATAAATATAACCAGAATAACCATTTGTCAAGCACTTTCTGTAATCCACACACTGTGTTAAATGCTTTAGATACAATCTCATTTGCTCATGCAAAAATTTTACAGAATAAATTACACTCAGGCTCATAGAACTAAAATGACTTGCTCAAGGACACCCCAATAGTAAGTGAAAGAGCTAGAGTATAAGTTCAAACAGGGTGTGAGCCTTATTTATTTATTCATTGTCCTGTTTAATAAGTACCTGTGGAAAAATAAGCTTGGCTTTGAACTCTGGTCTGTATCACTCCTGTGTGTCTGGAAAGGCTGAAACATTATTTGCATGTTTTGAAGTGTTATGGTTTCCCAGATTTTGACTGGTTTTCAAACTTCCAGCTGGACTCAGCTGCCAAGGTAGGTTAAGTGACTCTTTGAGCTCCTTCAGTCTCAAAGTACTGGACGGCATAAATCTAGCTCTTGTCTACTCTTTTTCAGATTTTTGTGATCGGAGAAGGAAACTGGGGGAGCTACTAATGCAGAAGGTTAATGCTTTTGGAACATTTTATGACAGGAAAAGGACTGGCTTATTTAAGAGTTCTTTTAGAGTCAGGAATCAAATAGCTTAGCTAAGACTTCCCTATTCTACTTCCCTCCAGAAAGTATACAGAGACAATGAAGACTGTGTGGTGGATAATGTTGAGTGGTCTTCCCGAGTATATGAATATTTTTCTAACTGTTGACTTCTGATGCAGAGTATGAGTTGATAGGAGTCTCAGCTAATTTCAGAGAGTCATGTATCTAAAAATTGTGACCATTAATTGCTGATATTCCTCATTAAGGAGTGTTTGGTTTTTTTTTTAATGTATTTTATTGATTATATTGTTACAATAGTTCCAATTTTCTCCCCTTTACTCCCCTCCACCCAGCATCCCCCTCCCCCAGCAATCCCCCCCCAAGTCCATACCCATGGTTCGTACATACAAGCTTTGCCGCTTCACCCTTTCATATATTCTTCTTCTTCTCTTTCTCTTTTTTTAAAAAAATAAATATGTGATTAATTAATTATTTTAACAATAGGAGGAAGCAGCAGAGTTCCAGGACCTCTAAATGAAATTTGGGGCTGGGATTTTGTTTCCTGGTGGAGGGACGTTAGCATATAGCTCCACTGACTTGCTAGAAGCGATGACACAAAGGGTTATTTTACGGTAAGGTGACTGTTTGAAAATAAAATGGGAGTTTGTTTAGCTCACTGAGAGGGCTTTTCCAGATGTAACTGTTAGGAGGATGCACCAGCACTTCCCTGTCATTGTTTGGACAATGAACAGCCATTGGAAAGAATGTCCCTTCATCTGTAGTTTCCTGTTTCTTGTTAGTAAGACTAACATAGAATACAGAACATTAAATATTGCGGGAAAGTGAAAACTAGGTTTAATCATTGTAAAAATTAAAAGCTAAGTTAAAAAAAAGAAAACATTCCAAAGGTCAAAGGACTAAGGGAAGGCTTCAATCTAAAAATTTTAAAAGCAGACAATGTTCTGGGCTTTGTGAGCAAGTAACTGGGTTTTCTCAGAAGAGTCAAGTGGAAGTGAGCTGAGTGCCCTCCTCAGGCCAGAGTCTGGGCATGACATTCTTTCAGATGAAGGAAGAGACCTGGGCCCAACTGTATCCTGTTTATAAGGGCCAATATACACAATGCATGTTGCTGATCATTTCATACCTCAGTGCCTTGTTTAGGGTTCTTTTCTCACGTGAAAATGTTTACTCTCCAGGACACAAACCTAGTCAGACACTGACGATGACTATCATTTGTGGAGAGTATCCTTCTCTCCTCTGTTGGCTTAGATTTCCAAGACAAAATCTATAGAACTTGAAAATCATCTTAAATTACATTGAATGTGCTTACAGGGTTTGAGTCCCAGTGTCGTCACACCTAGCACTGACTTTGAATAATCGATCTGAAATCCTTAAGTTCCATTACTTACTCTGTGGAATGGGGCAATGATAGTGCTTACCTCCTAAAGGTCATGGTGTGATTGCCCAGGCTAACTGAGAGCAAAAGCCTCAGAAGAGTGTCCGGTGCATACAGAGCTCTCTGTCAGTGACAACTGCTGTTGTAAAGAGAACTTCTTCTCCTTCCTGGTGTCTTGTTCCAGCTTCAGGGCTTTATTCTCCATTGCCTTAACACTCCTGGCCCCACAGCACCTCCTCCTTCTTTCTGTTGAGGTGGAGTGGCTGACCAGGTTGATGAATCTGGAACCAGAATCTGCATATTCTTTGTCCAACCCCTTCTTCCTCATTTCTTCTTGAAGAGATATTGTGCTTAGAAATTTTGTATTTTCTACTGTTCTCAGCTATGCAGTAGGGTTAATGATAAATGTTTATTGTGGTCAATCTGTCCCATTCTGGAGATCAGAAGACAACCACATTCTCTGTCAGCTCAGCCACTAATAAAGGTGTGTGTGTGATTGGGTGTGTGGGTGTGTGTTTTAATGTCCAGCTGTCTTAACCCTTTGTCTTAATTTTTAGTTGATTCAGAACTCTGGAGAGGACGCACACTCATTGACAAGATCCCTCAAACACTAAAGACCTGCTATGTAATTATCTCGGGGGGGGGGATGGGTGAGCTTAGTTTTGGAGAGAAGTAGTAGTTTTATTTGGCTTCCCAATAAGAACAAACCAACCTGTCTACTCCACAAGGACATTTTGTGAATGGAGTCTCTACCCTTGGCTTCTGAAAATGTCCCTACCACCAGTTATACCAAGAACAAAGTTGGGAATAGCATTCAGATTTCCTGACCCCCTGTGAAATAATAATCCTGAAGATAGATATTTAAATTTTTATGAACTCTTTAGATACTTATCTAGTACTTACTATACTGGAAGAATATATGCTGTCAAATCTCTGCTCTGCCTTTTAGTAGCTGTGAAGTTTTCGGCAAATTACACTCTTTCACTTTACTCTTTCATTAATTGAGAGTAATATTATCTACCTCATGTGCTTGTTGTGACAATTACGCAAGCTCGGAACTGTAAAGCATTTGTCATATATCTAGCATACAGAAAGCACACAATAATTCTTAACTGTTAAGATTATTTTAAAAAATTGTGTGCCAGGCATTGTGCTCATTGTGTAAATATAATGGTGAATGCTGAAATGTTCATTCAGGTCTGAGTCCTATGGTTTGGTCTAAATTAGTTTCCATTCTTTACTATTTCAACTCATCAAGCACACCCTAAATAGGTGAAGTACAATGAATGACAAAACTCAAAATTTGGTTCAAGAGCAAACATTTCAACTACATTTTAATAAATAATATTTTATTTTTCATGAAGTGAGACTATTTTTTGCTCTAAGAGCAATAGGCAAACTATCTCGGTAGCATAAGTTTATTTTCTGGCTCTAAAACTAAGACTTACTTTAACATTTTTGAGGTGTTTTAGATATTTAAAGTAATAGGTATTTTAAATCAAGCAAATTTTGCAAAAAAAAAAATTTTAAAGAAATGGTTGCAAGGTTCAAACATTTTTCCATGGGGCACGAAGAACATCCGCATAAGATCCAGCTTGAAGCTGCTCCCTCTTGATGTAGGGGTATATGTTCAAAAACAGGAGGCATTTCTTGACAATGAGTGTGTGCCTCAGTCTTCAAAACAGTCTTGTCAATCATTCCTAACAGAAGTGGGAAGGAAAAAAACAAATACAAAATAACTTGGAATCTTTCAACATTGACCTATGTATGACCCAGAACAGGATGTATTAGAGGGTCAGTTTCATTCGCACATAAACATCCCTGTCATAACACTGAGGCCAAGGAAGGAAGTTGAGCAAGTGAACATAAACCACTCTTCCCATTTATGAACCGGAAGTAGGGTGTTGTGATTTAAACTGAGAATCAGAGTCCAAGAAGCCACTAGGGCCTGAGAACTAGACAGGGGAAGTGATGGATTATCAGGAGGAGGGTTTTCCATTTAGAAAAAAAAATTGATTCAAGCCATTCTCACTCATTGAGTTTCTGCTCTGGCTATTCCCACTCCCATTCATAGCACTGTGATTGCTGCATGTAAAGAGTAGTAGAAAGGAACAGAAAACTTTCAGGTAATTCATATTTGGATAATTCTTAATACTTTTACAATCATGTTTTTCGTTATATGAGTAATTTAACCACTAAATAAAAGAGGTGAACAAAACTGTCTGTATTCTCATCTTTCTAACACCTATTTGAATTATCTTGATTTACCTTTTCTGACCTTTTTTATACATGTGAAAATTGTTGTATGTACAGTTCTGCCTTCTCCTTTTATATTTTACATTGGACTACATAACCAGTCTTTTTAGTGGTTGTATGCTAGTTTCTTGTGTGGATGATGTTCTGTAGTGAAATTGTATACTTTCTTATTGTTAAACACTAGGCTCTTTTTAATTTTTTTGCCATTAGAAATAGTAGTGCACTGGATATTTGGTACATATGCCTACTGTAATACTTTGGAATACGTACTCTCTTTGGATTGATCCCTAGATGCAAAATCACTGAGTCAAATGTGTGAGCGTTTTTATGACTTTTGATACAAATTCCTTTTACTTATCTCCCAGAAAATGTGAGAAAACAAGCATCACTCTACTTTCATCAATTTCAGAGAAAATAGATGTTATCATTGAATAAAAATTGTTAATTTAAAAAAGCAAATGTTCACAGATACACCCCTCTGCCAATCTTCCCCTGCATACTTTAAAAGCTAAAAAAAGAGCAAATGTTAATATGTTATTTTTATTTAATTTTGCATTTCTAATTTTCTCCACATTTTGGGTATTGTCTCATTCCTGAATTAGTTGTTTGTAAGTTTGCCTATCAAAATCAGTGTTTTCATTATCATTTTATATACATTTTCCCAAGGTAAAGATATTGATCATATGGCAAATGGTTCTTGTAAATGATTTTTCATAGTGCATTGTTAGTCTTTAAATGTATTTTAAAATATGGCCTTTGTCATAGGAAGTGGCATTCAAGGGTTAACATTTTTAAAAATAAAGATAAAATGATTTATCTGATGATTGCCTGTTACATCTTTCACAATACATGACAACCCTAAAAATGACTTGCTGAATTGGGAGAAACCAATGGTATATGTGAGATTTAGTAGAATATAGAGAGCAAACCATGAGCCTATAATATTTTCAGAAATCTAAGTTAAGAAATCTTATTTTAGAGTTAATTTTCCAAATTAGAACTTAGAAATAGTGTCATTAGAAGAAGCAACTGGCTAGTGGAAATGACGGTATTGCAAATAACGACTAGTGGAAAGTGGTATATAATTCACACTATCAAATGAAGAGCAAATGAACCTCTGGATTCAATTTGTATCTCTCTCCAGGAACAGTGTGCTCCTGATCATGCTGAGGAAACCATGGCAACTCACCAGATTTTCATCTTGTTTACTCTAGGTGTCCTCATAGATGTTCATCTCCTCGTTGATACTAGTGAGTGTTCCTTCAGGCTGTTCAGTTTAGGAATTAAGACAGGAGATAGTCAAATTTTGAGACTGTTAATAAGAGTTAGATATACAAAACAGGGCTGGTATCAAATCTGGTCGGTAGAGCAGAAGACTGAAACTGGGAGTTCTGGTGGTGGCATCACTGTGTGCTATGTCTTGGGGACTAAAACACTTTGTAAGGAGCTGTTTGACATTGTCACAAGCCTTTTCATTATGTAAAGGTAAAGCCACATTCTGGGGTGGTGATGGTAAGGGAATGGTTTGGAGGGAAGTGGGGAGGGAGCTGTCCCAGAAACAGCTAGGATCCAACATCAGGGAGAAAAAGCATGTACTAAATCACGCAATTTGAAGGTCTTCTCTATGTGCCTCACTAGTTGATGGACTGTCTCTCACTTTCCCACTGCTTCATCTATATTGACAACCATCATGCAATTTTTTTAAATTATGAAAAAGAAGCACTTTGGAGGCACATGTACAGGGAGAGCACTAGTGTCCCTGACTCTTCCTTCCATTCTACAAAATATGCTATTAAGCTAATCCTACAAGCCTGGCAACTGGCTAGGACCAAGGAGAAAGAAGGCCTAATCAGTGGGCTCTAGAAACCATCTAATATTTTATCTTAACTGTCTTCTTCATCATTTCTTTAAAAATTGCAGTTTCTCTTTTTTACTTCCTCACCTTCACCAGCAACTGTGTTGAGAAAATTAGAGGAGGTGACCGTATCCATTTTTTAAGAAAATTAATACAGGGAGAGAAAAGGAAGTTTGAAGAAGTAGTTACAATGTCAAGAAGAGATAAACAGAAAATAATAGAAATTATGGATTATTTGTTATGGGCTGCATACTTTCCATTTCTTTAACCTCCATAACAGCACTATGAGAGAAGTATTGTTATTAGCCCTGTTTTCTAGATGAAGAAGTGATACTTGGGCAGGTTAAAAATTTTTTCCAAGATCACATGGCTAATAAGTGATGGAACCAGGAGATCAACATGGGATTTTCATGGCAGCACCCACACTCTTAGTCCCTGTGCTATTGGGTCAGAAATTCCAGGTAAGAAGCAACAACCAGGGAAGTTTCAAGGAAAAGCTTCCCCAGGAAGACTCCAAAATATGTTAGGAAGGAGTGAACTTCCTTCTTTTATGCAGGATGGTAACTTGGGTATTAAAGAAGAGTGTTCCAGGGAACTTGGATACATCTGAATTAAAGATGGACTTGAGAAAAATACCTTTAACATCCCCCATAGAATCTATAATCACCTTTCATTCAACATACACTTGTGAGGAGAGATTGGAGGAGAAGGAACATGTGTTTTCAGAGTTTTATGCCTAGTGCAAGTAGAGCAAATGGACTTGATGTAAAACATATTTTTAACAACCAAATACACAATTCTGTGGATTGTGTATCTGTAGCTGACATTTCTCAGATTCTGGGTGTTATAATCAGCATCTCTGGGAGTAACACAACCAGCCTGGCAAAGACTGGAGTTAAAAATAAATTCTCTACACCATCTGGAATTCCCTAAGATCGAGTCTACAGGTAGGCCGGTATAGATATTGTGAGGGACTTTCATTCTATTTCTCTTTGCCCTAGTTTCATTTCCAGGGCCCTGTAGTTCTTCATAGCTTTGGATCTTCTAGTAAAGTTGGTTTGAGGCTTTGAAAATCCCAAGAACCCCAAATGACCCACTTGTTTCATAGTGCACCCTGAAATTAATGAACATTTGTGGGACTTTCTGAATAATTTAGGTTAATCTGGGGCAGATTAGAGCATTTATTATTGAGCTCCTGCTTTTTGGCAGGCATTGTGAAAACAGGGGCAAATTGCTTTTAGGTTGGAAGATCCGAAGTGCGTAGCTAAGGCAGTAATAACGTCTTTGGACACCGTGGCAACACAAGGTGGAGAAGTGGAAGAGGGTCATGTACATGACAACCATAGCCTCTCTGTTAACACCTGGTTGCTAATGTGACTCAAGAAAAATACTTTGGCATCTCTTGAATGTTGTTTTTCTTTATCATTTCTCTAATATTTACCTAAAAGTATATACAATTTCCATTGTGCCTTGTGCTAAGAGAAAGTATTCTTACCAAAGTCTACAGAATGATTAGCAGGTGAACTCATTCAGAAGGAAAGAAATACATTGATAGTTTTAATAAATTCAAGATTCTTCTTTACTCAAAATAAAAAGAATACTTTAAATTTACCTCAGTAGGTGTTTGATATTGATGGTCTTCTTCCTGTATTATGTTTGAGCTGGTTCAGAAAAGACTGTGTTAGTTCAAGCACTGAATCAATGGACTGTTTTAATTAGTCCAACTATCAAATTAAACCAGGTTCAAACCTCTCACTGTCAGGGCCTACGACCTGAAATTGGTGGTACTCTCAGTTGGTGGGAAGAAGAGTTAGGCTTTAGAAAAGGATTAGAAGTCTTTTATTACAAAGATTATGCATATGTACAGAAGTTTGGAAAATAGAGAAACAAAATCATCTATTGTTCCATTACCTCCATATAATTTTATATTAATATGTATCAAAAGCACCAGGTCCATTGGCAAGCAATGGTGATACATAAGAAAGAAAATGTTATGATCCATATTTTTTGTAGTTTATATTATAATGGAACAGACAGACCATCAAACATATAAACAAAACAATACAATATGAAAAAATAGGACTGTATGCTTAACAGGCTATGGGTGCACACAAGAGAATGCAGTTTTGTAAATTTGGGACCTATCAGTGATGACTCCTTGCAGAAGAAGCTGAGATTTAAAGTATGAGAAGAGGTTAGCTCCAGGGAATGGGGAGATGTAAGGAGGGAGATATTTAGAGGGTTCCTGGCAGAAGGAATGGAAGGAATGTGCAAAGGTTCAGGAATGAGAGACCACCAGCTTCCCATGTTAGGTGAACCTTCATCTCTTTGTTGTGACTCAGTTTAGAGTGAGGAGGGGAGATGGCAGACAAATGGGCAGATGCTGAAGGTTCCAATACCACATCCTGTTCATGCTTAATCTGAAGATCAGTGAGGACTCATGTAATGGCGGTATTGTGTGCCCACATGGATTCAGTTATATAATTGTAACATAATAAAGCTATAATTTATTTCAAATTAGCAACACAATGTTACGTACATCCTTGCTATTTTTACTTGACATATGTCATTGTTTTCAAGTTACTATGTGGGAAATTAATTGTTGATTGATATGTTAATTTAATTAACCATTCATTTATCATTAGGCATTTTGAATACTTCTAATTTTTGTTTTTATAAATAATGCTCAATTACCATTCTTACTTATTTTGCTTTATTTTTCAGAATGTCTAGAAATTATATTATTATTAACTTACCTTTTCATTGAAGCATAATGACGTAAATAGAAATTATGTTACCTAATCAAAAGATATAGATTACTTCCGGCCAAGATGGAGGCCTAGACTGACACGCTCCATCTCCCTCCACAACTAAGAGGACTGCAACTAATGCAAAACCAGAAATAACCAGAAGTTCCAGAAAATAAAGCTACATGGAAGTCCAGCATATGAAGTTATAAACAAGTGGTGCTTATCTGGATGGATAGGAGGGGCGAAACCAGGGTGGAAATTCAAGCTGCGCTGATGGCGGCAGCTACAGGGACGAGCGGCGGGACTATGGTAAGCACAGATGCCCGTATTTAAGGGGAGGCAAGAAGCACCTGGGGAGCACCCCTGGCTGCAGACCAAATCTGTCAGCTTGCGATTCCAAAGCTGGGGAAGGCAGACCTCCATTGCCTTGGACCGTGAGGCCCGGAGGGGGTGGGGATGGAGGAAGAGGCTCAGCGGAGAGTAAACGGCAGGAATCCATATTTGACCCCACCCCCCCACAAAGAGCCACAGTGTGGTGAGAAGGGTCACTCAGTAGTGATGAGTGCATGGAGCTCCGCCCCCGATAGTGTAGGAGGTGTGACAGCCCCGCTCAAGAAGGAAAGGTGAATAAACCTGTCAGGATGGCAGGGATAATGATAAAGATACCAATCACGCAGCTGACCAGACAGCAAATACATGAATTAACTGATGAACAGATAATCTTTCTGAGGCTCAGTTGAGAGCAATAGTTATAAGGCAGCTTACAGAACTAACAGTGGAACTTAATCAAGACAGGGAAGGAATGAAGGCTAGTCCTGCTGAAATGAACAAAAACACATACGAAACAAGTGGTGAGGTAAGGAAAACCAGGGATCAAATCAATATATCGGAACAAAAACTGGACCCAGGGAGAACCACACCAAGGCACATTATAATCAAAATGTCAAAAATTAAAGATAAAGAGAAAATCTTAAAAACAGCAGGAGAGAAGAAGATAATTATGTACAAAGGGGTCTCAATTAGACTATCAGCTGATTTCTCAAAGGATACTCTGCAGGCAAGAAGCGACTGGCAAGAAATATTCAAAGTAATGAAAATAAAAAACCTACAGCTATGATTACTCTATCCAGTGAAACTGTCATTCAGAATAAAAGAGCAGAGAACGTCCTTCCAGGACAAAGTAAAACTGAAGGAGTTCATTAGATCCAAACCACTGTTATATGAGATGTTAAAGGGACTTGTTTAGAAGAAGGAGGATCAAAACTATGAACATTAAAATGAAAACTGTATCACAACCAACAACAGAAGCTAAGGAACTGAAACAAAGGCGAACTAAGTAGGCCATGAGAGTGGAAAAAGAATTATAGATATGGGGAACATACTGGGGGGAGGTTAGTGGGGAGGGGGAAGAGGGGAAGGGAGGGAGATGATGCAGGACATAAGAAGCATGGTAGGAGGGAGTGGAGTAGACAGGAAGAGGTTGAGAAGAACTATATGCACAACAAATGGACATGGACTAAAGTGTGGGGGACTTCTGGAGGGGGGCGTCACTGGGTGGAGGGGAGCAGAGGGAAAAGAAATTGGGACAACTGTAATAGCATAATCAATAAAACATATTTTAAAAAAGATATAAACACTTTTATAGCCTTTGGAATCTTGTGTTGAATTAACTTTATTAAGTTATACTGCTACCGACAAACTAAGAATTTATGTCAGATTCTCTACATTTCTTTTTTGCTTAGTAAGCATTATAATTCTTTTTAAAAATCTCACTAATAAACACTAACTTTCTATTTCTTTAAATATTAGTAGTGTGGAACATTTTTTCTACATCTTGTTTTCAATTTAAGTTTTCTCCTCTGAATTATCTTTTGCTGATCTCTTGATTAGCAATATTTTTTTAAGACTCAGAATTTTAAAATTAATTTCTATATTTCTAAATTTAGAATATTATTTTCCCTTCCATGAAATGATAAATATTGCATTATTTTCACTTATTTCCATAATTTATTTTTTTCTACTATTCAGTTTTTTAATCTATCTGGAACTTATTTTCCAACTTTTAATCAATAGCTCAATAGATGTTATTAAATAATCATTTCTTTATGACTTAATTTTTATCATGAGAAATTTGTATGAGCGTTATACAAATTATAGATATCCATCAGTTCCAATGATTTATACCTCTGTTCTTCAGAGAGTACAACACTATTTTCATTATTACTGCTATATAATACATTTTAATTTGGGGGAAGAGCTACAAATTCTCTCAATCATTTTTTCATATTACTTTTAATAATTACACATGTTTATTCTTATAGATAAAATATAGAATAATTTTTAACTATAACAGATATTCTCAGTCTAATTGCATACTTTAAAAATGAAATATGGCAGTTGAAAGAATTCCTCAATACTCTGATCAGGATGCATATAATTTCCAAATATATACATGGCTATTTTATAAATGAAAAGTAAGTTCTCAATTGTTCAAAGAAATCTAACTCACATACTGATGCTGCTTGACCAGGCATTTTAGATGAAGATACATACTTTCTAGTATTCCATTTGAGGTTGTTTACATCAATTGGAGTCTGAACAATCATAACCTTTGTGAAATCGTCAGTGCCTTGTATCTAAAAGTTGACAGAATATAAGTTAATTTCTAAGTAAATATCATACAATTAAATATTCCTCTGGTAAGCTACTATCCCTGGCCCTTTCTAAACATCTGTGCTGAAAGTTGAAAACATCATGAGATATTGCAAGGTATTTTAAAATACCTGGACATGTTTTTGTGAAAGTCAATGTTCCATACACTTTCATTGATTTTTAAATATTTTCTTCATTTCTCTTACAAGTGAGAAAAATGATCAAGAGTTAATTATCAATAGAGGCTTTTTTCTTTCACATGGCAGAAAGTAGTTTAAAAAACAATGGGTTGTTTGTTTGTTTTTTTGTTTTTTTTTTTTATAGGCAAAAGACCTGAGTAGACACTTCTCCACAGAGGACATACAGGTGGCCAATAGACATATGAAAAGATGTTCAATGTCAGTAATCATCAGAGAAATGCAAACTAAAACCACAATGCGATATCATCTCACACCTGTCAGAATAGCTATCATCAATAAATCAACAAATAACAAGTGTTGGTGAGGATGTGGTGAAAGGGGAACACTTCTGCATTTTTGGTGGGAATGCAGCTTGGTGCAGCCACTATGGAAAACAGTATGGAGTTAACTCAAAAAATTAAAAATGGAACTGCCTTTTGACCCAGTGATTCCACTTCTGGGAATTTATTTAAAGAAACATGAAACACTAATTTGAAAGAATATGTGCACCTCTATGTTCATTGCAGTGTTATTTACAATAGCCAGTAGGAAGCAGCCCAAGTGTGCATCAGTAGATGAGTGGATAAAGCAACTATGGTACATTTATAGATGGAATACTACTCAACCATAAGTAAAAGGAAATTTTTACCCTTTGCAACAGCATGGATGGATCTAAAGAACATTATGCTAAGTGAAATATGCCAGTCAGAGAAAGATAAATACTATGGGATTTCATGTATATGTAGAATCTAATGAACAAACTGAACTAAGAAGCATAAGAGGGACAGACTCATAGAGAGCAGGATGATAGCTATGAAGGTGTTGGGGGATGGTGCGGGGATTGAACAAAAAAGAGAAAGGACTCATGAACACAGACAACAGTGTGGCGGTTGCAGGGGATGGGGGGGTGAGTGGAGGTAGAAGAGAGTATAAGGGGGACAAATGGTAATAAAAAAAATACAATAAAAAATGAACTATAAAAAGAAGAAGAAAAACAATGATGTAAAATTTAGCATAGAAAATATAGTCAATAACATTGTAATAACTATGTATGGTGCCAGGTGGGTACTTGAATTTTTGAGAGGATCACTTGTAATTTATATAGTTGTCTAAACACTATGCTGTACAGCTGAAACTAATATAAAATAACATTAAATGTCAACTGTAATAGAAAAATTACAGGAGTTAAATCTTTCAACTTTGTGTTGGGTTGTTTTCAGTATGCTTTGAATCACATTGGTCCCCAGATACACAGAGAGCAGGGCTTTGTGCCTAGGGAAGTGGATAGAATCAGGCAGGTTTGGGGCTGCCTCAAGATTCTCTTGGTAGATCATCTAAATTTCCAACTAGCACCCATACCAAAATTCTGTTATGTATTCGAGAATTGAGTTTGGGAGCACCATAGTTAAGAATAATGCTTTGTTCCTTTTCACCAGGCATCACATTAGTGCTGGTGATATTCCATTTAGAAAATTTTCCTGGGACCATTTTTTAACTCAAGAGTCATTTTATTTTCACCTCATATTTTTCTTGTGTCACAAATATACCTAGTAAGCACTACTATCACATCTCTAAATATTTAATTGAATGTATTTATATATGTTTCTTTCTACTTGGTTGAGAGCTTTCTTGAGGGCAAGTTGCAAATATTATTTGTCTTGATCATTTTAACATCTAGCACTGTTTTTGTCATATATTAGTTGCTTTAAAAATATATGCTTAGCCCTGGCTGGTGTGGCTCAGTGAATTGAGCACTGGCCTGTGAGCTAAAGGATCACTGATTCGATTCCCCATCAGAGCACATGCCTGGGATACAGGCAGGTTCCCAGTTGGGGGAATGAGAGAGGCAACTGATTGTTTCTTCATACATAGATGTTTCAGTCCCTCTCTTTAATAATATATATATATATATGCCTAATTAAATCGGCTCTATGTTCCACATAACACCCTCACTTCCTCAGGTGGTCCCCCCACCATTGTTCATGTCCGTGGGTCATGTGTATAAGATCTTTGTCTACTCCATTTCCTATACTGTACTTTACATTCCCATGGCTATTCTGTAACTACCTATTTGTACTTCTTAATTCCCTCACCTTTTCTCCTATTTCCCCATAACCCGCCTCTCATCTGGCAACCATCAAAATGCGCTCTGTATCCCTGATTCTGTCTCTGTTCTTCTTGTTTGCTTAGATTTTTTTAAAGAATCATTTGTTAATAGATATGTATTTATTGCCATTTTGTCTTTTATGGTTTTGATCTTACCCTTTTTCTTAAGTCCCTTTACATTTCAAATAATAATGGTTTGGTGATGATAAACTCCTATAGTTCTTTCTTATCTGGGAAGCTCTTCATCTGCCTTTTGATTCTAAATGATATCTTCGCTGGGTTCCTGCTTTTCATGACTTTGAATATTTCTTGCCAGTCCCTTCTAGCCTGCAAAGTATCTTTTGAGAAATCAGCTGACAGTCTTATGGGAACTCCCCAGTAGGTAACTAATTTCTTTTTTCTTGTGGCTTTTAAGATTCTATTTTTGTCTTTAACCTTTGGCATTTTAATTATTTGATGTGTCTTGGAGTGGGTTTCTTTGTATCCATCTCATTTGGGACTCTCTGTGCTTCCTGGACTTGCATATCTATTTCTTTCACCAAATTAGGGAAATTTTCTTTCATTATTTTTTCAAATAGATTTCTAATATCTTGCTCTTCTTCTTCTCCTTCTAGCACCCCTATGATGTGAATGTTGGAATGTTTGAAGTTATCCCATAGACTGCTTACACAATCCTCATTTTTTTTTTTTTTTGGACTATTTATAAATAAATTTGTGATCTTTGACATGCATTCAATCATTTAACATTTATTTATTAACTAGGCACTCTTCTAGGCCACAGTGTTCTAGTGGTCAGTAAACAAAATCTATCCTCATGGACCTTCTTGTATAGTGGGGGAGGCAGACATAAATCAAATATTCCATCAAAGAAATTTAAAGTTGCAGCTATTATAAGTGTTAAGAAGAAGTACATGCTATACTACGGAAGTAAAACATTACAGAGGGGATAAGAGTGTGGGTGGGAGTGGCCTGATGACAGATAATAGTATCTTCCACTAAGTGGTGGTGAAGATATGTAGAAGTGGATGGATTTTAGAGATGTTTAGGAGGTAGAACTGGGTGATGGATTGGGTATGAGGAATGAGGGAGGGGAAGGTGCCATTGGACACCACTAGCTTTTTGGCTTATGTAACTGGGGGGATTGTAGTATCATTCACTGAGATAGAGAACATTGTCAGATGACCACGTTTGGTGGGACATGCTTTGTTTGTTAATTTTTTTAAATTGTGGCATCAGTGTTCAAGGTTAATTTCTTTTTTTTTTTTTCAGATTTAATGTGTTTTATTGATTAAAATATTACATTTGTGCCAGTTTCCCTTCCCTCTGCTCCCCTCCACCCAGTGGCCCCCCTCCCTCCAGTTGTCCCCCCCTTTTAGATTATGTCCATTAGTTGTGCATACAGTTCCTCCCAACCTCTCTCCGTCTATTCTATTCCCTCCTACCTTGATCCCCAATTCCTATATCATCTCCCTCCCTTTCCCCATTCCCCCTCCCTGTTGACCTCCCCCCAATATGCTTCCCGTACCCACAGTTCCTTTTCCACTCTCGTTGCCTATTTAGTTTGCCTTTGTTTCATCTCCCTAGCTTCTGTTTTTTTTAAACCAGTCCCTTTAACATCTCATATAACAGTGGTTTGGATCTAATGAACTCTTTCAGTTTTATTTTGTCCTGGAAACACTTTCTCTGTCCTTCTATTCTGAATGACAATTTCGCTGGGTAGAGTATTCGTGGTTGTAGGTTTTGGATTTTCATTACTTTGAATATTTCTTGCCAGTCTCTTCTTGCCTGTAGGGTTTCCCTTGAGAAGTCAGCTGATAGTCTAATTGGGACCCCTTTGTACATAATTCTTTTCTTCTCTCTTGCTGCTTTTAAGATTCTCTCTTTATCTTTAATTTTTGACATTTTGATTATAATGTGTCTTGGAGTGGTTCTCCCTGGGTCCAGTCTCTTGGGAACTCTCCTTGCTTCCTGGACCTGCAAGTCTATTCCCTTCCCCAAGTCTGGGAAGTTCTCCTTTATTATATTTTCACTCAATTTTTCAAGTTCTAGTTCATCTTCCTCATTCTCTGGCAAACCAATGATTCTTATGTTGGGCCTTTTATAGCTGTCCCAGAGGTTTCTGATCCTCTCATTGTTGCTTCCCATTTCCTCTCGCTGCATTGGTTGACTGCTTGTTCCTTCTCCATATTCCAGTTTGTTGAAATGAACTCTGGATTTTATTTCCTTTCCTTCTGTCTCGTATGCGGTTTTGTTCCTTTCGTTATGAAAGTTTTTCGCTTCTTTCATATCTTTTTCCTGCTCTTTTGTGAATTCTGTAAGCCACCTGATAACAATGGCCCAGAACTGAGCCTCTGACAGGTTTCTTATCTGTTCATCTGTCAGGTTCTCTATCTGCTGTCTGGTGAGCTGGGCCACCAGGATTTCTATAGTTGCCTGCCTCATTTTAACAGATGCGTTTTGTTTTCTTGGGCCGGCTGTCGGGGGCAGTGCCTGTGTACGCGTCACAAATCAGCGACCGGCCGGCGCCTGCCTGTCCGCGACCTATTTCGCAGCCCTGTGGTGCTTTCTTTGGGGGCGGGGGTCCAAGATGGATTCACACAGTTATTCCGCTAGGAGACCGGGATCCGTCCTCCCGCCCCCCTGGGCCTCACTGTTCAAGGCGATGCGGCAGCTGCTCTCGCCAGCGCCGGTGTCGCGCACGGGCAAGGGCTTGGCCGCAGCTGGGATTCCTCGCGGGGGTCGCGCACCGCCAGGGGCTTGACGGATCCGGGGTTCCTCGCCGCCCCGCCACTCCAGGTGCGACTGCAAACAGCACTGCCCTCTTTAACTCTTACCTGCCCAAATGGCACCGCTGGTTTATAACTTCATATGTTGGACTTCCGTGTAGTTTTATTTTCTGGAATTTCTAGTTATCCTTTGTTTTGAAGTAGTTGTATTCCTCTTTAGTTGTAGAGGGAGACCTAGCGTGTCCGTCTAAGCCTCCATCTTGGCCGGAAGTCACAATCCTCATTTTTTAAAATTCTTTTTTCTTCTTCTTGTTCTGATTCATTATTTTTTGCTTTCTTATGTTCCAAATTATTGATTTGATTCCAAGCTTTATTCACTCTACTGTCATTTTTATGTAAATTATTCTTTATTTCAATTAGCATAGCCTTCATTTCTGACTATATCTTTTTCATGCTGTTGAGGTCATTAGTAAGTTTCTTGAGCATTCATATAACCAGTGTTTTGAATTCTGTATCTGATAGATTGCTTATCTCCAATTTTGGAGAGTTTAGCTCTTTATCTGGAGTTTTGATCTGTTCTTTAATTCAGTTCATGTTCCTTTGTCTTCTTGTTTTGGCAGCCTCTCTGTGTTTGTTTCTATGTATTAAGTAGAGCTGCTGTGGCTCCCTGTCTTGGTAGCATAGTCTTATGTAGGAGGTGTCCTATAGGGTCCTGTGGCACAGACTCTCCTATCCCCCAAGTTAGGTACTCAGTGTGTGCCCTTCATGTGAGTTGAGTACACCATCCTCTTGTAGTTGAGCCTTGATTGCTGTTGGCAGTTCAGTGGGAAGGATTTACCCAGGCCAGTATGTGACTACTGACCACTAAATTCTGCCCTCCATTGAGCAACAGCTGTGCAGGGGCAGGCTGATGGTGCTCTGATGTGATCTATAGCTGTCCACTGGGTGTATAGGCCCTGGGGTTTCCCAGGTGGTGCCAACCAAGGTCAGCCCAACCTGTGTTCTGCCTAGGGCTACCCTACATGAGCTATAAAGTAATCTGAGATGGTTGCTACTTGTGCTGGGCTTAGAGATTTGCAGGTGAAGCCAAGCTGTCTGTTGCTAGTACCAGATCTGGAACCACTTAGCAAGAGGTATGGGAGCTGGAGGCTCAGTGAGGTCAGCTGTTGCTTGTTTTAAGGATTTAAGAATTGTGAAGCATGAGCCAAGACCAGCCATTCATATGGAAAAGCCACTTAGCAGCTTGGGTGGGCCAATAAGTTGGGTGGTACAGAGTCTCAGGGGATCTTCAGAGTGGGGAAAATGGTGTTAGCCAGGTTGTTGGAGTCTCATATATGGCACTGGCCTGACAGTTCTGTTGTTCTTTGGGGATAGGGCTCAGAAAAGGGCCAATGGCCTCTGCCCACCTTTCCTTCTAGGAGAATACTGTCCTCCAGCTCCTGCCTTGATGAAAGACACTTCAGTTCCTCCCTGAATGTCACTGGTGTCTTTCCAGCTGCTGCTCCAGTGCTGTAGCTCAGAGGGAGTGAGTCTGAGTAAGTCTGTGTGTGGGTTCTTTAAAGGGAACTGCTTGGGACTCCAGAAGTTTCTTCCACTGACTCAATCCCCACTGGTTTTTACAGACAAAGGTTATGTGGACTTATCTTCTTGACATGGGAACCCTAGGCTGGGGGGCCTGGTGTGGGACTGGGACTCCTCTCTCCTAATATATTCCTCCTGAATTTTTATCCATCACATGTAGATGTGGATCCAACACGTTTCATCTCTGTGCCCCTCCTACCAGTCCGGATGGATGTGGTTTCTTTAATTCTGTAGTTGTCAGACTTCCATTCAATTCCATTTCTGATAATTCTGAATGACAGTTGTTCTATATTTAGTTGTAATTTTGATGTGGTTGTGTGAGGAGGTCAGCCGAATATGCCTACACCACCGTGACCCAAAGTCTGTCTGTTTACTTTCTGTACCTGTATTTTATTTGTCTGTTGATTCCTTGTGACATATGCATCTTTTTCTACTCTGATACACACACACACACACACACACACACACACACACGAGTCTTCTTTCCTTCTTCATATGGCACAGCTTCTCATATTGATTGGAAGAAAACTTGACAGCTTAAATATGAGATGTTCTTTACTTTTACATTTATTTTCAGAGTAGCTGGGGAAATAGTACTGGTACTTAATTCAACACAGACCTGGTAGATCCTTTCTACAGTGTAATTAATACAGTCCAGAGAGTGTGATCCTTTTACATTGTGTGAATGAACTTAATAGGCCCTCTTTGCTGTTTAAAACTAAACAAAATTTAATAATGGCCAAAATATACAGCTTGACTGGCCTCCTTGACATTGAACAGTAATAGCTTGGTATTTTGGCAACCCACTGCCAAAGCAATCAGTGAACTTGGGGTGTGCGTGTGTGTGCACATGTGTGTGTTTATGGGTGGTGTGGGAAAGAGAGAGCATAGGAAGGTGGAAAAGTGACAATTTTTCTAACATGAATACATTGTTGGATATATGGCATGCTGACCTGAAGACACAAATCAGTATTTCTTTACCTGATGACATGTTATAGGAATTAAGAAAGGTGCCTTATAAGATTTTTGTAAATGACAATCTTCTACAGCTCCATGTATGAGGATGACATATATTACACTTTCATCATAGATATCACTCTTGGTGCTCTTTGGTATATCTTTTACATAAACATTACAGAGCTTTAATTGCATCTTGTAGGTCCAATCCTGTATGAAAAACACACTTTCAGAGTCCACTATTTCTTTATAAAGTTTAAATCCCTAAGTAGTTAATTTCTAACAATACTTTAATGCAATTCCACTCAGAGAGAAGGACACATTTACATAAACACCTCTTACCTCATAAGATAAATGTTCTCTGATTTTTTTGGCAGTAATAGAAAGTCCAAGTTTTAGCCACATTTTATATTCAATGTGAGAACAGCATTGTTCAAAAGCTTCATACAAGTGATTTTTGGGAATAAAACATGTCTGGAAAAAGCAGGATATAAATTTAATATTTTATTCTGTGCACCTGTGGTTTAAGAAAATAAGATTTACTCATTCATATGTAAATTGAAGCTAAGAATTTAAATTATGTAAGATTCATGTAATTGCCTGGAAACCTAATAAAATGTTTATATTAGTAAATATTTGTGTGATTATGTTATATGCTCAGTATTAAAAGTCTACATGATCCAATGAGAGGTTTGTTATTATTCTTACAGAATCTGACAAAAAATCATTTAAACTTTTAAACTAAAGATGTAAATATTCCTATAAATACATTACTGGAAGGGAACAAACATTTTAGGCAACAATAAAATGCTGATGATAATAACAAAAATAGATGATTGGCTATTAGGAATAAGATGTTTTGAATGGACAAGACATTGTATGTTGTTTTTTTATTTATCTTGTGTAAGTATCTATGAGTGAGATTGCTGGGTAGATGGTGTGTGTTTAACTTTATAAGAAACTGCCAAACTGTTTTTAGAAGAGGTTGTAACATTTTACACTCTTAACCAGCCATGATGTATGGGACTTTCAGTTGGCTCCACATCCTCGCCAATACATGGTATTTAGGCATTTTATTTTCAGGCAGTCTAGTAGGTGTGTAGTGATATTCTCATCATATTTTTAATTTGCATTTTTCTGAGAGCTAATGATATTGAGCATGATCTTCATGTGTTTATTGGTCACTTGTACATTCCTTTGTGAAATGTCTGTTCAGATCCTTTGTACAATATTTAATTTGTTAACTTGTATTATTACTTCTGAATTGTAAGAATTCTTTAAAGGTCTCTTCGTCAAATCCTTTTTTAGATAAAGATATTGTGAAAAGCAGCTAACCCCTCCACCTCCAGTCAGTGGCTTGCCTTTTTCATATTCTTCATGGTGTCATTTTAAAGAGTAGATTTTAATTTTAGTAACATTCAGTTATCAATATTTTCTTTTGTGGTAATGATTTTTGTGTCCTGGATAAGAAATCTTTGCCTGTTTCAAGATTTCCTATGCTTTTTTTTTTGACTTTTTTATAGTTCCAGTTATTATGTTTAAGTCTATAGTCATTCTCAATTAATTTCTGTATGTAGTATGTCATTGCTTCTGCAGAGGTAGTTAGTGTTCTTAGGATTAGTTGTTTAAAATGCCATTTTTTGTCAAAAATCAATTGACTATATGTATGTAGACTTTTGAATTCTCTCCCCTGTTTTATTGATATATATTATCTTCACCTTAAGCCAATACCACTCAGTCTTGATTATTAAATATTTATAATAAGCCTTTGAATCAGATAGTATAGACCACCTAACATTATTTTTTTAAAATCAAATTTGTTTTATCTATTCTTGGTCCTTTGTATTTCCATATATATTTTACAAGCAGCTTGTACATTTCTATAAGATTTCATTGAGATTGCATTAAATCTCTAGGTCAATTTGGGAAGAATGAACATCAATAAATTATGGGTTGTCCAATCCATGAAGATGTTCTACCTCTTTCCTTAGAGCTTCTATAAATTCTCTAGAAAATATTTCATAGTTTTCATTGTAGAGGGCTTGCACATATTTGTTAACTTTATTTCTATCCATTTATTTAGTACAACAGGGCTAGAAAAATAAACTGACATCAAAATTATAGAGAAAACACTAAAATTGTCTCTGTAGGTGACATATCTACATTCCAAAAATGCTAAAGAATCTACCAAAATTACCTCTAATTTATAGCGAATTAACTTTTTTCCTTTGTTCTTTTTATATTTTAAATTATATTTTATTGATTATGACATTACAGTTGTCCTGATTTTCCCCCTTTGCTCTGCCTCCACCCAGTACCCCCTACTCCCCCAGACAATTCCCCCACCATTGTTCACGTCCATGGGTCATGTGTGTATGCTCTTTGGCTACTCCATTTCCTGTGATGTACTTTACACCCCCACGGCTACTCTGTAACTACCTATTTGTACTTCTTAATCCCCACACCTCTTCACCCATTCTCCCACATACCCATCTCAACTGGCAACCATCAAAATGTTCTCCATATCCATGGTTCTGTCTCTGTTCTTCTTGTTTGCTTAATTTGTTTTTCAGATTCAATTGTTGACAGATATGTATTTATTGCCATTTTATTGCTCATAGTTTTGATCTTCTTCTCCTTAAATAATTCCCTTTAACATTTCATATAATAATGGTTTGGTGATGATGAACTCTTTTAGTTTGTTCTTGTCTGGGAATCTCTTTATCTGCCCTTCAATGCTAAATATCTTTGCTGGGTAGAGCAATATTGGCTGCAGGTTCCTGCTTTTCATGACTTTGAATATTTCTTGTCAGTCCCTTCTAGTCTGCAAAATTTCTTTTGAGAAATCAGCTGACAGTCTTATGGGAACTCCTCTGTAGGTAACTAACTTCTTTTCTCTTGCTGCTTTTAAGATTCTCTATCTTTAGCCCTTGGCACTTTAATTATGATATGTCTCGGAGTGGGCCTCTGAATCCATCTTGTTTGGGACTCTCTGTGCTTCCTGAACTTGCATGTCTATTTCCTTCACCAAATTAGAAATTTTTCTTTCATTATTTTTTCGAATAGATTTCCAATTTCTGGCTCTTTTTCTTCTCCTTCTGGCACCTTTTTGATGCGAATGTTAGAATGCTTGAAGTTGTCCCATAGGTTGCTTACACTATCCTTGTTTTTTTGGATTCTTTTTCCTTCTTGTTGTTCTGATTGGGTGTTTTCTGTTTCCTTTTGTTCCAAATCATTGATTTGACTTTCAGTTTCATTCACTATACTGTTGTTTCCCTGTAAACTGTTTTTTATTTCAGTTAGTGTATCCTTTGTTTCTGACTGGATCTTTTTTATACTATTGAAGTTCTTACTAAGTTCCTTGAGCATCCATATAACTAGTGTTTTGAACTCTGTATCTGATAGATTGCTTATCTCCATTTTAGGAAAGTTTAGCTCTTTACCTGGAGTTTTGATCTGTTCTTCCATTTGGGCCATGTTTCTTTGTTTTCTCATTTTGGCAGCCTCCCTGTGTTTCTTTCTATGTATTAGGGAGAGGTGCTTGGACTCTGTGTCTTGGTAGTTTGGCCTAATGTAGTAGGTGTTCTATAGGGTCCAGTGCCACAGCCTGCCCTATCATCCAAGCTGGGTACTCAAGGTGTGCCTTTCTTGTGAACTGTGTACACCCTCCTCTTGTAGTTGAGCCTTGGTTGCTATTGGTAGATCAATGGGAGAGATTTATTCAGTTCAGTCAGCTATAAGGATTGGCTATGACTACAGACCACCAACCTTCTACCTCCATGGAGGATCAGCTGTGCAGGGGCAGGGTGGTGGTGCTCTGATGTGGTCTGTAGCTCTCCACTGAGTGTGCTGGCCCTGGGGTTTCCTTGGTGGTGCTGGCCAAGATCAACCCCCACTTGTGTTTTGCCATAGGCCACCCGGATTCAGCTATAAATCAATCTGAGATGTCTGCTACTTGTTCCTTTTGCCTTGTTTTATTCTCCAAATTATTGATAGTTAACACAACCTGCCTAATTTCCCCATGAGTGACCTCATATGACCACTGTTCAGATTAAATCCTTCTTTCAATATGGTAGGTTAACTTTTGCACGGCATTTTATCAGGACACTATACTGGGTAAGTAAAATCTGTTAAGTTCCTTTACCATCCTTATTTTTAAAAATAATTTCTACTAGATTGTAAGCATGTACTAAGTACAAAAATAACCTTAAACTTGATACTAGATATTTAACAAGATACAATGGTAAGACATAAAGTGATGTTTTCTGACCTCCACTACAGTTTTGCAGGTGGCAGAATATTTCATGGGTTCATTAGTTAAACAGTTTAGCTCTCCTATTATTTCCCCACTGATCACATAGTCTTTAGAAGTTATCTGATGATCTTTTTCCTGGGCCTCAGAGAGTATCTGGTCAGTTACCAAACCTTGTTTTGATCTTTGAAGCTGTTCAGAAACAAACAGAGAGAGAGAGAGAGAGAGAGAGAGAGAGAGAGAGAGAGAGAGAGAGAGAGAGAGGGAGGGAGGGAGAGAGAGGGAGGGAGAGAGAGAAAGATGTGTGCTAGTTAATTTACCAAAACTATCTAATTTTTCTTTTGGTTTTAACAATATGTACATATTATTTTGAGAATACTTATTACTTGTATCTTTCTGAACATATTTATTAAATTAGTAATGACTTAGAAACAAAACATTCTTAAATACTTTGATCTTTCTGATACCTCTGGCTCAGCCAACATGTACCTTCCTTAAATGACTAAATGCCCAAATCAGAGAAACACAAGATGAATAACAATTGATATTATAATTTTCCATCTTAAAGATTATTTATTTATTTATTTGTTTGTTTATGTTATCTATTGGGAAATGTGAATTAAAAGGTAATGTGTGTTGTTATCCACAGTGTTCGAAAAAGAAATTTGCTGTTTGGAACGTAGTTGCTGACCTAAAACAGAAACAATGCAGTTCTTAACATAGAAAACTATTAATTATTAATTTTATAAAGTTTTTAACTAAACTCACAAGTGCATTTTTAATTAACTCTGACTTACCTTTATCATGCCTGAAATAATTACATATATTCCTGTGGGCTCATCACCCTCTTCAAATATTTCATTTCCACAATCAAATGTTACAAATTTGGCTCTTTCCTAAAAAACAATCACCAAATATATGGTATAAACACGATTTTAGCAGTGGTTGGGTAAATTTTATTAAAATTTACATTTTAATAAAAAAATTTTGATATTTTTAAAGTAAATATCACTCAATAAGATCTGAGACATTGTATTAGTAATAAATTTATAAGAGAAAATAGTAGAAATTACCAATAGCAAAAAGAGGAAGGTGAATATTTATAAATATCTGTCATTTCAGATGGGGTATTTATACATGGGTTAAGAAAGAAAGAATCTAGGAATAAGATGTAATGGAAATGTGAACACATTTTACCCGGGTGAAAAATAATCAGAACAGATGCAGGCTAATGGCACATACATGTCTCACTCACACTCATGCTCTTAAACATCTGATGAAGTAAATAAAATTTATTCATTTTAAATATTTTAATCAGGTAGACAAATATAATTGGTCTTTTGGCACCAAGTAGATATAAAAAAAGAATCTTATTAGAACAAGATAAGTGAATTTATTTGTTCATCCTACAAACACTTATCAAACATCTACTATTCAATACGCAGAGTGCCAGGAGCTGAGTATTCAAAAAAATGGACGAGCTAAAATATATAGTTCAGAAGGGAGATATAAAGATGATTATAATGTAATGTACTTAATGTTATAATAAAGGTATGTAATGGATATAATGGTGACACCTTTGATCTTCTAAACTCAAGATGGAGCACAGAATGATCTACTGATAGGGTGTTTGACTCCAAAGTCTATTTTTATGAGTACCTTCAATGGTGGTGTTTCCAGAGAAGCAATAATCATGAAAAATATGGGGGGAAAAGGTGAGAAAAAGGGCATTTCAAGAAAAGTAAATAGCACCCACAGAGAAATGGAATTAGAAAACAGTATAGACATTTCTAGCCCAGATGGAGGCCTAGATAGACACACTGGCTTTCCCTCCACAACTAAGAAGGAATACAACTATCTAAAAACTAGAGACAACCAGCAGTTCCAGAAAATCAAGCTGCATGGAAGTTCAACAAACAAAGATATAAAGAAGAAATACTCATCCAGACAGGTAGGAGGGGCAGAGCCCGGGCGGAGAGGATGCGGTGTGGTGGTGGCCATGGTGGTGGTGGTGGTGGCTGTGGCAGCAGCAGCAGCAACAGCAGCAGCAGCAGCAGCAGCAGGTCAGTGGAAAGTTCAGTCACACATTTTAAAAAGTGGGGAGGGACACCTGGGGAGCGTTCCCAGCTTCTGACCAGATCATGCAGCCCACAGTCCCAGTGCCAGGGAAAATCAAGCCTCATTGCTTCTGACTGTGCAGACCAGTGCAGATTAAGGAGGAGGAAGAAACTGCCAGTCTCTCAGCAGATCCACCCACTCTGGGAACAATGGCCAGAGCAACAGCTAAAGAAGTGCCAGTCCCATACAAAAATGGGAGAAGTGCCTGGGAAAGGGGCAAGTGCTGAGCAAGTGGCATTGTTCCCTCTCTGACCCCTCCCCCACATAAAGCACCACAACATGGTGAAATGGATCTTCCTGTACTGATGAATACCTAAGGCTTCACCCCTTACAACATAACAGGAGCGACAGCTCTATCTAAGACACAAGCAAAAAAAAACCAAAAACAAAAACACAAGAGTGTCAAGATGAGGAGACAGAGAAGCATAGCCCAAAAGGGGGAATGAATCAAAGTTCCAGTAGGAACAGATGAGGAGATAGCCAACCTAACAGTTGTAGGATTAAAAACACTGGTGATAAAGATCCTTACAGGTTCAACAGATATGTTTGAGTACAACAAATGCATAAGGAAAGAAGTGAAGACTATGCTAAGTGAAACGAAGGAAAATCCACACAAAACCAATGGTGCAGAGAAGGAAAATGGGGTTTAAATCAATGACTTGGAACATAAGGAAGAAAAAAACAATCAACCAGTACAGAATGAGAAAACAAGAATTGAAAAGAATAAGCAGAGGCCTAGGAACCTTTGGGACAACTTTAAATGTGCCAGTGTCTAAATCGTAGGGATGCCAGAAGGAGCAGAGGAAGAGCAAGAAATTGAAAGCTTATGTGAAAAAGTAATGAGGGAAAACTTCCCAAATTTGGCAAAGGAAATAGACATATGAGTCCAGGGAGCCCAGAGAGTTTCAAACAAGCTAGACCAAAGGAGACCACACCAAGACACATCATAATTAAAATGCCAAAGGTTCAAGATAAAGAGAGAATCTTAAAAGCAGCAAGAGAAAAGAAGAGAGTTACCTACAAAAGGATGCCTATAAGACCATCAAGTGATTTCTCAAAAGAAACTTTGCAGGCAAGAAGGGACTGGCAAGCAGTATTCAATGTGATGAAAAGCAAGGACCTACAACCAAGATTACTGTATCCAGCAAAGCTATCATTTAGAATGGAAGGGCAGATAAAGTGCTTCCCAGACAAGGTAAAGCTAAAAGAGTTCATTATCACCAAGCCATTATTATATGCAATTTTAAAGGGACTTATTTAAGAAAAAGAAGATCAAAATTATGAACACTAAAATGACAACAAACTCACAACTATCAACAACTGAATCTAAAAAATAAAAACAAAATCCAACTAAGCAAACCAGAATAGGAACAGAATCACAGGTATGGGGATCATTTGGAGGGTTATCAGCTGGGAGGAGGATAGGGGAGAGATGGGGAAATGGTGTAGGGATTTAGAAGCATAATTGGTTGGTACAAAATAGACAAGAGGAAGTTAAGAATAATATAGGAAAGGGTGAAGCCAAAGAACTTATATGCATGACCCATGGACGTGAACTAAGGGGGAGGTGTGATTGCTGGGGGGAGGGGGATACTGGGAAGAGGGGAGCAAAGGGGAAAATTGGGACTACTGTAACAACATAATCAATAAAATATACTTAAAAAAAGAAAACAGTATAAAGTGCTTGGGGGACTATGAGTAGTTCAGTATAGAGTATAGGCTAACAGATGAAAATGAAGAGGCAGGCAGGAGAAAGTCTGCAGAAGACTTTGCATTTCATTCAGAGGGATTGTTATTTTATCCTACAGGCAATAAAGGGCATTTAAAGAATTTTAACCTGGAGAATATCATGGCTAAATCATTATTTTTAAGGTCATTTGTTGGTACATTAAAGATGATATTAGTAGGAAATAAAAAATATTACCTGAATAAATTTTATATGGTCTTCATTTTTAGCTAGCCATGGAATATGGTAAAGTGCTTCAGTAATAGTAAGTGGCTGGATAATAGGTTGAAAATCAAGTAAGTCTCTTTTTTTGTCCATTATTAACTAAAATCACAACATTTAAGAAAGAAGATGAACAAAACTGGCGCTCACAGAATATTTAAAACAATTATAGCTTTGTACTATTTTTTTTTTCTTCCTTTTCAGAGACTGGTTTTTCCAACCTCTCCCCTTTTATAGCATTTTTCTGCTATCATTTTCTGAAGTAATAGATTAAACTTTTAAAAGTAAACACTTTTACTGACATACAGCAGATAGTCAAAAAGTGCACAAATCATAAAAGTTCACTCAAAAAAATTTACAATGTGAAAACATCTGTGTAGCCAGCACCCAGATTAAGAAATAAAACATTTACTGTACCCTAGAATCCTCCCTTATGTTTTCCACTAGTCATTATTTCTATCCAAAGATAATCACTTTTCTATCACCAGAGTCTAGCTTTGTCTGGGTTTGAGCTTTATCTGCATAAAATCAAAGAGTATATACCTGTTCATGTTTGGTTTCATTTGCTCAAATTATGTTTCTGAGATTCATCTACAATGTTGCAGGGAGCAAAATTTCATTTATGTAATTTTCCTTGTTGTATAGGATTATGTTGTATTATACCACAGCTTTATCTCTCATTGATTAACACTTTGGTTACTCCAGTTTGGGGCTTTGTAATGCTGCTATGAGTAGTTGTTTGCTGTACATACTCATATGTATACATGTCTGTTGAATATAGAGTTATATAATCTAATTTTTGTGTCATCAAATATATGGGAATTTAGTAGATTTTGCCAAGCAATTTTCTAAAGTGATTGCACTGGCTTACACTCCCATTCTGATGGTCCAGGTGTTCCATCATTTGCTTACACTTGGCATTGTCAGTTTAAAAGAGTGAAGAATTTTGGTAGTTGTGTATTTGTATTTCATTTTAGATTTAATTTGCATTAAGCTTATAAAATTATATTTGGCACACTTTGTTGTGTTTACTGGCTTTTGAATACCCTCTGTTGTGAAGTACCTATTCAAATCTTTTGCCCACTGAAAAATATTTTTTGTCTTATCATTACTGATTTGGAAGAAGTTTTTATATATGGTGTTAGGGAAGGGTTGAAGCATAGAAAGTAATGATCCTTCACTATGACAAGATGGGAAAGAAAAGTCCATCACTGGAGCTGCAGAAGAAAACTCTCTATGGTGTGTGCTTTGTTCTAGAGAATTATTTAGTTAGATATTCATGTCTCAGGGATGGCCTATATTGGAAAGCACCAAAGGTAGGCTTGAAGATCATAAATGACTATATATCAAATAATTGCTTTGAAGATATTCTACCTCACCTTGTTAATTTCAGAAGCCTCAATTTTATGAAGAATTCCTTCAAACCTGAAAACCTTAATAATTTCTCTAGCCAAATTGAGCATGACATTAATCTGTTCCTTTGTTTTAATAGTGACAGCAATTTCTGGGTGATCATACTCTAAGTAGCCTGAAAAGTAACAAAATATTTTCAGGTGACATAAGGACATTGTCTAAATACTTCATTTAGACAATAAACTAGTATTTCTCCTCTAAATCCATAGAATACAACCCTCAATACAGGAAAAGTCCCTCTCCCTAATGGGGCCTCAGCAATCAGTCATTGCAGAGTTCTGCCTGCCACTTTCCTGTCTTTAATTCATATAATACTTGTGCCATGAAGGACAGACAGCCTCAGTTTTAGGATTAATCATTCTACCAATCCACCTGCACTGGACACTTGAGAGGCTCTTCTAGGCTCTAGGTCTGAAGTTCATGATCTGCTTTTCTATTCTGTTTGAATCAAGATTTCTGACTACAGACTGTGGGTTTAGATATGGCTTTGATTAAGTCTTTTCAATCAATCTGGGTCCTGTTCTGCTCACCCTGTCTGTGCATCCATGTACTCCATCCACCTATCTGTTTCTCTGGTCAGGATTCCTAGACGTGAAATGTGAATCTAATCCTCTTAGATTCTGCATTTGGGTTTTTCCTTGGTCATGACTTCTTGTGTGGCTTGATAGCTATCTGTCATGCAAGCGCTCTCAAGCATGGCTCATTCCCAGGCTTGCTGTGTGCAAAAATCCCTTCTCCTCACATACACTGTGCTATTAGAAGTGTGTCTATCCTACTCCTGGGATTTGTCCTGTACTATGAGCGTGACTTGGCATGATTCAGAGAATAGGCTCTTGCCATGTTTGGGCATTGAGCTTCCCAGAAGCCACAACTGAGGTCTTTGAGACTGTTCTCATTTCAGTTCTTTCTAAAGCTTAAATCCTCAGATGTCAGCTTGGTGGCAAGTGGCAGGAAAAAAATAACTTCTTCCTTTTGTTGCTCAGGAAGGTATGCACACTTTTCTTTGGAAGAAACTGAATTTATAAGGTGATAATAACATGTGTCATCATGCCATGCAAATGTGTTTTCTTTAGAAACATAAATTAAAAGGCCTGCATTGTGGCATAAGTCAGAACAAAGTCATAGAGGTAATACTATGTTATTCAGTCCAGCCAAAAATATGATCATATTGATTGCTGAAGTAATCCACTTTATTTTTAGTAGTAAGAGGGCCCCCTTAAATATCAGCTTAGTTATCAAAACCTTTGCCTCTCTGAACTGGTGGTGATAAGAGATGATCATGAATTTTTTAGGGTGAGAGGTACTTGAGAGTTACCTACCTAACTCTTTCATAGCATGTACCATATTCCTCATTATCCTCCTTAATAACATCTATGAAACAAAAGAAACATTATCTCCATTGGAAAACAAAATGTTATAAAATGTCATAACATTGGCAACTGATGAATTTTTAACCCAGATTAACAACTAAAGAAAAGTATGGAGAAAGCTTTTCAGGGATTAGTATTGAATTTTGTGCAATGAATTTTATTTTGAATGGTGGAGAGGATAAGAAGTGGCATCACCTAGGTTGATTTTGAGAAGCCTGAAGGTGAGTCATATCTTCCTTTAAAGAACTTGCTTTAGGATACGATTGATTCTGAAAAATGCAAGCATGGCAGGTACTTTGCTATTCAACTTTATGACAGGCTCCAAATTTGGGACATTCAGGTGGCTTTCAACTTTAGGTGAGTTAGAAGGTATTTGGCCAAGCTGTGTGAGAGCAAAAATGAGAGCTAAAGGTGGGCAACATCTTCAAGATTCAAGACCAGTTTTTGTATTTTCTACTGTGTTTCCTCAAATTGCAGTGCTAAATATGAGTGGTTAACAGAAGTAACAAAATTCAGGAAAATATTTTTAAAGTTATAGGTGGTGAAGGGAGGAAAGGTACTGCTTTTTGCATTGTACTACAGGCAGGGTGGGGCAAAAGTAGGTTTACAGTTGTGAGTATGCAAAAGTTTGTTCTTGTATTATTAGTTATTAGTTATTATGTACAATAATTAAGAGTTCAATTTTCTCAAGTACAAAGCATTGAGCACATAACATATAGCATGTAAATGTTCTAAATTGCCTTGAAAAGTAAATATTTAATTTCTGACAAACTTGTGGGCCCATGTCAGTGTTAATCAACCTTAATTGAGAAAATAAAATATAAAATATAAAAGCTAGAACTTAGGTCCTAGAATTCTCTTTGCCATTTACTAGTTACATGTTTTGGGGAATAATCATTTAACCTCTGTTGGCCTCATTTTTCTCCTCTGTATAATGAACAAATTAAACAAAGTTTCCCTCTAGATGAGTTATTGTTCTTTTTTTCATTTGCCAGAATCCCATCTTTCCCTTGTTTTGCTATTTACTGTGGGAAATTCAGGGATAGTAGGAAATAGAAGGAACCTTTGTGAATTCTGAGGAAGCTCTATTTGCTCAACACTGCGATCACTTCTCATTCTCCAATATTTCTTATTTAATGTATCTGTAGCCTGATATACCCTGGAACTTGTACTGGGAAGGAACTGACCACTGCACGTGGGTCTCACATTTGCAAGAGCCTTGTGACTTGCTAATATGGCACAGATATTTTAGTAAGGATGCATTTCAGTAATCTAAATGTAGACTAGTTTAAGGTTTTACAAAAATTACCTAGCAAATCAGGAATCAAAGACTATATCTACATACGAGACAGAGAACATGATGGAAGGTAGCAACTGAGGGGTGGGAAAAATCAACCATTTTCTTAGTATTTGGTTTATCTCACCTGTTTAACCTGTTTAGAACTTGCAGTGTGATCAATTATAGTCATTATGTCTGCTTCACCTTGGATATACCCTTTTAGTATAGCATACCTAAAGGACAGCTGGTGACTCATCTTTTTATCTATTAATTGCAGCAACTTTGGTGTTATGAGCTGAAAAAAAGAGAACTAGTATTTAATTTTAATTGTACAAATTTTAGTTGATTATATATTGATTAACTAAAATAGATAATATTAAAAAACAACATGCTCTCAGCAGTAACTATAGCAACCTGTCAAGGTTCTTATATTCATGGTATTTTTATAACTTCATAGATAGAGCTACTTTCCTATAACAAATAATGTTGGACACCTATGTGAAGTTATGGTTTTATTATTTATTTAATAGTTCATTTTTTATTGCACTTTTCCTTTTTTCTTTTTTTCCCGTTATCACCCCCTCCCCATGCCTCTGTAATGACTTTACTCTTTACTTGTTTTCTTTATAAAGAATTTGATGCTATTTTCAATTGGTTTAATGCTCGGAAAACAATGTAATCAGTCTTTTCTGGGCTTAGGCATAAAACGACTGCCACTAAACTTACTAGGTGGTTCATTTGGGTTAGGACCTACAACAGCTATACTCTCTTTTTGACTCTACAATTAATTTCTCATTGTTTCTGTGCTGACGGTTTAAGTCTTCGGGTTACCTGTTACCATTGTGCAGTCCTCTAAATTGAGCGGAGTTGGTTGTCCCCTGCTTTCCTATGCTCCATAATCTTCACACTCCACCCTCCAACCACCTGCCATTAATCCTCAAAGAGCTTACATTCATCCTTCAAAATTCAGTTCAAGCATCAACTAGTGAAGGAAGTTTTCTATACCCCATCGTGCATACTACTGTTTTGCACTCTCCCTACCATATAACATGGGAATATTTAGATAGATTTCTTGTTTCTCTTCTTCAATAAGATGTCTAGAAGCAGAGACTATATCTAATTTGTTTTCATATTTTGAGGACTACCATTTGACATAAAATAAGAATTAAGAGGTTTCTGAATATATGAACAAACTTTTCTAGGTGGCTTACCAATTTCTTCATTTAAAATATTTGACTGACCCTATATCTTCCTATCAGAAAGAATTAACTAGTCACTAGAATACACTAGACTTGCCTTCCTCACGTCAAAATACACACTAACACCACTA
The DNA here is from genome assembly GCF_987537825.1 of Furipterus horrens. Taxonomy (NCBI): domain Eukaryota; kingdom Metazoa; phylum Chordata; class Mammalia; order Chiroptera; family Furipteridae; genus Furipterus; species Furipterus horrens. The sequence continues at coordinate 95,825,681 of NW_028327171.1, forward strand.
GACAGTCTCATATGAAAATAAAAAAGAAACAGCTACTGTTTACATACTCTTAGACCTGGCTGGTACATGCCTCTCCACAGTGAAAGTATTTTTTAAACATATGTAAGAAAGCTCTAAATGTAAAGGTTCTAATCTATTAACTTTATATCTAGATGAACTATGTCTTATTTAGTTTTTTCTTTCCCACAGTGCTTATCTGTGTAAGTGTCTTGTTTGTATATGAAGAAAAGAGAGAGATAGAGAGACAGAGAGAGAATATTTGTATCCACATATAAAAAATATACATTTTTTATATTCTTTATGACAGAGTTTTTATGTCATTGAAATAATCACATAGAAAATAACTACCCATCGTACTTGTACAAAGATGTATTAGACAATCAAAGGTAATTTTTGATGCTGTGATTCTATAACACTATAAATTCATATAACACAAAGTATGTATTTTTTGGCTTTTTGAATTATATAAATGTACATTGTTTTGACACCATGAGTGGTTTGCAATGGTTAGTTTTTTGTTGTTGTCATTGATTCCCATCTTTTATTCCAGGCATCTATAATAATAAAGATTACTTTGGGGTTAAATTGTACTTATATTAATATGGAATTCTTCATGTGCTCTTTAGTCAAAGAAAAAGCTATGATGAGTATGTCTGTACTTTCATGTACTAAATGTTTTTCCAATACAATTTGAATATTTATAATATAATATGTCATAAAAATTGATTTGTCAAAAGAATCTAAAATTTAAAATATAAACAGCCCAACAGAAGTGGAAGCCATAAAACTAGTCAACTTATTTTAGTTTACATTTTAAAAAACTGTCAAAAGAAATTTGAAATTGCATAATTTAATAGTTCTTTACCTTCACAAGGCGTAGCATGCGAAGAAGTTGAATAGTTTTAAAAACTATTGGAACCAGGTTGGAAGTATCATTAATGGAATGTGTCTCAAAAAGTATTACATCTATGATTCCAGCTAATGTAATTACTAATTCACATAGGTTCCAGGTCTGTAAATAATATTCCTTCTTCATTGCTGCTATCTGTTGATTTTAAAATAAATTATATTATTTGTTTGTGTTTTTACTATACCATTTCCACAATAACTGAAACATCACTAGTTAGATTTTTCTTTGATTACCTTAAGACTCTACTTTTCTGAATTACTGTGATTATATTTTAAATTAAGTATAATTTAAATAATTTGAAATTAAATGGTTAAGACATTGAAGTATCTATTCCAAAGGAGAAAATTTTCAAAACACCTACTATTTTATGATAGTTTATTAATTCATTCCATTTTTATTTCAAAAAAATGTTTATTGAGAGCATACTCTATCTAAGAAAGTTGAAGGTGTCAAAAATATTGTGGATTTCATCCTGGGAAATTAGATTTCTTGTGGAATTTTAAAGAAAGAGTAGGTTTGGAGAAACTATATTTATTTTGAATATGCTGTTTGAGATGTCAGCACAATACTTTGTTGAAGAGATCCAGTCATCTATTGTTCATGTTCTCTGAGACTCTAGATAAAATCTGAGCTGGAGACATGAATATAAGAGTCATTAGACTATGAAAAGTAGTTGATGCCAAGGAAGTGAAGAGATAGCATGGCCTATGAAGCCCTTTCCTATTTGATTCATGGCTATATCTCCTCTCTCATTTTCTATATCTTCCACACAAAGTTAACATCTCTCCAGATCCACCTTGACCAACCCATGGCTAAGCTCGAGTCATTGGGAATTATGATCCTTGTCTGAGTCACAATGTGGCTTCTAAGTTTCTCTTGTTCTTGTTGTCTATTATGCTATATAATCCTGGTCCATATTCCTTACTTTGACCCTTATTCATTATTCAAAATGCAACTCAAGCATCTACTACCCTTGAAAGACTTTCTTTTCTGACCTTACTATTCTGTGTAAGAAACTCATGTCTTTTCCCCACAACTAGCGCCTGTGTAGCCCTTTATTATAATAGTTCAGATACTGATTTGTAATTTTAATTTGTCTTCTCTTAGAAATCCAATCCCCCTACTCATCATTATTTAAAGAAAGTGTAGGAGGCAGACATATTTATGTCCCAGAGAAAACATATCCTCTATTATAAATTAAGAAATTTCTATACTTATTTATAAACAGGCTCCCGAGTGTTTAGTAGTAGAGTCATTTTCCATGAATCTGTTCACATTTGGCCAAGCTGAGGAAATTCAATGTCTGAATCTAGAAAGCAGAAGTCCAAATCCTGGTCTTGTGAGGTCCTGCCCACATCACCATTTAGTCTCTGTAGATGTCTCATTTCTTTCTTATTGAAACAGGTATAGGTTGGATGATTCTCGTAGGAACTTGAAAGGATTGATATAAAGAATAAGACTATCTAAATACGAAGTATTTATAAATGTGAAGGAGTTATCTTGAGGTTGTCACTAGGAAACAGCCACAAGAGAGGAAGGGCCTGATGTGAAAGAATAGTGTGGGCTTTGAAGAAATAGGGGTTTGTTGAATTAAGTTTGCTCTCAGATGAAGAAAAGTGATTACACTTCCTCTGAGAAAGTTTCAAAAGACCAATTCCTCTAATAGGTTGAAGAGTGTTTGGGAAAATGTTGAAAATACAGGAAGGGCATTTCAAGGCAACATTGTTTATTAGAAAAAACAATAATTTTGAAGGTTTGGATCCCACTTCTATTATTCATTAGCTATGTGACTTTAGATAAGTTACACAACTTATCAGATACTCAGGTCCCTTATATGTAAAATGCAAGGCATGATACATATCTGTCTTAAAGGATTAATTTAAGGATTTGAAGTGTTATCAAAATGATTGATAGTTTATAGGTGATTATTTATTATTATTGTTATTAACATAATGGATATTTTAAAAGGCATGATACAAAGGAACAGAATTGAGCTAAATAGAAAAGAGGGTAAATGACATGGCAAGTAAAGGTAAGTTGGAAAATTGGGCATTGCGGATGAATCTTGAATTAAGTAGAAGGGAGACAAGAACAGGGTTGCACAGTTGGGAGTATCCTCTCAGCTATGAAGTATATCCATGTTGGCAGTCCAGTGCTGCTATTGTAAGTGGGCCTGATTGATTGAAGCTATGGCTTTGTGTGGCTATGACAGTAGCTTATATGTGGTAGAGTACAAAAAATAATAGAGCAATAGGGATCTTCATTGATTACTTAGACCAACCCTGACTTTTTATAGAAGGAAAAAATTGAAGTTGGGATAAGTTCAGTGACCTTGTGAACAGTTTTGCAAGAGTGAACCAAAGCCAGAGCAAATTTACTGAATCCCAGCTCTGTGCTCTTCCCACTATAGATCATGTTATAGTACAAAATATTACATATTTTAGGAAGCTTTTCACTCTCATCATATAATTGACCCTAATTATTAATTGCTTTATTTTTTCTTAAATATATGAAATACCCTATGGTCATACCAACTAACTTAAAAATTATTACATAAAATGTGACCAGTTGTGAATTCATTTCCTCCCCAACATTATGGCTCTGCAATAGCATTTATATTTTCCACTAAAAACTTGAGAGTCATTTATGTTGTCCAAATATCAGATATAATCCTTCTATTTAAATTTTCTGGCTAAATTATTTTATATTACAACTTGTTGACATGATACTGTTGTCAGTTTGTGATGTATATTTCCATCATTTAATAGCTACCTTTATATTGGATTTAAAAATCAAATTATGATATCTTTTTTAGTATAAATGGTATCTATCAATCTACTTATCCATTTAGTTATTGATTTAGTATAAAAAATAACATAACAAAACCAACATCCATGTGTTCACTACCCTGATAACTTTACAACTATTGCCAAAACTTGTAAAACTCACTCTGGGTCCCTTTGACACACACTATTTAAAATTTTATTTTATTTTATTTTATTATTATTATTTTATTTTATTTATCTGTTTTTAGAGAGAGGGAAAAGGAGAAAGAGAGGGAGAGAAACATCACTGTGTGGTTGCCTCTCTCACACCCCCAACTGGGGACCTGACGAGCAACCTTGTCATGTGCCCTGACTGGGAATCAAACCAGCGACACTTGGTTCACAGGCCGATGTTCAATCCACTGAGCCACAGCAGCCAGGGATATAAAATTTTACTTTTGCAAATACAAAATCAGTTCTTAAAGTCTGGATATGTTCTACTGAGTCCCCCTAAAAATGACTGTGAAAAACGGAAGTTTATTTGTTTGAGAAGTATAAGAAAATTCCAAACACTCTTAGAAAACTGGCTGTAGCTGGTGTTGAAAAATGAAGTTAGGAAATCTCACTCTTGGATATAACACACAGACACACACACACACTTTAGATTACCTTAACTAGTGTCTCTAGGATGTACAATGCAAGAAAAAAGTAGTTACAATTTCTTATTTCATTCTCATATATATCATCTAATGCAGGTATCCAAGAAATTAGAATAGGGAACATATTCATTAGTATCACAAGATATCCAACATACTCAAATTCATCAGCAAATACTATTTTGTGGAATACACGAAGAAAAAAATGTCTGTAAAGAAAAAAAGATAGTTGTATTTGATAAAGGAATTACATCAAATTATTTTCACTATATATTCAGTTCTGTTCCAATCATCAATAGCTACAGAGCCCCGCTTAGTGCTGAGAAGTAGCCATCACTATGTGACACTTTCTGGCATCATACTTCAGATATTGTCCTTTTTATTTCCTCCTCTGCTAAATGACTTGATGCTGGTTTTCTCTCTTTGTTTCTCATCTTCCTCACCTCTTCCTCATTTTTACTGTACTTTTAATAGGAATACTTTCATTTATAAGACAGGGACAATTTAAACTGGAAATATTAAGAAGTGAAGGAAATCCCTTTTACCTCAGACATAACTACTATTAACAGTTTGAATATTGTTTCAATCCTTTGGTTTATATGATCACTATTTACAAAAACAAAAGAAGAATTATATCATACACATTGTACTGTAACCTGCTTTTCCTCTTCTCTCTCTTAACAATGTATTATGAGGCCCATTCCTTGTCAAGGCATAAAATTGAGAACAAATCCCAGGACGTGTGTGGTGGAAGAGTATGGTTCCACATTTTATAAAAAAATTTAAAGTAATGTGTATGCCATGGAAAATAGTTTCCATACCAAGTATGCTAGAAAGTGGAATTGTGAATGAGGATTTACTTTATGTGTTTATAATTTTATTTTAAATTATTCAAATAGTGTAATACTGAATTTTTATTGTTAAAATTCAAATAAAATGATTAATTAATTACTGAATGAAGATTGGTTAAAGTACTGGATTACTTCACCATTCTCAGAGGTCAATCTGTGTTACACAGGACCTGAAAATTTTACAGTTTGGGGTCCTATTTAAGAAAAGAACATAAAATTATGAACATATATATAATCCTGTCCAAGGCCTCAGACAGTGAGATTATTTTTTTTTTTTTTTTTTTTGAGCAGCAAAGCGAGGCGTTTATTCACGAGTATGCAGAGTCAGGCGCACCCTCAGCCAGGACAATGTACGCACAAAGTAGACAAAGAAAGCTGATTTTATAGTAAAGTGCCCCACCCTAACGTGAAAGAGATTAGCTTCCCCACCTGAAAGTGATTAGCTTCCCCACCATAACGGGATTAGCTTCCCCCACCCCTCTCCTTCTTCCTTGTTTCTCCATTACTGGTTACTCCAGAGTTACAATCTCGAGATTATTTTTTAAGTATATTTTATTGATTGTTGTTACAGTATTTCCAATTTCTTGCCCCTTCGCTTCCCTCTGCCCAGTATCCCCTGGCTCTCCAGCAATCCCACCCCCCTTAGTTCATGTCCATGGTTCATGCATATAAGTTCTTTGGCTTCACACTTTTCTATATTATTCTTAACTTCCCCCTGTCTATTTTGTACCAACTGATTATGCTTCTTAGTCCCTGACCCATTTCCCCATTTCTCCTCCTTCCTCCTCCCAGCTGATAACTTCCAAATGATCCCCATACCTATGACCCTGTTCCTATTCTGGTTTGCTCAGTTGGATTTTGTTTTTATTTTTTAGATTCAGTTGTTGATAGTTGTGACTTTGTTGTCATTTCAGTGTTCATAGTTTTGATCTTCTTTGTCTTAAGTAAGTCCTTTTGACATTTCATATAATAATGACTTGGTGATGATGCGCTCCTTTAGCTTCACCTTGTCTGGGAAGCACTTCATTTGCCCTTCCATTCCAAATGATAGCTTTGCTGGGTAGAGTAATCTTGGTTTTAGGTTGCTTTTCATCACATTGAATACCGCTTGCTAGTCCCTTCCTGCCTGCAAAGTGTCCTCTGAGAAATCAGCTGATAGTCCTATAGGCACCCCTCTGTAGGCAACTCTCCGCCTCTCTCTTGCTGCCCCCAGGACTCTGTCTTTATCTTTTATCTTTGGCATCTCAATTATGATGCGTCCTGGTGTGGTCCCCTGTGTCCAGCTTGCCCAGGACCCTCTGTGCTTCCTGGACCTGTATGTCTATCTCCTTCACAAAATTTGGGAAGTGTTCCTCATTTTTTTCAATTCTTGCTTCCTCATTCTGCAGTGGTTGATTGTTTTTTTCTTCCTTATATTCCAAATCATTGATTGAACCCCAGTTTCTTTCCCTTCACCATTGGTTTTGTGTGTATTTTTTTTGTTCCACTTAGCATAGCCTTCACTTCTTCTCTTATGCATTTGCCGTACTCAAGCTTATCTGTCAAGCCCATGAGCATCTTTATTACCAATGTTTTGAATTCTGCATCTGTTAGGTTGGCTATCTCCTTGTTGCTTAGTTTCGTTTCCCATTTTGGGCCATACTTCTCTGTCTCCTCATTCTGACAGGCTCCTGTGTTTGTTTGCCTCTGTGTCCCAGGTAGAGCTGTCAGTTCTGTTATGTTGTAAGGAGCAGAGCCTTAGTGATTTGTCAGTACAGAGCAACCTGTTTTACCATGTTGTGGTGCTGTTTGTGGGGGAGAGGTCCAAGGGGGAACACTGCTGCTTGCTCAGCACTCACCCCTTTTCCCAGCACCTCTCCCACTTCTGCACCAGACTGGCGCCCCTCTAGCTGCTGCCCTGGCCGTCATTCCCAGAGTGGGTGGGTCTGCAGACATTCTAGGACCGTGGGGGCCCCTTTAAACAAGCAGACTCTGCTGAGACTGGCAGTTTCTGCCTCCACCCCAACCCTCACTGGTCTGCACAGTCAGAAGCAATGAGGCTTCATTTTCTCCAGTGCTGGGACAGTGAGCTGCGAAGTCCAGTGAGGAGCTGGGAATGCTCCCCAGGTGCCCCTCCTGACTTTTTAAAATGTGTGACTGTGCTTTCTGCTGACCTGCCACTGCCGCCGCCTCTGCCACTGCTGCCGCCTCTGCCACTGCCACCACACCGCATCCTCTCCTCCCCAACTTCGCCCCTCCTATTGGTCTGGATGAGTGTTTCTTCTTTATATCTTTGTTTGCTGGACTTCTATGTAGTTTGATTTTCTGGAACTTATGGTTGTTTCTAGTTTTGAGGTAGTTGTATTCCTTCTTAGTTGTGGATGGAGACACAGCCTTTCTGTCTATGTCTCCATCTTGGCTGGAAGTCCCAGTGAGACTGTTTTACTTGCTTTCTTCCAGCAATAAAATTATATCTGGCACAGCACTGCATTTGAGGTTACATTTTGCCCCAGTTCATAATCAACTATAATCTGACTTGTTTATGCCACACAAATAAATTGAAAAAATTTTGATGGGAATAACTCACAATTTTTTTAAACCTTTTTTATTTTATTTTATTTTTAAGTATATTTTATTATACTCTTACAGTAGTTCCAATTTTTTCCCCTTAGATCCCCTCCACCTAGCACCCCTCCTCCCCAAACAACCCCCCACTCCAAGTCCATGCCCATGGGTCATAAATACAAGCTCTCCTGCCTCACCCTTTCATATATTCTTCTTCTTTTAATTAATTAATTAATTAATTAATTATTTTAACAATAAAAAATAACAATTCCTCCCTCTCAGACTTAAGACCCTTTGTAATCTTATAAAGGACAATGGGTGAAGGTCTCGAGCTCCTCTAGCTGCTTCAAGCTGGACATGGTCGTCATCCTACCTACCCTTGGGGTCCAGAAATCCCTAATAAGAGTGAAGGTGTGGAGGGGACGGTCGCCTTCCTACATGGGGAAGGATCGTGCAGACTCCAGGTAGGTTGGCTGTCCCCGGACAATGGCATGCTTGATTTAATGTTGTATTCTGGAGGCAACAGATTTGGCAACAAGGTTAAAAGACATCATTCAATCCATAACCACTAGATGACAAAAGACAGGTATTAATTTTTCAATGTCCCACATTAGGGAAAAGAAGGGCTTCTTTGGAGGAAGGTGTGCCAGGTACATCTCACCTGTCCAAAATCCTTTTTCCCATTATACTTAGCTTGGGCTGAGGGAAATATTTTAGGTTTCCTCCCTCTCAGACCTCTGGGCTCTTTCTGTCCAAGCCTTTAGGACAGGAAAGGGAAACCAGTTTTAAAGTGAAGCCCACAGACCACCCCATTCATCACCAACCCAGCCACTTAGTTCAGCCAAACCGTTGAGTCTCAGGAGGCAGAAATGCAGACAGGATTAAGTGAGGCCTATACATAGAGACAATCACTCAGGTAATGAGATCGTAGGCTTATGCCCTTTGAAAACAGAAAACACATGTTAATTTATGTAACATAACCCACACACAAGTTTATAGATCTGTAGGACTGTCTTATCGGAAAGACATCCAGTTGCAAGGCATTTGACATTCTTCTTGCCTGTAAATTAAACATCTTTGATAATGCCACAGACATAGTTTAACTTTCAAATGAAAACAAATTTTAAATGAAAAGAAACTTTAAAGAGAGTTAGCTGCACTACTTTATAGTTTACCACTGAGCATTGTGATTTTCCTTGAATCGCAATTTTTCTCCCTAAGTTTATCCTCCTCGTCATTAAACAGACTGCATTAAGCCCATTTTTAATTTATCCTGTTCATTTGCATAAACAAAACAAGAGCAGTAAATGATCACTTATTATCTTTAGTTCTGCTTTGCTGGAACTTACGCAAGAGACATCTAGGGTGACCTTCAGCCTACCCTTCAAGGCACAGAAGCAGAACCACATACCTGGCATTCAGCCTTGCCTGTAAACACCTGTCTTTTCCAAGTCCTTCTGATTTTCCATTGTGCCTTAAGGTCCCATCTAGCCATCTTTCAGGAAAACAACCTTCATTCCTTCCCTGAAAAGATTGCCATGGACTGCGCATCTATCCAAGGTACCAGGCCTTTTATCTCATGGACTTTTATTACCTTTGAAAGTCAATCCCAGTTCCTTAGGGCTTTTTGGTAACAACCAAAACTGAAGCATGTCTCCTTTAGGCATGAAATTCCAGTCAAAGTCTTAGTTAAAAAAAAAACAAAAAACAACCTCTATTAACAACTGGTCTTATTAGTTTTATGCAAAAAAACTTATGTCATTACTCACTTCTTTAGAATGCCAACCTCTGGAGGGATCAGATAGGGAGAAAAATATACAGTGTGAAGAAAAATCCTTGTCCTTCTAATATTCACTAAACTTGCATTTCCATTCTTTATATTTTCATTTTTCCCCCACCAAAAAAATTTTTTTTGTTTTTCCATTACAGTTGTCCCACTTTTTTCCCCCTCTTGCTTCCCTGCAACCTGCCCTCCTTCTCCCACATTCAGTCCCCACCCAGTTGTCCATGTCCATGGGTCATTAATACATGTTCTTTGACTAGACCCTTCCTCTTCTTACCCCCTTCTCTTCCTCCCATCTCCCCCTTTGTTACTGTTAGTTTATTCCTTGTTTACATAACTCTGGTTCAATTTTGCTCATTTGTGTTGTTCATTAGTTTCCTGTAATAGGTGATAGCATAAGGTATTTTTCTTTCGTTGCCTAGCTTATTTCGCTAAACATAATTCTCTCTAGTTCCAATCATGTTGTTGCAAATGGTAGAAGTTCCTTCTTTCTTTCAGTACTTATTCATTGTCATTTCCCCCCTTTGTACTTGTGTTCCTCTCTGTCTCTTTCTCTGTTTCTTCATCTTCTTAAAGCAGACCCTTTAGCATCTCTTGCAATGCTGGTTTGGTGGAGATGTATTCTTTTAGCCTTCTTTTGTCTTGAAAACTCATTATTTCATCTTCCATTTTGAATGAGAGTCTTGCTGGGTACAGTATTCTTGGTTGTAGGCCTTTGTTTTTCATTGGTTGGAATATTTTTTGCCATTCCCTTCTGGCTTGTAGTGTTTCTGCTGAGAAATCTGATAATAGGCTTATTGGAGCTCCCTTGTATGTTATTGGTTGTTTCTCTCTTGCTGCTTTTAGGATTCTCTCTTTGTCTTTGAATGTTGCCATTTTAATTATGATGTGTCTTGAGGTGGGCCTGTTGGGGTTCATCTTCATTGGGATCCTCTGTGCTTCCTGGATTTGCATGACTCTTTCTCTCTTCATGTTATGGAAGTTTTCTGTCATTAGTTTTTGAAAGAGTTTTTCTATCCCTTGTTCTTCTTCTTCTCCTTCTGGAATTCCTATGATACGGATATTATTATGTTTCATGTTATCCTGAAGCAGTCTTAGAGCCTCTTCAGTCTTTTTCAGTCTCTTTTCACTTTGTTGCACTCTCTGGGAGTTTTTGTCTACATTGTCCTCCAGCTCACTGATCAGATCTTCTGATTCCTCTAGCCTGCTTTTAATTCTTTCTACTGTGTTCTTCAATTCAGAGATCATATTCTTCATTTCCTCCTGGCTCTTATTGATAGCTTCCATGTCCTTTTTTATGCTGGTGTAATTCTCAGGAAGTTCCTTGTAGTTTTTCTGGAGTTCTTTGTAGTTTCCGTCGAGCTCATTGATCTTCTCCATAATCCATGTTTTGAATTCCATATCTGATAGTTTGCTCCCCTCTATTTCATTTAGCACTCTTCCTGGGGATTCTACCTTTCCTTTTGGTGGGGGTTGTTTCTCTGTCTCCTCATTTTTGTGAGTGCTATTGTTTGTTGGTGCTTCTTAGAATGATCTGCACTTCCTGGATCTGCCCCTGGTGGTGTCAGATCCTGTTCCAGTCTGGGCCTAGGCAGCCTGTTGGAGACTTCCAGGGATCTACTGCCTTTGTCTGTCTTCTTTAGTTGTTAATCTATTCAATCTGTGATTAGCCATCAGGCTTAAGGACCGTGGGTGTGGCAGCTTAATTCCTGTAGGCAGGGCTTTTGCTTCCCCTCAGGCTGACGCCACTTGGAGTGGAAGGGTCTGCTTGCAGTGTGGGGATGAGTCAGCACTGGGACCTGGCTGACCGCTTCCCCAGCTCTCCCCCCAAAGCCACCACACCAAATTCTCCGCAAGCATCTCTAGTCCTCTCTGCCTTCCCTCTGCTTGAGCCCAGGGTAAGTGGGGGCCAAAATATTTTTGTATGTGATCCGCTTAAGAGCTCTTTTTTCTCCTGCTGTTTCTCTCCGGCTAGCAAGAAACCCTGTGGTTTTTCACTTTCCACAGCTGGATACTATTTTACTTTCCACTCTGTTGCTATAGGCTGGGAAGCCCAGCTGGGGGTTTAGACCCTGCCCTTCTCAGGGGGAACTGCCGGCTGCTGAGCTGTTTCTCAGTCCCTTCAGCTGTTACCCGTGGGAGCCCAGCCAGCCCTTCCGCATCCCCGCACTCCCTATCGGTCACGTTGTAATGTAGTGGCCTTTTCTGTCTCTCCATGGTTATAAGACTTCTCTCCAGCTAGTGTTCGGTTGGTTATTCCAGATGTCGTCGTCGGCAGCCGTCCGTCTCGAGAGACGATGGTGTAGCTTCTTAAGAGTCTATCTGCACTGCCGAGAATGGCTGTGCAGTCCGACTCGGGAGTGACACGGTATCTGTCTCCTCCCGTGTTGAATCGACATCTTGCGATGACGCTGGAGTGTCCTCTCCAGTGAAGCTGAAGCTACAGAGCCTGGGCAGGGTGATATGGAGGGTCTGCTGTTGCCCATGCAGCAGACACCCCCTCTCTTCGCAGCTGAAGGGTCCAAGGGAAAGACGGAGTCAATACAGCTTGGCCTCAAGTGCGCCGCAGGAGTTGCCGGTGTTGACTACAACGTCAAACCGCCTTAGGGACTCCGGCTCCGGATTTTCTGTCGGGGTTTACTCCCTTAGCCTTTCCCCTGAAGAGGTATGCCGCAAGGCAGCGGAGGTTTTTTGGAGTCAGAGTTTTCCTTCTCTGTATATATATATATATATATTCCAGATGATTTCTCCAAAATTAAGTTGTAAATCCAGACTAGTTCTGGGAGGAGGTTAGTGTAGCTTCCACTTATTCCTCCGCCATCTTGTTTCTTCTCTCTTTAAGTCTTTAATGTTGATGTTAATATCTTAATCCTTAAATGCTATATTATTTCTTATTACTATTTTGGCCAAGGGTTCCACTTGGCCACTTGGCCACTTGGTCCTGCCTGCCATAATGAGTCTTGTTCTGTAGATCAGTTAGACAATGTGAGTATATGGCTAGATACTAAGTATGTTCATCCCAATCATATACTTTGGGACATGGGGAAATTATCACATAGTGGACCTGCTGGACTTCTATGAGATGGAGTGAGAAACTTCATATATTATCTAGCCTAAAAGCTCCCAGCTTTAACTTGAGGTTGAGGACCATGATAACATTTCAAGCTTTTGGTATCAATATTATTTTAAATGTCATATCCCAAAAGTACTAAAGTCTGGGTATTCTCTTTTTCCCACTGCACACTAACTCTGGTAAAGTGATTAAAAGTCCATTTGTAAAAAATTTGAGAGAATATTTATTCTGTATACTTGTGGAATTGTTGTTGTCCTTTCTCAAGGGCTCTGGATCTGAGGACTGACTTAGATATAGAGAAAAAGTAAGGGATCATGAGTTTCCTTTGTAGGGGGTATTATCTTCCTTTTGCCCACCATCTCTCTCTCTATATATATAATTAGAAAAGTCAAGTAACACTGAGTTAACTTTTTGCCTATGTTGCCCTTTGACATAAAATAATATTTGTTAGCCATTCCGAGGTTTGCTGTTCAGAATATAAAGTATGCCCACTTTTCTTCTGACAGTTAACTTCTGCCATTTGGCTTCTGCCATTCCCAAATTCTTTTTTATACAAGAGAGACCAATTCTATTGCAGCTTCAACTATTGTCAATCATGTCCTGCAGAAGACATCTATCACCAAGTTTATCACCAGTGCCTTGGTGGAGGGAAATGTCCTTCAGGTCTTCCCAAAGAATAAGTTTGTGTGGTTGGTTCTGCATTCTCATATAATTAATCTAATTACATACTGTAATTCTTATCATCTGCATTTACTGTAGGTTTTTGGCTCGGTCAAGCTTTAAACAACCATCCCAGGAGGGTAATAGTACTAACTCCAAGAGTCCTTGACAGAATGCTGAGCCTTGAATTATCATGGATAAGACCATCACGCCAATAAATCCTTCACAACCTGGCCTTATGTTGAAATCTTCTCAAGATTCATTCCCTTATATGTTCTATTAGTGTTCTCTGGTATTAGGTCCTGTAATTACTTTTGTTGATAAGTTGTAGCATCCTGAAATAGGCACTATATTTCACCCTCTAGCTGTGTTGAGATCTGACCTGGGTAATTACATCAGAAGCAATGAAAGGTGGTAGAGGTTAACCCTGAAACAAAGACAAGCTTCATCTTGTGATGTCTTTGCAGGCTCTTAAAGTGCTAGGAGACTATTATCTGTCAGCAGGGTAGAGGTGGCTGCTCCTGCCTGGCCAGAATTTTCATGAGAATGTGGGGTTCAAGAACATTAGGCTTGTCCACTCAGGTATCACCACTTCTGATCTCAGGGTCCTGATATTTTTCTATCAGAGGCATGACATTGTTACAGCAGCTCTGCCAATGCTATGCATTTTTTCTTATTTGCTCAGCTCTAGCTGCACCTCCCCAAATTAGTTATACCATATTGATTTTTTATTCAAGGCTGAATAACTTAAGTTGAATTTTTTATTTTAAGAAATGTACATATTTTTCCAGTTTTCTATTCAGTTCCTTTTGGTGATTGACTCGTTCATATTTGTGAGTCCATCACTTACCAAATTTATCATTTCAGTAATACTTATGTCCATATAGAATAATTCTAATAACTGGAGGTTTAGGGATATAAATCTGCTCTTATTTCTTCTGCTGATTATCTTTCATGGTTATTTGTTTTCTTGTGTGTTGTTGATCTTTGATAGTGATGACTTCATCATTGGCTAGAGAACTCAATTTTGAACAGAATGCTATTCAGCATTAGTAATAAATGTTACCATTTGTTAAGCACTTACACAGCCCTAGTGCCTGGACTAAGGACTTCTACCCACACGTAATATTGACAACAATCCCATGAAGTATACAGAAGAGAACCAAACTAGCATATTTTAGCATCTATTACATGTCAGTTACTTTCCCAGATGGTTTACACAAATCAGTTAGCCTCCAGAATATTATTACAGTAATCCCTCTCTATATCGCGGTTCACTTATCGTGGCCTCACTGTGTCACGGGATTTTTAAAAATATTATATTTAATAATTTATCACAGATTTTTCACTATATTGTGGGATTTTGTGGTTCTGTATACATATGTTGTTAAAGTTACATAGGTTTAAGAGTGTAGAATATGTTTAAGAACATAAACAGTGTTTATAAAAGTGTGGAAAAGGTTAATAAGGGAGTAGGAAAGGTTAATAAGGGACTGGGAACAGTTTATAAGTGTGTGGGAAGGGTTTATAAAGCCTTAAAATATACATAAATACTAAAATAAATGTAAGGTTCCTACTTTGTGGATTTCCACCTATCATGGGGGTTGTCTAGAACGGAACACTTGCAATAAGTGAGGGAATACTGTATATCCATTTTTCAAGTGAGGAAACTGAGACCTGAAAAACCTATTCAGCAAATAAGTGATGGAGATGGGGAATTCTAAACCAAGCAAGTAACTCCAAAATCTATATTATCTCCTTTGAGATGAATGGCATCTTAGAGATAGTTTAAAGGATACGTTGACTATCAATTCTAGTTTTTCACATTTTCCTTTTTTAAAGTTACATCAACAGAAACAATTACGCAGAAAGTTGTAGCTTAACTTAGTATTAAAGGCTTTAAAATAACTATAGTACAAAAATGTCCTTTTGGTATTTATTGAGTGCAGTGGGTTAAAGATAAACTATCTTTGATACTTCTATTGAGAAGAGGGGTCTATATTTCTTCCTCTTGAATTAAAGATAAGAAATAAAAGCTATCCAAATTGGAAAGAAAGAAGTAAAATCATCTCTATTCATAGATGATATAATCTTATGTACAGAAAATCCTAGAGAATTCCCCCAAACTGAGTGCTAATAAGTGAATTCAGCAAAGCTTCAGGTACAGGATGAATATATAAAAATCAGTTGTATTTCTATACACTAGAAATGAACAATCCAAAAATAAAATCAAGAAAATTATTAATTTACAGTAGCACCAAAAAGAAAAAATACTTAGTATTAAATTTAACTGAAAACTTGTACACTAAAAATGGTAAGACATTCCTGAAAGAAATTAAAGATCTTAAATGAAAAGACACTCTATGTTCACAAATTGGAAAGTGTAATGTTTTTAAGCTGGCAATACTACCCAAAGGTATGTACAGATTCCATGCAATCTCTATGAAAATCTCAATGGAAATTTTTCCAGAAATAGACAAACTAATTAAAAAATTTGTGTACAATTGCGAGCAACCCCAAATAGTTGCACCAGTCTTGAAAAGTAAAAGATGATGGACTTAAGACTTCCTGATTTCAAAATTGTCTAAGTTATGAAAAACAATTTGGTGGCTTCTCAAGAAATTAAACATAAAATTATCACGTAATTCAGCAGTTTTACTCCTAGCGTTATATCCCAAAGATGGAAAACAGGTATTCAAACAAATACAGTAGTCCCTCTCTCTATCACGGTTCACTTATTGCAGCCTCACTGTATTGCGGGATTAAAAAAAATATTATATTTAAATTTTTATTGCGGATTTTTTGCTATATCGCAGGACTTTTTGGTACTGCATATGTATGTTGTTAAAGTTATGTAGGTTTAAGAGTGTAGAATAAATGTAAGGTTCCTACTTTGCGGGGTGTGTGTGTCTAGAACATAATACGATAAGTGAGGGAATACTATACTTGTACACAAATGTTTAACTCTGACTCCAAAAAACCTCCGCTGCCTTGCGGCATACCTCTTCAGGGGAAAGGCTAAGGGAGTAAACCCTGACAGAAAATCAGGAGCCGGAGTCCCTAAGGCGGTTTGACGTTGTAGTCAACACCGGCAACTCCTGCGGCGCACTTGAAGCCAAGCTGTATTGACTCCGTCTTTCCCTTGGACCCTTCAGCTGCGAAGAGAGGGGGGGTCTGCTGCATGGGCAACAGCAGACCCTCCATATCACCCTGCCCAGGCTCTGTAGCTTCAGCTTCACTGGAGAGGACGCTCCAGCGTCATCGCAAGATGTCGATTCAACACGGGAGGAGACAGATACCGTGTCACTCCCGAGTCGGACTGCACAGCCATTCTCGGCAGTGCAGATAGACTCTTAAGAAGCTACACCATCGTCTCTCGAGACGGACGGCTGCCGACAACACAAATGTTTATAGCAGCACTGTCCACAATAGCAAAATGTTGAAAATAACCCAAATGTCTATCTATCAATTGATGAATGGGTAAACAAAATGGGTATATTCATACAGTGAACCATTATTCAGGGTAAGAAGAAAGAAAGTATTTACACATGTTATAATGAGGATGAAAACATTATGCTGAGTAAAAAACACCAGAAACAAAAGGCTACATATTGTATAATTTTATTTATATGAGACATTCAGAAACGGTAAATTCATAGAGGCAGAAAAAAGACTAATGTTATGTAGGTGCTGGGGAAAAGGAGAAATGGAAGTGACTGCTTAATGGGTACTGAGGTGATGAAAATGTGAAATCTGTTAGAGATAACGGTTACTCAATATTGTGTATTTACTAAATAACACTAAAGAGCCCACAAAACGGTTAATAGTTAATCTTGTTATATAAAATTTACCCCAAAATAAAGTTATTATACTATCTCTTTTTATTTTAAGTAATTTTATGTACAATATATAAATCATATTTTGGGAAGTATTCAGAATATACATTTTAAAAGATTTAAAAAGGAATTTCAAATGAATATAATAGTATTTCTAGTAAAGTTCAAAAGAACTTACCTTGATGGGATTCTTTTTTCCTTTTTAATTTTATACACCAAAGTGATCAATATTTTTCTAACAAAGCTAAGAAATTTTTTGCTTTCGGAATACTTCTTTATTGCATCAGGATTCATAGATCTAAAAAAAAAAAAGAAATCTTTAAATGTGCTTTTAAAATTTTGGGATAAGTCTAATGCAGTATTGTCAGAAAGCAAAAAGACTATTTTGTCCAGTAGTGACTGGAAATAAAACACTTTCATGAGCATAGGTTCAAGTCATAAAGTTTTAAATACAGTAGACATATAATTATGAAGTTATATTGCAAGTTTCACTCATTAAATAGAGAATATTAAAAAATGGTGACACATAGTTTAAAATAGTAGAAAGGTCAAGGTTCAGGGGGTAGAAAGCATACCATGATTCAAATATTTGGGATTCAAATACCAATGGGTTTTCATGCTGGATTGCCATTATTTGGTGTGAAAATGAACCAATTACCTCACTAACTTGTTTGCTCTGTAAAATGGAGGTAAAAACACCTAAGCCAACCTGGAATAATTAAATGAGGAAGTATCTATGAAACATCCAGCCCATCTTACATATTCTCCCATCTCTTTTCTTTTGCCTTCTGGGCAACTAATCAAATATTTATGGGGGAAATACAAGTGATAGATTAAGAGTTAAAATGGTTTCTTGGAGAAGCTAGTGGTAATAAAACCCAGAAAGACATTTTGGTGGCACTTGTCTCAAGCTGTGTGAAGTTTTCTGCTGACTTGTCTGTAGAGACAGCTTAGATCTGTGTGCTATGATTTGTTCTTGCTTAGGCAATTCCCTTGGTTTTTATGAGGAACTTACCTGCTGATGACCAGATATTTTCATTGTCTTTGTCAGAAGGAGGACAGAGTTCTGTCCTTGGGTGTGAGGTCCTACCTTAAAAAGTGGCTTAATGGAAAGTCATTGATGGCTTAAGTTCAAAGGTGGACCTTATCCTTTCCATTGATTATAATGTTCTCACTCTGAAACTTGGGCAATTTCTCTGCTACAGGGAAATTCATGCAATCAAAATAAATAAATAAAATTATTCAATTCTCTGGGATTTAGTATAATAATGTGGTAATTACATGGAAAATAATTGATATGTATATGGGTTGATTCATTCCTAATTTTTGAAATATTTATTGGACACCTATTATGCTTGCTAAGTGCTGGGGATAAAGCATAATCAAATACTGGTTTCTGCCCTCAAGGATTTAGCAGACTAGTGAAGTAAAGCAAATAACAATTGTAGTAAAGTATAATAAATGCTGCTGTGGAGATAATAAATAAGAGGACCCACTGGACCCACAAGGGGGCACATTTAATATAGTCTTAGGCAATCAGGAAAGTTTTCTGAAGGAATTAATATCTAAGCTATGATCATTTCGCAAGTTCCTATGAATTCTAAAGTTCTGTGATATCAGTAAGTGTGTGATATTTTACAGCCCAAATTACTAAGTAATTCAGACTCCTGAATTCCTATTTTCTATCAACATGTTCACTGTTTAGATCTACTAGGAAAAGAGTATGATCTTTTTAACTGGATAGGGAGGCAGCTTAGCTTCAAATACAAGCTCTGTAATTTATAAGACAAATGACCTCAGGTAAATTGTTTAATCTCTCTGTGCCTTACTTTTCTCATCTGCAAAATGAAAATAATAATCACACTTATCTGATAGGATTTTTAGACATAAAATTGATATTATATGTAAAATGTTTAAGGCTGTACCTGACACAGGACTTTAATAAATAAAAGCTTTCTATTTAAAGTATTATTTCTTAGGTAATCAGACAGGCACATAGCACAGGTCCTATTATTCTTTTTTAAACCTGACATTTTTCTTGTGACAGGACACTCCAACACATGGGGCTACTGGTAGAAATCATTAGCAAATGGCAAAAATCAACTCCAAGGCAGCCAAGCAAGGAGGCAAATATTTTTTTTTGTATGTTTTATTGATTATGCTGTTACAGTTGTCCCGATTTTATTTTCTTTTGCTC
Organism: Furipterus horrens; assembly: GCF_987537825.1. NCBI lineage: Eukaryota > Metazoa > Chordata > Mammalia > Chiroptera > Furipteridae > Furipterus > Furipterus horrens. The sequence continues at coordinate 95,844,956 of NW_028327171.1, forward strand.
CCCTCCACCCAGCAATGCCCCTCCCTCCAGCAGTCCCCCCTGCCTTAGTCCATGTCCATGGGTCATGCATATAAGCTCTTCTCAACAGCCCCCTGTCCATTCTGCACACGCCTACGATGCTTCTTAATTCCTGCACCATTTCCCTCCCTCCCCCCTGTTTCCCCTCCCATCTGATCTCCTCTCACATGCTCCCTGTGCCTATGATTCTGTTCTCACTCTGGTTGTTTGCTTAGTTTGCCTTTGTTTCCATTCCCTAGCTTCTGTTGTTGATAGTTGTGATACTGTTTTCATTTTAATGTTCATAGTTTTTATCTTCTTTTACTTAAATAAGTTCCTTTAACATTGCATATAATAATGGATTGGTGATAATGAACTCCTTCAGCTTTACCTTGTCTGGCAAGCACTTTTCCTGCCCTTCCATTCTGAATGATAGCTTTGCTGGATAGAATAATCTTGGTTGTAGGTCCTTGATTTTCATGACTTTGAATACTTCTTGCCAGCCCCTTCTTGCCTGCAAAGTTTCTTTTGAGAAATCAGTGGCAGTATTATAGATACACTTTTGTAGGTAATTCTCCTTCTCTCTTGCTGCTTATAAGATTCTCTCTTTATCCTTAACCTTTGGCATTTTGATTATAATGTGTCTTGGTGTGGTCTTCCCTGGGTCTGGTTCATTTGGGACTCTCTGTGCTTCCTGGACTGGTATGTCCATTTCCTTCCCCAAATTAGGAAAGTATTCCTTCATTAATTTTTTACATAATTTTTCAATTGCTTGCTCTCTCTATTCACCTTCTGGCAACCCTATGATTCAAATGTTGACATGTTTAAAGCTATTCCCAAGGTTTTTAAGCTTCTCCTCATTTTTTTCAATTCTCATTTCTTCCTTCTGTACTGGTTGACTGTTTATTTCTTCCTTGTGTTTCAATTTGTTGACTTGAACCCTGGTTTCCTTTCCTTCACCCTTTGTTTCATGGGGATTTTCCTTCATTTCAGCCAGGATAGCCTTAATTCTTTCCTTATCCTGTTTAACCTTTTCTACCAAGTCTGTGATAATCTTTATCACCAATTGCCTTAAACTATGCATCTCTTAAGTTCGCTATTTCCTCATCTGTTAGGTCCACTATCTGCTCGTTGCTTAGTTGTGTCACTGAGACCTTGATCTCCCCCTCCCCCCCCCCCCCGTTCTCAGCTGTACTTCTCTGTCAAGGAGCCAAATATTTAATAGAAGTGTAATTAATAGAAACTTCTTTGGGGATTGGAACACTGTTTCACTGATCTTGACATTCTTCACAGTGCTTTGTGCATACTTGTATTCAATATTCATTTCTTACATGTGTGAATAAAAATGTAATATATTCTAAAACATTGTTCACTATGAATCCTTTCAACCCTTTAAACCCCTTCTCCCACTCTTGACCTCCTCTTTGTGCCCATTTATTCATAGGCATATGCTGCTTCTGCCTTATTTGAAATTTTAAAGAGGAAAAATCAAGGCAGTGAGTTGAACTGCTTTGCACGTTTTATTTCTTTTTTACATTAATTGCTCCTTAATGCAATGGTAATGGTTTTCAGCAAGCCATTTATTCATTCTTTGAAAATTACACACTATATTGTCACTCAGGTCCCCTAAGTATTTGTAGGGCCTGAAGCAACAGAGCAAATGGAGACCCTTGGACTATATATGAAATATTTAAACATTATTTACCAAGAAACCACAATTTTAAGTAAGATATTTTATCTTCCTATCTTGACAAATATAACATCATAATGATTTTCATGGCTAGACTTGAAATTAAAATTCATAGACTCTTTGAAAATCTGTACTTGAACTCTAATGAGAACGTGCTCCAGTGTCGGGCTGATTATCGTCTCACACATGGTTTTATCTCTCACCATAGCACAAGCTGGTACATGTAGTGGACGCTAGGCTGACATATTTTTTAGGTTTTGGAGTTAGGTTTACAGTCCCAGTTTACTTATGAAATGATGGTCCATGGGAAAAGGTCCAAGAAAAACCCACAAATGAAATTGGAATCATTTGAGTAGGAAACTTTGGTATCCTTAGTACCATGAGTGTGGACTAGAACAGAAAGGAATGTCTAGGCTTTGTAGCCTTCATCCCATCACAGCGCATAATCTGAGGGTAATCCCTAAAACCCCGACTTTGAGGCACTCACTGCTTACTGTGGAGACTTACATAGAAACAAATTATTACCAGTGTACTCTAAATATTCAGTGAGGATGTGTCGTGGGAAGATGTGCCTAGAAAGATCAAGGAAGTCTTTGACTTAGTGAGGCATTTGAGTAGTCTAAAAATAAAATGTTTATCACAGTTTAGATTTGGGGAGCAAAAGGACAAGGGGCAGATCATCTCAGTCAGAAGGAGCAGCTTGTTCATATGCACAGAGGTCTGAACGAGGACAGCAAGTTAGAAAAACTGAGTGTAAGTGATTTGGCTTGACTGTGGTGTGTAGAGCAGACAGTGGCTTAGACACATGATACTAGATGATCCCAAATTGCCAGACAAGAGCAAGAAAACTAACTTGCACAATTTCCTAAATGCAGTGCCTTAGGAGGATGGAAATTTTATCTTGACAATGTACTTACTCTCCCTTCTCACCAAAGCTTCCTGCTGCACCTATCAGCATCTGGACTGCACTCTGAGACAGAGTCTCATTCTTGTATTGTATCTGGTAGCTTGCCTAAAAGAATGTTAAGTTAAATCATTATACAGAGGGAATAGTAATGGCAATAATTATTTCTTTAATGGAGAAACAAATGTGAGAAACAAGTCAAAATCCCCAAATACTTTAGTATATTTATAAAAAAGAATCTATGGAGTCCAGACCATGAGATCAGTGTAAAAGATAGGTTTTAGCTGTGGGTGGAACCCAGCTGGTTCTGTAGAAAACTAGGAAACTGCTAGATTTTAATTATGTTTTCCAAAATAAGTGGAATTCTATGGTAACATAAGTATGGGAAACTACTTAAAGTTGTATTCCCATCTTAATAGTTCATAATGGGCATTAGAATATTAAAGTCTTTGAGGAATTCTACAGTAAGTAGCATTAAACAACCTGTTATTATTGAGCAGAACATGGTCATTCATTTATTCAGTCTATATATTGAAAGCCCACTCCATTTTAGGTGTAGGCTGGAGAAACCACTCTCTGACACTGTCTCTGGCCTCAGTGTGCTGAACACTGTTGAAAATTATTGTAAAAAACCAGCTTTCAACATTGGAATGTATGCTATAACTGAGATTCCTGGGTTTCATAGAAGACATTCTATCTGCACAATCACTTATGCATATTAAAACATAGTTTTGATCCTGGTGGATAGATACTAGAAAGAGATAGGACTGAATTTGAAGATGAGGGAATTCAATAGGGTAGCACTTTTAAAAGTAGCAAGAGAGAAGAGGATTACCTACAAAGGGGTCCCAATAAGACCATCAGCTGAGTTCTCCAAAGAAACTGCAGGCAAGAAGGGACTGGCAAGAAATATTCAAAGTAATGAAAAGTAAAAATCTACAACCACAATTACTCTATCCAGTGAAGCTGTCATTCAGAATAGAAAGGCAGAGAAAGTGCTTCCAGGACAAAGTAAAACTGAAGGAGTTCATCAGATCCAAACCACTGTTATATGAAATGTTACAGGGACTTTTTTAGGAGAAAGAAGATCAAAGCTATGAACATTAAAATGAAAACTGTATCACAACCAACAACAGAAGCCAGGGACCCAAAACAAAGGCAAACTAAGTAGGCAGTGAGAGTGTCAAAAGAATTATAGGTATGGGGAACATTATGGGGGGAGGTCAGCAGGGAGGGGGAAGGCGGTAAAGGGAGGGAGATGGTACAGTAATTAAGAATCATAGTAGGAGGGAGTGGAGTAGATAGGAAGATGTTGAGAAGAACTATATGCACAACCAATGGTCATGAACTAAGAGGGAGGGACAATTGGAGACAAGGAGGTCACTGGGTGGAGGAGAACAAAGGTTTCTGAGCCTCCCCTCGTTTTCCTCACTTTTTGTTTTCTATTTCTGCACTGGTTGACTGTTTGTTCCTTCCCTATATTCTGATTTTTTTTTATTTGATCCCTGGTTTTCTTTTCCTGACCACTAGTTTCATATGTGTTTTTGTTCATTTCATTAGGACTAGTCTTTATTCCTTCCCCATCTTGTTTAAGATATTCTGTTAGGTCTGTAAGAATTTTTATAACCAGAGCTCTGAACTGTGCCTCAAAAAGATTTCCTATCTGCTGCTTCATTAGATTAGATATTTACTCTCTGGTCAGCTGCGTCACCAGGATCTCTATCATGATCTGTGCCATCCTGACAGTTTTATGTTTACCTTTGCTTCCTGGGTGGGGCTGTCACACCACCTACATTATAGGGAGCAGAGCCCCATGCACTCGTCACAACCAGGTGACCCTTCTCACCACTGTGGTGTTTTCTGTGGGGGTTGAGGTCCAAGATGAATTCCTGCCATTCACTCTCCACTGAGAGACCAGGAGCCTCCTCCTCTATCCCCAACCCCTCTGGGCCTCACAGTCCAAGGCAATGGGGGTCTGTCTTCCCCGGTATTGGAATTACAAACTGACGGAACCGGTCTGCAGCCAGGGGTGCTCCCCAGGTGCTTCTCACCTCCCCTTAAATATGGGTGTCTGTGCTTACCGCCGTCCCACTGCCATCACTGCTGCTGCCGCCGCCAGCACAGCTTGACCTCTCTGCCATGGCTTTGCCCTTCCTACCCATCTGGATGAGCACCACTTCTTTATAACTTTATATGTTGGACTTCCATTTATTTTTTGGAACTTCTGGTTATTTCTGGTTTTGCAGTGGTTGTATTCCTTCTTAGTTGTGGAGGGAGATGGAGCGTGTCAGTCTAGGCCTCCATTTTGGCCGGAAGTCTCCTTTGTGTGTTTGCCTCTGTGTCTTAGGTAGAGCTGTCACTCCTGTTATGTGATAAGGTACAGAGCCTTAAGGATTTGTCAGTACTACAGGGTGCCCTATTTCACTATGTTGTGGCGCTGTATGTGTGGGAGGGGTCTGAGAAGGAACAATGCCACTTGCCTAGCACTCGCCCCTTTTCTAGGCACTTCTCCCACTTCCATATGGGACTGGTGCCTCTCTAGCTGTTGCCCTGGCAGTTGTTCCCAGAGTGGATGGGTCTGCAGACATCCTAGGACTATAGGGGCCCTTTAAACAAGCGGACTCTGCTGGGAGACTGGCAGTTTCTGCCTTCACCCCAATCCCTACTGCAGTGCATAATCAAAAGCAATGAGGCTTGTTTCCCCGGTGCTGGGACCATGAGCTGTGTGGTCTGGTAAGGAGCTGGGAATGCTCCCCAGGTGTCCCTCCTGACTTTTTAAAACATGTAACTGCTTTCTGCTGGCCTGTCGTTGCTGCCATCACCACACCGTGTCCCCTCTGCTCTGGCTCCGCCCCTCCTACTTGTCTGGATGAGTATTTCCTCTTTATATCTTTGTTTGTGGGACTTCCATGCAGTTTGATTTTCTGGAACTTCTGGTTGTTTCTAGTTTTGAAGTAGTTGTATTCCTTCTTAGCTGTGGGGGGAGATGCAGCATGTCTGTCTATGCCTTCATCTTGGCCAGAAGTAGAAAAATGTTTATTCTTATATCATCATTTACACCAGAATGTGAGAAGAATTTAGAGAATGGTTAATTCCCCCAAATAACTGTCATTTATTGAACTCTCTACTATATTATTATATTTTTAAGTATATTTTATTGATTATGTTGTTACAGTAGTTCCAATTTTTCCCCCTTTCCTTCCCTCTGGCTGGTAACCCCCTTCTCTCCAGCAATCCGATCCCCCTTAGTTCATGTCCATGGGTCATGCATAAAGTTCTTTGGCTTCACCTTTTCCTATATTATTCTTAACAACCCTCCCCCCATCTATTTGTACCAACTGATTATGCTTCTTAGTCCCTGACTCATTTCCCCGTTTCTCCCCCTTCCTCCTCCCAGCTGATAAACCTCCAAATGATCCCTATACCTATGATCCTGTTCCTATTCTGGTTTGTTCAGTTGGGTTTTGTTTTTATTTTTTAGATTCAGTTGCTGATAGTTGTAAGTTTGTTGTCATTTTAGTGTTCATAGTTTTGATCTTCTTTTTCTTAAATAAGTCCCTTTGACATTTCATATAATAATGGCTTGGTGATGATGCGCTCCTTTAGTTTCACCTTGTCTGGGAAGCACTTCATCTGCCCTTCCATTCCAAATGATAGCTTTGCTGAATAGAGTAATCCTGGTTGCAGGTTGTCTTTCATCACATTGAAAACTGCTTGCCAGTCCCTTCCTGGCTGCAAAGTGTCCTCTGAGAAGTCAGCGGATAGTCCTATAGACACCCCCCTGGAGGCAACACTCTGCTTCTCTCTTGCTGCCCCCAGGACTCTATCTTTATTTTTCCCCTTTGGCATCTTAGTCATGATGTGTCCTGGTGTGGTCCCCTCTGGGTCCAGCTCGCCTGGGATCCTCAGTGCTTCCTGGTCTTGTCTGTCCATCTTTTTTGCAAAATTTGGGAAGTGTTCCTCATTTTTTCAATTCTTGCTTCCTCATTCTGCACTGGTTGACTGTTTTTTTCTTTCTTATGTTCCAAATCATTGATTTGAACCCTGGTTTCCTTCCCTTCACCATTGGTTTTGTGTGGATTTTCCTTTGTTTCACTTAGCATAGTCTTCACTTCTTCTCTTATGCATTTGTCGTACTCAAGCTTATCTGTCAGGCCCATGAGCATCTTTATCACCAATGTTTTGAATTCTGCTTCTGTTAGGTTGTCTATCTCCTCAATTGTTAGGTTGGCTATCTCCTTGTTGCTTAGTTCTCTCACTGGAACCTTAATCCATTTCCCCTTTTGGGCCATACTTCTCTGTCTCCTCATTCTGACAGGCTCCTGTCTTTGTTTGCCTCTGCATCTCAGGTAGAGCTGTCTCTCATGTTATGTTGTAAGGGGTGGAGCCTTAAGGATTCATTAGTATAGGGCGACCTGTTTTACCACGTAGTGGCACTGTATGTGGGGGAGGGGTCCGAGAGTGAACTATGCTGCCAGCTCAGCACTCGCCCCTTTTCCAGGCCCTTCTCCCACCTCTGCACCGGACTGGCGCCCCTCTAGCTGCTGCCCTGGCCATCATTCCCAGAGTGGGTGAGTCTGAGGATGTTCTAGGATCGTGGGGATCCTTTAAACAAGTGGACTCTTCTGAGACCGGCAGTTTCTGCCTCCACTGCAACACCCACTGGTCTGCACAGTCAGAAACAATGATGCTTGATTTTCCCTGGTGCTGGGACAGTGAGCTGCGAGGTCTGGTGAGGAGCTGGGAACACTTCCCAGGTGTCCCTCCTGACTTTTTAAAATGTGTGTGCTTTATACTGACCTGCCGCTGCTGCCACCACCACACTGTCCTCTCTGCCCTACCTCACCCATCCTACCTGTCTGGATGAATATTTCTTCTTTATATATTTGTTTGCTGAACTTCCATGTAGTTTGATTTTCTGGAACTTCTGGTTGTTTCTAGTTTTGAGGTACTTGTATTTCTTCTTAGTTGTGGAGGGAGATGCAGTGTGTCTGTCTACACCTCCATCTTGGACAGAAGTCTATATTATTTTTTAATATTATTTTTTAAATAATTTTTGATAGTCTTTATCCAAGGATATGTTTATTGATTTTAGGAAGAGAAGAAGGAGGAGAGAAAGAGAAACATTGATAGGACAGAAAAACATGGATTGGTTGACTCCTGTATGCATCCCAACTGGGGTTCAAACCTGCAACCTGTGTATGTGCCCTGACTAGGAATTGCAACTGCAACTTTTTGGTGTATGGGATGATGCTCCAACCAGCAGAGCCACCCAGCCAGGGCTCTACCTTATTATTGAATTTACTGATCTATGTATGTTTTATATAAACTTATTTCATTCTTGCAACAAGTTTGTGAGGAAGATATTCTAATCTTTATTTTAGAGATTAAAAAGCTGAGGTTTAGTGAGTTCAGTAGTTTTCCCAAGATCACATCAACAACTCAGTTATTTCTGAATATAAACCTATCTCCTGTTTCCCTGTTTGGTATACTGATTCTTCTATACCATGTCTTGCCATGGTAGAGAAGATCCTGCCTCAGTTAACAAGAAATGACTAAGATTTAAATAGACATTCCCAATGACTAAGATTTAAGTAGACATTCCCAAAGCTCTAAAAACTTAAATAGACTAATAAATATTATGGCTAAGAACAGTGAATATTAGAACTGAGATTGCAGCAACCAAATCAACAAACCAAGATTAACATGAAAATATATCTAGAAAGAAGAATGACTAAAAATATATGAGATATGAGAGCAGAGAGAGAGATTAAACCTACTTTGGAAAAATAGTATTTCCTGATTAACAACCACACATAGCACAAAATCAATAATATATTATAGTAGAAAACAAACATTTAAGACAAGGAATCAAAAAGGTACCTGGAGTGTATATTGCAAAAACATAAAACATCACAAGAGGAAAGAATAAGTTTCCTTTTTACAGACAGAGAGATTAAAGACTGAAAAAAGTAATTCCTGAGTCACACATCATAATAATAAAAGCAAGACTCAAAATGGGGTCTCTCTCCTGCATTGGTTTAAGGACTGTTGAACACTATCTTTTCCTGAATAAATTAAAAATCTGGAAATGCCTCAAAGGCATGATCTCCTAAAATCTGAAGGTGAAATAAAACATCATAGGGGCATAAGTTCATTCTTCATGCAAAACCTCCATTGCTTAAAAACATTATTTAGATCCTTGGAAAAGCTGCCTTTGAGACTCAACTTGCCTGCACCCTATAGATCTTTTATTTCCCAAGCTATACTGGACAAGTAAAATGCTTGGAATCCTGTATGGCTGCAATAGCTGAGGAATGTGTGACAGTTCCATCTACAATGAGAAAGGCCCAACATGAACATTTTAAAAGAATGAGTCATGGCAACTCGTCAATATTCCAGCCTGGATAGAAGATGGTGAGTAGGCTATTAGCAGATTCCCACAGAGTTGTGTATGCTGCTGTGTTACAGAATTTCTCTAATTTTTACCCAAGATTTTATATTAAGATATACTACCCTATACTTGCATTTATTAGTGAACTTGGTGGTATCCTTTCATGAAAAACTGGCTTGGACTTAGAGATAGGCTGTGTCATGGAAGTGAATGCACAGCAAATCAGAAGCGTGAGCTTAGCTGTATTTTCTGTCATCAGGGCCTGAGAAATTCCCAGTTCCTCATAATAAAAACGCATTTTAGTTAAACTAATCTAAGTGGATTTTATTTCATTTTTTTGCAGTCAAGCAGATTCTTAAGACAATGCCAAACTTCCCTTTACATTTGTAAACAATCTATTAAGCTATGCAGGTTAGCATAATCAAGATGCCTTCAGCAAGGGAGAAAGTTCTCAGTATAATTTTACATCAAAAATTATTTTAAAGTAGATAATAAAATACTAACTATTTGTGCTGACAAAAGACACCTGTTGGCCATCTCTATTGCTTCAATGTAAAGGGTTTCATCTATTTCATTGTCACAGTTTGGACAGGTCACCTTGTGATGTTCTGTTGTTTCTCCTTGGCTCAGCTAAGTAAAACACAAATCAAAATCAAGAAAATAATACATAAATATTAACATATTGTTTAGCATAAACCTCAAGAACTCATATACCAGTTTGGCTTGGAAAATTATAGAAAATTTGGTAGATACAGAAAATCAGATGAGTTTCCTTATTACTTACTTACACAGTTATCTAGAACATAAAATTATTGCCAGTTTTGGGGGGAAGGAGTTATAGTGTATCTTTATCTTTACTTGGCATTGTTAACAGTTTATAAAAAATATTGCATATACAGTATAATCACACTTTAAACCAGTGTTTCTGAAAGTATGTTAACATCACCATCACCTGGGAATTGTTAGAAATGCACACAGATCCCTCCACAGACTTACTGAACCAGAAACTCTGGGGAACTGGTCACACTGCTTCTTCTTCTGAATTTACACCACATATTTTGTGTATCCTCAAAGACGTTGTCACTTCTACTTTGCCCCACAGTGACCACAAAATTTCCTAAGATTTCCTCCTTACTATTGTGGTCAATAAGGACTTACCAATACAATATCTCTGTCAATTATAAGTATTAAAATTATGAATTGATATTTATAACATTTATACTCATTTAAGGGCAATCATACCTATTTTGAAGGGATAAATTAAAAATATTACTTGCTTACTGAATATGGGTTTTGAAATATAATTGCTTTCTCAACCATGCTCCAATCTGCATTAGCAAGATCTTTGTCAAATTTGAGTGCGGAGGCTGCAGATTTGGTTATCTCTTGGAAGTGTTGAAATGTATAATAAAGTGATTTATATTTTTTTGATGTGACATCATGAAGACCTTTGATACAAAGAGCACATTGTATAAATAGTGGGAATATCACCATTTAGATCTGAATTATAAAATTCCCTTTTGTTCTTATTGTATGTACTAAGTATTTTTTTAAGTTAAAGACGCAATCAACATAAATTGTTTAATAATAGGAACACTAACAATTTAAAATTTTCTACTTTCATACTCCTCACAGTAGTTGAGAAACACAATAATAATAGCTAATATTTACTGAGTGCTTACCATATGCTGAGAAGTGCATCTCAGCATTTTGCATGTATTAAGGTTTTTTATTACCTTGATCTTTTGAGGTGAGTTGCTTATCTCAGTTTGATTGATGAGAAGACAAAGGATTAAACTGGTAGACTGAGTAAAGCAGATTGCCTTTCTCAGTGTGGGCAGGCCTCATCCAATTTCTTGAAGGCCTGAATAGAACAAAAGGCTGAGCACAATAAAATTTACTCTCCCTGACTAATGGTCTTCAAGGTAAGGCATTGATTCTATCCTGTCTCAGATTTGGACTGGAACTTAAACCATTGTCTTTCCTGGCTCTCAGGCCTTTGGACTGCATATGCATCTTCTATACCTATACATGCCATATAGATATACATGCAGATACATATACATACATATTTATAATATATATATACAAACATGCAGAGTATATGTACACAAATATCCTACCTATACATAAGATCATGTATGTGTGATATATATTTATCCACACATATATTGTATACACATACACATTTATATATATCCAGACTTCATTAAGGTTTGAAAGACTCTATCAGACAGAAATTCCTTCTTTTTTTTTTTTGAGCCATAGAACATTGTTTGGAAAGCAATATTGTTTCATGAGCAAATGTTCACTGCTCTCAGTACAAATAAACAGACGCTACAACGCTAAGAATTTTAGGTTTCCTGGCTGCTGTTGCTCAGTGGATTGAGGGTAGACCTGTGGGCCAAGTGTCGCTGGTTCAATTCCCAGTCAGGGCACATAACTAGGTTGCATAACAGGTCCCCATTTGGAGGTGCGAGTGAGAGGCAACCACACATTGATGTTTCTCTCCCTCTCTTTCTCCTTTCCCCTCTATCTAAAAATAAACAAATAAATAAACAAATAAATAATTTTAAAAAACAAAGAATTTTAGGTTTGCCCTGGCTGGGTGGTTCAGTTGGTTGGAGTGTTGTCCCATACACCAAAAGTTGACAGGTTCAATCCCCAGTCAGGGCACATGTCTGGGTTTCAGGTTCTATCCCTGGTTGGGCTATGTACAGGAGGAAACTAGTCAAATGTCCCTCTCTCTCACATTGATGTTTTTCTCTCTTTCTCTTGTCTCTTTTTCTCTTCCTACCTCACTCCCTAAAATCAATAAATATATCCTTGAGTGAGGGTTGAAAAAATGTAAATTTATTTAGCTACTAAATAGAATATCTAATACTCTTTGCAAAACTTTGCCTCTTTATCTGTTCTTCCCATTTTACTATGATAAGGATCACAGAATTTAAAAGAAAATAAAGGAAAAAGATTTTGTTGCAAATATGAGGAAGGAAGGAAGATTGGGTAGTATAATATTTCTATAAAGATGAAATTTGACATTGAAAAAACATGTCCATTAGAGTGAATATTCTGCATGTAATAAAAAAGGGTAATAGAGCAGCTAAGGGTTTAATGGATTAAAAGCATCAAGGCAATATGTTTCTAGTTCTTAACTGCCATTATCTAGTTGTGTGACCTTGGGCAAGGATTGTTGACTCCTAAATTTCAATTTCTCAATTGTTGAAAAGTAGGGGATTAAACACGCGTATTGCATTAAGCAAGTATCCTCATAAAACTGCTATTTCTGCTTCCACTCCTTATCTCTCCACTCCCAATTAGTTATCCACAGAACTAGAGTGGTCTTTTGAGACTTAATCATATACTAATTACACATGTAGCTTCCTCAGTAATCTACCACCTGTTGTATTTTCTAATTCTTTTATATGTGGGTTGCTTATTTTGATGCGCACATGATTCTCTAGTATTTCCTTATTTGACTTTACTGACTGTTTACCTATCTCAGTGTGAGCTCTATCAACTCAGATATCTGGTCTGTCTTCATAATGCATCACCTTCAGTTAACATAGTGCCTGGCATATAGGAAGCTTTTAATAAATGTTTGTCAAATAATTGAATAAACTCATAGTATTATGTTACTCAAACTGGAAATGTAAGTAATCTTTTAAAATAAGAAAGCTTATTGGGAGGAGAAGGGAGGTACAAGAGAGTATAGGGGGAAAGTAGTAGTGGAAAAAATACAATAAAAATGAATAAACAATGAGACTTCTGGCCAAGATGGAGGCCTAGACAGACATGCTGCATCTCCCTCCACAACTAAGAAGGAATACAACTATTTCAAAACTAGAGACAACCAGAAGTTCCAGAAAATCAAGTTGCATGGAAGTCCAACAAAAAAAGATATAAAGAAGAAATACTCATCCAGACAGGGGAGGAGCCGGGGTGGAGAGGACACAGTGGTGGTGGCAGCAGCGGTGGCTGTGGGAGGCCTGCGGAAAGCAGTCACACATTTTAAAAAGTAGGGAGGGACACCTGGTGAGCACTCCCAGCACAAGACCAGACTGCATAGTTCACAGTCCAGTGCTGGGGAAAATCAAGCCTCATTGCTTTTGACTGTGCAAACCAGTAGAGGTTGGATCAGAGGAAAAAACTGCTGGTCTCTCAGCAGAATCCACTTGTTTAAAGGGCCCCCACAGTCCTAGAATGTCCGCAAACCCACAAACTCTGGGAACAACAGCCAGGGCAACAGCGAGAGAGGTGCCAGTTCCATACAGGAAGCCAGAGAAGTGCCTGGAAAAAGGGTGAGTGCTGAGCAAGTGGCATTGTTCCCTCTCAGACCCCTACCACACATACAGCACCACAACGTGGTGAAACAGGTCGCCTATACTGACAAATACCTAAAGCTCCACCCCTTACAATGTAATAGGTATGACAGCTCTACCTAAGACACAGAGGCAAACAAACATAGGATCCTGTCAAGATGAGAGGACAATGTATGGCCCAAAAGAGGGAACAGATCAAGGTTCCAGTGGGAGAACTAAGCAATGAGGAGATAGCCAACCTAACAGATGTAGAGTTCAAAACACTGGTAAAAAAGATGCTCATAGACTTGACAGATATGCTTAAGTATGGTAAACACATAAGGGAAGACACGTAGGCTATGCTAAATGAAACGAGGGAAAATCCACACAAAACCAATGGTGAAGGGAAGGAAACCAGGTTCAAATCAATTATTAGGAACATAAGGTAGAAAATAACAGTCAACCAGTACAAAATGAGGAAACAAGAATTTTAAAAAATGAGGAGAGGCCTAGGAACCTCTGGGACAACTTTAAACGTGCCAACATCCAAATCAAAAGGGTGCCAGAAGAAGAGGAAGAGCAAGAAATTGAAAGTTTATGTGAAAAAAATAATGAAGAAAAACTCCCCAAATTTGGCGAAGGAAATAGACATACAAGTCCAGGAAGCACAGAGAGTCCCAAACAAGCTAGACTCAAAGAGGACCACACCATACACATCATAATTAAAATGCCAAAGGTGAAAGATAAAGAGAGAATCTTAAAAGTGGCAAGAGAAAAGCAGAGAGTTACCGACAAAGGGGTGCCTATAAGATGCTCAGCTGATTTTTCAAAAGAAACTTTGCAGGCAAGAAGGGGTTGTCAAGAAGTATTCAAAGTGATGAAAAGCAAGGACCTACAACCAAGATTACTCTATCCAGCAAAGCTATCATTTAGAATGGAAGGGCAGATAAAGTGCTTCCCAGACAAGGTAAAGCTAGAAGAGTTCATCATCACCAAGCCATTTTTATATGCAATGTTAAAGGGACTTATTTAAGAAAAAGAAGATCAAAACTATGAACATTAAAATGACAACAAACTCACAACTATCAACAACTGAATCTAAAATAGAAAAACAAAATCCAACTACGCAAATCAGAATAAGAACAGAATCATAGGTGTGGGAATCATTTGGAAGGTTTTCAGCTGGGAGGGGGAATGAGGAGAAATGAGGAAATGGTGCAGGGATTAAGAAGCATGATTTATTGGTACAAAATAGGCAGGGGCAAGTTAAGAAGAATATAGGAAAGGGTGAAGCCAAAGAACTTACATACACGACCCATGGACATAAACTAAGTGGGGGTGGGATTGGTGGAGGGAAGGGGAGTACAGGGTGGAAGGGAGCACAAGGAAAAAAATTGGGACAACTGTAACAACATAATCAATAAAATATACTTAAAAAATGAGTAAATAAACAAGCTTACTGTCCTAAACCTTTCATATAACTTTACATAGAAATCCAATACCTCTCCAATTAGACATTGTTGATTTGCATTTATATAGCTTTTTTCTTCATTGTTACCAATTCTTTAGCATATTTAGATAACTTTTCACTTCACACAGAACAGTAATTAGTAGGCTTACCTAGTTCACTAACTGCCATTGGCAAAATAACTCTATTGACAATCAGGGTAATTAAGCATACTGATACTCCATGAAATAATACCTAGAATTGAAAAAATACAAAGTATTGATGACACTGTCATATAATATCTTTTATATTTACTGATGTAAATTAAGCTATATTGTACTATGTCAGTAGATGTTCATGGAGTCGAGAATTTGGATGTCAGACATGATGAAAGCACTCTGGAGATCCCCTATCTTCCTGCATATGTTTTTTTTCCTTACATTTGGAACAAAATCAAGAATCAGGATGTGGTTTGACAAGTAAACATACACAGACATAGGGAAAAAATACTAACACATGCTTTAAATCTAATTGCTGGATTTTTTGAGTCCTGGGAATATGCCTGTACTTTATCAATTCTTATTCACTATACACACCTCCACATGCACGGCTACACAGTTCTTTGCTCAACATTACCAGCACATCTGTATCAGACAATTCTCCTCACCCCTGAAAAGAGACAGCTGAGAGGTGCTTAGTGTCACTTGTTTTCTGTCTCTTATATTTCAAGTTGGTCTCCATAGACAAATGGTGTAATGCTTTTCAATCCGAAACTATACACTTCAGTTGATTCATAGAATCTGACTTCCAGAACTTATGTTAAACCCCTAGCTAGTTCTCTGTCTTTGGTATCAGGTGGACGTTAGGGGCAGAGCATGAAACCACACCACAGGCTCTCAAAGTTACACATTACAATCACTTGAGAAACTTTAAAATATTGGTGCCCAGGATATTCTTACGAATATTCTGATTTAATTCTTTAAGGTGCAGTGTAAGTGTTGGTGATTAGAAAAACAAAGGTATAACATACTTACATTAAAGGTATTCATGTACAATTTGATAAGTTTTGACAGTGCATACACTCAATCCTATCATGATGTAGAGTATTCTCAGATACCCCCAAATTTCTCCAGTGACCCTTCCCAATCATTCCCCACCCCATGAGAGGCAACTACTTTTCTAACTTCTATTTTTATACATAAGAACTGTCCATTTAAAAACCTTCATATACATTGAATATTAGTTTTCTCATTGTAGTTTCAATTTGTATTTCCCTAAAGTAATGCTCTTGAGCACTTTTAATGTGCTTAATGGTATACATCTTTCTTTTTGAAGATTAGATTGTTTTTCTGGCATCTGGATGACCCAAAATATGGGCTCTGGAGGCCTTCTAAGGGTGCTTCCCTGCTGAGTACAGAGAAATAATCCCATACAGACTCAGGCTAGTGGCTCTGGGTAAGGGAACACACCCAGAATCTTTGCTGAAATGTGAAAGGCACCTGCCTTGGGAGATCCAGGAATCACACCCTCTGTTTACACCGTAAACCATCCCAGAAACAATTGGGTCTGTGACTAGTCTAAGACTGATAGCAAGACAGCAGGCAGAGGCTGGAAGAGGTGGATCCTGAGGTGACTTAGGACATTTGCTGACACACCCCTGGACCCAGTGCTGATAAAAGCCAGCTTTGCAGAGCAGCATGGCCCACAGTGGGAGCAGCCAAGCCTAGAGGAATCAGCCACAAACTGTGGATCACTTGTAACTTCTAAAAGGCTGCCAAAGGACAAATGTGGACAACACCTGACATTGGCTTACACAAGACTCAAACATCAGAGTAGTATCAAAAGGGAGAAATCAGTAGGAAAAATCTAAACTCTGCTGAGACAAATGCACTTAGATCTTTTTAAATTATTTTCCCTATTCTTTTTTCTTTTTCAGAGTCTTTTTATTATTTTTTAATTTATTTATTTATTTTTTTGGTGCTCTTATTTTACTTTCATATCTCCTATTTTACTCATCTTTGATACTTAATTGTTCCCTTCTTCTCTCCTTTTATTATTTTTATTACTTTTTTGGTGTTCCTTTTCTCCATTTTCTTCTTTTATTCATTATTAGTATTAGTTCCCTCCCAATTTCTCCTATCATAATCACATGTCTTTCCTTGGTCTTCTCATGTTTTTTTTTTCCTTTCCCCTTTCTTTACTATTCCATTTCTTTTTCTGCTTTCCTGTCATTGATATTGCTGTTGTGGTTTGGGGGGGTTGCTTTTTTTGTGTGTTTCTGTGTTTTTCATTACAGCACCTATACAACAGTGTGCAAGATATGGTGGGGGTTTAGTCAGCAAGCTGGAGGGAAGTTCCCATTAATGAATGGATCAATAACAAGCAGGGCCCAAATACAACAAGGGGAGTCAACATAACTCACATAAACGACATTCCTAGAGCATCCGGATTGGAAGATCAAGGACTCTGCACCACTGGGTTCCACAGGACTCCTAACATGTAAGTCTGCTCCACAAGACAGAGAGTCAAAGCAGATCAATCTAATATATAGGAACAAACACAGAGTGACAACTAAAATGCGGAGACAAATAAATAACCTTCAAATGAACAAAAAAGGAGAATCTCCAGAAAAAGAGCTAAATGAATTGGAGACAAGCAATTTATCAGACATAGAGTTCAGAATGGCGGTACTAAGGATGCTCAAGAAACTTAGAACTCCAAGGAGCTTAGTTGGAACTACATCAACATGAAAAAGAAACCTTGAATAAGAACCAGTTGGAAGTGAATAATGTAATATCTGAAATGAAGAATATGCTAGAATGAGTTAAAAGTAGGTTAGATGAAGCAGAGTATTGAATGAGTGAATTGGAAGACAAGGTAGAAAAAACACCCAGTCAAAGTAGCAAAATGAAAAAAGACTCAAGGAGAGTGAGGATAGTTTAAAGGAGCTTTGGGACAACATGAACATAACAATATTTGCATCACATGAATACCAGAAAAAGAAGAAAGGGAGCAAGGGATATAAAATCTGTTTTAAAAAAATGACAGGAAACTTCTCAAACTTGGTGAGGGAGAAAGTGCCACAGGTTCACAGAGTCCCAATCAAGAGGAGCCCAAAGAGACCCAAACCAAGTCACATCACAATTTAAATGGCAAAATTTAAATACAAAGAGAGAATCTTAACAGAGGCAAGAGAGAAGAACCTAGATACCTACAAAGGAACTCTAATAAAGCTATCAGCTGATTTCTTAATAGAAATACTACAGGCCAGAAGGGATTGGCATGAAATATTCCAAGCAGGGAAAAGCAAGGACCTGCAAACAAGACTACTCTATCCAGCAAGATTCTTGTTTAAAATGGAACTGGAGAGTATTATGCTTAATGAAATAAACCAGGTGGTGAAAGACAAATACCACATGATCTCACCTATAACAGAAACCTAATGAACAAAACAAACAAACAAACAAGCAAAATAGAACCAGAGACATGGAAACAAGGAACAGACTGACAGAGTGGCCAGAGGGGAGTGGGGAGGGGAAGAAGGAGGGAAAGAAGGGAAAGTATTTAGTCAAGGAACTAGCATTAATGATCCATGGACATGGACAACAGAAATTGACTGTAGAAATGGGGGCGGGGAGGGCAGGGCTGTGGGGAGCAATGTGGGAAATATTGGGACAGCTGTCATAGAACAGCAAAGGAGAAAAGAAATTAAAAAAATAAAATAGAATGCAAAATAAAGTTTTCCAGATTAAAAAAAGGCTAAAAAAAAAAAAAAATACATTTTCACCAAACTAGCATTGCAAGAGATGCTCAAGGGACCACTTTAAGAAGAAAAAGAAATAGAGAGAGGAAGACAGGTACAAAGGGGGAAAATGGCAATGAATAAGTACCTTTCAATAATAACTAAATGTGAATGGATTAAGTGTGCCAATCAAAAGATATAGTCTGCTCCACAAGACAGAGAGTCAAAGATATAGGGTAGTTGATTGCATAAGAAAATAACCTGCATATATGCTGCCTACAAGAATCCCATCTTAGAACAAAAGTTTGCACAGGCTAAAAGTGAAGGGATGAAGAAAAATACTCCATGAAAAAAATGAACATAAAAAAAAAGCTCAGGTAGCAATACTTATATCAGACAATAGACTTCAAAACAAAAGACAAGAAAGATCACTGCATAATACTTAAGGGAGTAGTCCAACAGGAGGATATAACTCTTATAAACATATATGCATCTAATATAGGAGCACCTAAATATATAAAGTATTGGAGGATTTTAAGAAAGAGAACATTGGCAATATAGCCATAATAGGGGATTTTAACACCTCACTCTAAATAAGGGACAGATCTTCCAGACAAAAAAATCAACAAGGATATAGCGGCATTAAATGATACACTATATCAAACAGATTTAATTGATATTTACAGAAAAGTTCACCACAGAGAAGCAAAATATACTTTTTTTCTCAAATGCACATGGATCATTTTCAAAGATAGACCACATAGTAGGACACAGAATAAGCCTTAACAAATTCAAGAAAATTAAATTCATATCAAATATCTTCTCAAATCACAATGGCTTGAAAGTAGAAATCAACCTCAGGACAAAAACTCAAAAACATTCAAATACATGGAGGCTGAATAACATATTATTAAGCAATGAATGGGTTCACAATGAGACCAAGGAAGAAATCAAAAAGTACCCTAAAATAGCCTTGGCTGATGTGACTCAGTGGATTGAGTGCCAACCTGTGAACCAAAGGGTCACCGGTTCGATTCCCAGTTAGGGCACATGCCTGGGTTGCAGGTCAGGTCCCCAGTTGGATGTGTGTGAGAGGCAACCACACATTGATGTTTTCATCTCTTTCTCCCTTCCTTCCCCTCTCTCTAAAAATAAATAACTAAAATATTTTTTTAAGTACCTGAAAAAAAAAAAAAGAAAGAAAATGAAAACACAACATCCCAAAACCTATGGGACACACCAAAAGCAACACTGAGTGGGAAGTTCATAGCATTATAAGCCTATCTAAAGAAGCTAGAAAGATCTCAAATAAACAACCTAATCATACACCTAACATAACTAGAAGAAGAACAACAAACAAAATCCAGAGTACAAAGATGGTAAATATCAAGATAAAAGCAGACTTAAATGACATAGAGACTAAAAAGGCAACTCAGACTGTGGGAGAAGGGGTGGGTTGGGTGGGGGGTAGCAATGAGGGAAAAAGTGGGACAATTGTAATAGAAAAACAATAAAAATAAAATTAAAAAAATAAGTAAATAAAAAATAAAATAAAAAAATAAAAATAAAAAGACAACTCAAAGGATCAATGAACCCAGGAACTGGTTCTTTGAAAAGATAAACAAAATTGAGAAACCCTTAACCAGACTCATCAAGAAGAAAAGAGAGAAGACCCAAATAAATAAAACCAGAAATGAAAGTGGAGAGAAGGAAGATGGTGGAGGAGTGAGGGAAGGCTGCGCTTTCAGGCTCCCGAGACCCGTCTGTAGTTTGGATTAATTGCAGACAGAACATCTCAGTGAGCAGCTGGAAACTGGCAGGAGTGGAGCCTTGGCACTGCTTGATTAGAGAAAAACCATCTGGGAAAAACCTGTTTAGTGAGGATAGCGGAGGAAAAAGGGACGAGATGGGATTCCTGACTGGAGTGGCTGCCCGAGCTGCAGCTGGAAGTACACAAAGGCGTTTTGGCAACCACAGGCTTCCCCAGAGAGGAGTCGGGAGGAGAGCGGATCTCTGCCCACTGGCAGAGATAGGACTCGACCCGGTGGCATTGGCATTGAAAGACAAGAAACAGCGTGCTGCTGTGCAAGTGAGAACGTAATTTTTCCTTTATATTTTTCTCTTGTGAACTGCGGAGAGGGGGAGGAAAGGTTGGGGGTGGTAGGACATTCTTGAGGAGTGCAGGCGCAGAGGTGCGCTCATCCACTCCCAACCCTCCCCTTGGGTCGCTAGGGTGTGCATAGGGAAGTGCCCTCATTCACTGGCCCAGGTGCGCTGGGCCATGAGTCTGGGTGCCCCTTGGACACGCCCCAACAGACATAAGATCAGTGCCCCAACGGGTGCAAGGAGGGCCCACTGGACACACAGAAGACTGTGTGTAGACACCGCTGGCCAGCTCCAGTGGGCACCAGACCGGAGCGCAGACCACTTGCTCAGGCTCTGCTCGTGCCCACCAAGGCGGGTGCAGGAATGGTGGGTGGCTATGGCGTGGGAACAGCTGGCAGCAGCGACTCACAGATGCTCACTTCCACTGTGCACAAGTGTCCAGGGCATGCCCTAAAAGGCGAGAGACCAACTCCCAGAGCGCGGCTTGGCAGGACTAAGGCTAGCTCTCGGGCCTCCTTGCACACGCACAGGCACGCAAGTGTGAAAGCACCTCGGCCAGCTTCAATAGGCGCCAATCTCTCACTTCCACTGTGCCTGTGTCCGGGGCTCTGCCCTAAGAGGTGAGAGACCAACTCCCGGAACACGGCTCCACAGGCCTGAGGCAAGCTCTCAGGCCGCCTTGCGCATGCAGGGGCACGTGCACAAAGGCACCTCGGCTAGCTCCAACCGGCGCCAAAGGAACGCGCTGTGCCGGCCACCGCGGGCACACACCGCTGCTGCAGGGAACAGGAACCTCTGACCCACCTCATTAGACCAGCTGTGGACACAGAAAAAAAAGACGACATACAAAGGCTGAACTGAGTAAAAACATTTTTTTTTCTTCATTAAAGGGAGGAAGAAAAAAAAACAACTATATCTCTAATCAGTTTCATAGAATCTCTCCCTCTCATCCTTTCTCTTTAATTATTGTTTATTCATTTGTGTGTCTAGTTTAACCTCCCTTTCACTCTAAATAAGTAGACTATAACTACTATATAAATTCAATACTATACAATCCCACTTTCTTCCTATATTCTGCCTTCTTCGCTCCTTTTCTTCTATTATTAACATACAATGTAAATATTACCAACTGTCATGCATAGTCTCAACTATTATTAATCTATCATCCCCTCTCTCAAAAATTATATTTTTCCTCCCTAAAAAAAACACTTATCTATTCTTCCTATAGTATAAAAGCTCTAACCTCTCTACATTTCTATTAATACTGGCTCGTTGGCTGATGATAGCAGAATAGAGAGTGGGGGATATTTTTGAGGGTGTGGGTCTCCTGCCTGGGCTATGTGTTTATGTTTTTAACAGCATCTCCACAAAAGAACTCAAGACAAAGTGAATAGAGTGACTCTCAATCAACTCGTCAGAAGGAAGATCCTACCAAAGAGAATCTGAAATATAACCAGACAACATAAACAACGACATAAAGCGTAACCCAAGAACATCAGGCTCAGGCGATCAAAGAGACTGCACCCCTGCAACCCCCAGATCTCCTATAAAGAATCTCATGCCACAAAGGTGGGAAGTCAAAGCAGACAAACCCCCCAAAATAAAAACAAACAGGAAGAATCCAACATGATAAGACTCAGAAATAACCTCTCAATGAAAAGAAAAGAGGAATCCCCAGAAAGAGAGGTAGATGGAATAGATATAGCCCAAATTTCAGACATGGAATTCAAAACAATGGTGGTGAAAAAGTTCAATATACTCAACAACCTTAAAAAAAACTATGACAACCTCCAAGGAAATTACCAACAGCCCCAAGAAAATTACAGGGAACTTGCAGAGAACTACACCAGCATAAAAAAAGACATAGAAACTATCAACAAGAACCAGGAAGAAATGAAGAATGCAATCTCTGAACTGAAAAACACAGTAGAATCAGTCAAAAACAGAATAAACGAAGCAGAGGATCGGATTAGTGAGTTAGAAGATAATGTAGAGAAAAATTCCCAGACAATACAGCAAAATGAAAAAAGATTGAAAAAGTACAAAGAAGAAGTAAGGGAATTACAGGATAGCATGAGGAAAAACAATATCAGAATCACTAGAATTAAAGAGGGATCAGAAGAACAAGGAATACAAAAACTGATAGGAGAAATAGTGACAGAAAATTTTCCCAACCTGATGAGAGAAAAAGTTATACAAGTTCAGGAAGCACAGAGAGTTCCAATAAAGAGGAACCCCCAAAAACCCACTCCAAGGCACATCATAAATAAAATGGCAACATTCAAAGACAAAGAGAGAATCCTAAAAGCAGCAAGAGAGAAACAACCAATAACATACAAGGGAGCTCTGATAAGGCTTTCGACCAATTTCTCAACAGAAACACTACAAGCCAGAAGGGAATGGTCAAAAACATTTCAAGCAATGAAAAACAAAGGCCTACAACCAAGAATACTCTACCCAGCAAGGGTCTTATTCAAAATGGAAGGTGAAATAAGGAGTTTCTTAGACAAAGGAAGACTGAGAGAATACATCTCCACCAAACCAGCATTGCAAGAGATGCTAAAGGGAGTGTTCTAAGAAGAAGAAAAAAAAGAGGAGGGGAACAGAGGTACAAAGGGAAATGAATAAATACAAGTCAATAATAACCTTAAATGTAAATGGATTAAATGCTCCAATTAAAAAACATAGGGTAACGGAATGGATAAAAAAAAAACAGGACCCACATATTTGCTGTCTGCAAGAAACACACCTCAAAACAAAAGATTTACATAGACTGAAAGTAAAGGGATATAAAAAAATATTCCACGCAAACAGACCTGAAAAAAAAGCCAGGTAGCAGTCCTCATATCAGACAAAATGGATTTCAAAGTAAGGGCAATAAAAAAAGACAAAGAAGGACATTTCATAATACTTAAAGAAACAATCCATCAAGAAGCTATAACATTGATAAACATATATGCACCCAACGTAGGAGCACCCAAATACATAAAGCAAATACTAGAAGACTACAAGAATGATATTAACACAACACATTTATAGTAAGAGACTTCAACACTCCATTATCAACAATAGACAGATCATCGAAGCAAAGAAACACCAAGAATATACAGGCATTGAACAACACACTAAACCATGTGAACTTAACTGATATATATAGAACTTTTCACCCCAAAGAAGCAAAATATACATTCTTTTCAAATGCACATGGGACATTTTGAAAGATAGATCACATGATAGGACACAAAACAAGCCTCAACAAATTCAAGAAAATTGAAATCATATCAAGCATCTTTTTAGACCACAATGCCTTGAAACTAAAAATCAACCTCAAAGAAAAATATCAAAGACACTCAAACTCATGGAGAATGAATAACATGCTATTAAATAATGAGTGGGTTAACAATGACATCAAAGAAGAAATCAAGAAATTTCTAGAAACTAATGATAATGAACGCACAACAGCCCAAAACCTAAGGGACACAGCAAAAGCAGTCCTAAGAGGAAAATTCATAGCAATACAGGCATATCTGAAAAGGATAGAAGAATCTAAAAAACAAACAAACAAACAAAAAAAACCTAACCCTAAAGCTATAAGAACTAGAACAACAACAACAAACAAAGCCTAGGGCAAGAAGAAGGAAGGAAATCATCAAGATCAGAGCAGAATTAAATGACATAGAGACTAAACATATGACCCAAAAGATCAATGAAACTAGGATCTGGTTCTTCAAAAAAAATAAACAAAATTGACAAGCCTCTAGCCAGGCTCATCAAGAAAAAAAGAGAGAAGACCCAAATCAGTAGGGGGGAGGGGGAAGGGAGAGAAGAGGGATAAGTAAGGGAAGGGTCAGGTCAAGGAACGTATATGAATGACTCATGGACATGGACAACAGGGAGGGATATAATTGTGGGAGAAGAGTTGGGCTGGGAGGGGGGAGCAATGGGGGAAAAATGGGACAACTGTAATTGAATAACAAAAAATAAAATTAAAAAAAAAAAGAAATGAAAGAGGAGAAATCATGACTGATACTACAGAAATACAAATGATAGTAAGAAATTACTACAAACAACTGAATAGCAAGAAACTTGACAACCTAGAAGAAATGGACAAATTTCTAGAAACATATAACCTCCCAAAACTGATTCGAGAAGAAGTAGAAAGTCTCAACAGACCAATAACAAAGAAGGAAATTGAAACAGTAATAACAAATCTCTCTGCACACAAAAGCCCTGGACTGGATGGCTTCACAGATGAATTTTACAAAACATTTAGGAAAGAATTAACTCCTACCCTCCTCAAACTATTCAAAAAAATCCAAAAAGAGGGAAAAGTCCCAAACTCTTTTTATGAAGCCAGTATTACCCTAATCCCAAAACCAGGTCAAAACACAACAAAGAAAGAAAATTATAGGCCAATATCACTGATGAACATAGATGCTAAAATCCTCAATAAAATATTGGCTAACAGGATCCAGCAATACATCAAAAAGATCATACACCACGATCAAGTGGGATTCATCTCAGGGATGCAAGGATGGTTTAATATTCGCAAATCAATAAATATAATACATCACCTAAACAAAATGAAAGACAAAAATCACATGATCATATCAATAGATGTGGAAAAAGCATTTGATAAAGTACACCCATTTATGATGAAAACACTCAGCAAAATGGGAATAGAGGGAGCATACCTTAACATAATTAAGGCTATATATGAGAAGCCTGAAGCCAACATCATACTCAATAGACAAAAACTGAAAACATTCTCCTTGAAGTCAGCAACTAGACAAGGCTGTCTACTTTCTCCACTCCTATTCAACATAATGTTGGAAGTTCTAGCCACAGCAATCAGACAAGAAAAGAAAATAAAAGGCATCCAAATTGGGAAAGAAGAAGTAAACTATCATTATATGCAGATGACATGATAGTATACCTAGAAAACCTTATAAACTCCACTAAAAGACTACTCAATATAATAAGTGAATTTGGCAAAATAGCAGGGTACAAAATAAATATACAGAAATCTAAGGCATTTCTGTACACCAACAATAAAATATCAAAGACAGAGACAAAAAAGAAAATACTATTTACTATAGCAACAAGAAAAATAAAGTACCTAGGAGTAAACTTAACCAAAGAGATAAAAGACCTGTACTCTGAAAATTATGTAACATTGAAGAATGAAATTAAGAAAGATACAAATAAATGGAAGCAAATACCATGTTCTTGGATGGGCAGAATCAACATAATCAAAATAGCCATACTACCCAAAGCAATTTACAGAGTCAATGCAATCCCTATTAAAATACCAATGACATATTTCACTGACCTAGAACACATCCTCCAAAAATTCATATGGAACCAAAACAGACCCCGAATAGCAAAAGCAACCTTGAGACAGAAGAACACAGCAGGAGGAATCACAACACCAGATATCAAACAATACTACAAAGTTACTGTGATCAAAACAGTCTGGTACTGGCATAAGAACAGACATATAGATCAGTGGAACAGAATAGAGAGTCCAGAAATAAACCCAGGCCTCTATGGTCAACTAATATTTGATAAAGAAGGAAGGAACATAAAATGGAGCGAGAAGATCCTCTTTAACAAATGGTGCTGGGAGAACTGGACAGGGACTTGCAAAAGAATGAAACTAGACCACCAACTTACACCACACGCAAGAATAAACTCAAGATGGATCAAAGACTTAAATGTAAGCCATGACACCATAAAAGTCCTAGAGGAAAAGATAGGCAGGAAAATTTCATATATCTCATGTAGCAGTATTTTTACTGATACGTTTCCTAAGGCAAGAGAAATAAAGGAAAAAATAAACAAATGGGATTACATCAAACTAGAGTTTCTGCTCATCAAAAGAAAACATCAGCAAGATGAAAAGGAAACCAAACATATGAGAAAACCTATTTGCCAATGACATCACAGACAGGGGACTGATTTCCAAAATATATAAAGAGCTGATACAACTCAACATCAAGAAAACAAACAACCCAATTAAAAATGGGCAAGGGACCTGAACAAATACTTCTTGGAAGAGGACCTACAGAAGGTCCATAAACACATGAAAAAATACTCAACATCATTAGCCATCAGGGAGATGCAAATAAAAACCACAATGAGATACAATTTTACACCAGTCAGAATGGCCATCATCAACAAATCAATAAACAACAAGTGCTGGCAAGAATGTGGAGAAATGGGAACCCTACTGCACTGTTGGTGGGAATGCAGACTGGTGCAGCCACTATGGAGAACAGTATGGAATTACCTCAAAAAGCTAAAAATGGAACTGCCTTTTGAACCAGCAATTCCACTGTTAGGATTATACCCAAAAAATCCTAAAACACTAATTCAAAAGAACTTACGCACCCCTATTTTCATAGCAGCACTGTTTACAATAGCTAAGTGCCGTAAACAGCCTAAATGCCCATCTGCAGATGAGTGGATCCAAAAACTGTGGTACATTTACACAATGGAATACTATGTAGCAGAAAGAAAGAAGGAAGTCCTGCCATTTGCAAGAACATGGATGGAACTAGAGAGAATTATGCTTAGTGAAATAAGCCAGGCAAAGAAAGAAAAATAGCATATGATATCACCTAATACAGGAAACTAAAGAACAACACAAACAAACGAACTAAATAGGACAAAGAGCAGAATAGCAGTCAATAAGGGGGAGGGGGGAGGGAGAGAAGGGAGATAAGTAAGAGAAGGGTTTAGTCAAAGAACGTGTATAAATGACTCATGGACATGGACAATGAGGAGGGGTATGATTGTGGGAGAAGGGGTGGGCTGGGTGGGGGAGAGAAATGGGGGAACAATGGGACAACTGTAATTGAAAAACCAAAAACAAAAACAAAGTATTTGGAGAAATAACACCTGATACCACAGAAATACAAAGGATTTTAATTGCTATGAACAACTATTGCCGAAAAATTGGACAACCTGGGAAAAATGGATACATTTCTAGAAACATACACTCTTCCGATACTGACTCAGGAAGAAGCAGAAAACCGAATGAACTAGTAACAACTAGTAAAATTGAAGCAGTAATCAAAAACTCCTGGCACACAAAAGCCCTTGACCAGAGGGCTTCCCAAATTTTACCAAACATTCAAAGAAGAATTAACACATTTTCTTTTCAAACTATTTCAAAAATTCAAGAAGCGTGAATACTCCCGAACTCTTTTTTTTATTTTTTTACCAGGCCAGTATTATCCTAATCCCCAAACCAGGTAAAGACACAACAAAGAAAGAAAATTATAGGCCAATATCTCTGATGAACATAGATGCTAACATCCTTAACAGAATGTTGGCAATACAGATCCAGCAATACATTAAAAAGACCATACACCATGATCAAGTGAGATTTATCCCAGTGATGCAAGGATGGTACAATATTCACAAACAGTAAATGTGATATATCACATAAACAAAATAAAAGACAAAAATCACACATTTATATCAATAGATGCAGAAAAAGTATTGATAAAATCTAACATCCATTTATCATAAAAATACTCATAAAAGTGGGAATAGAGGGAGCATACCTCATTATAATAAAGACCATATGTAAAATACTTACTGCCAACATCATACTCAATGGGCAAAACTAAAAGTATTTCCCTTAAGATCAGGAGCAAGACAAGGGTGTCTGGTTTCACCACTCTTCTTCAACATAGTTTTGGAAGTCCTAGCCACAGTGATTGGACAAGAAGAAGAAACAAAAGGTATCTAAATTGGAAAGGAGGAACTAAAACCATCATTATTCAAGGCAATATAATAGTGCACACAGAAAACCCTGTAGGCACCACCAAAAAACTACTTGGCCTAATTAGTGAATTTGGCAAAGTAGCCTGATAAAAAGTCAATAATCAGAAATTGATGGCATTTTGTATACCAACAATGAACTATCTGAAAGAGAAACCAAGAAAAAAAATTCCATTTACTATAGCACAACAAAAGAGTACCTAGAAATAAACTTAACCAAGGAGGTCAAAGAACTATACTTGGAAATCTGTAGAACACTGAAGAGATAAATTGAAGAAGACACAAATAAATGGAAGTATATACCCTGTTAATGGATTGGAAGAATTAACATCAGTAAAATGCCCATACTACCCAAAGCAGTTTATAGATTCAAGGCAATTCCTATTAAAATACCAATAACGTATTTCAGATCTAGAACAAATATTACAAAAATGTATATGGAACTAAAGACCCCAGTTTACCTCAGTGATCTTGTGAAGAACAAAGTTGGAGGGATCACAATACCTGATATCAAACCATACTACAAGGCCATTTGTAGTCAAAACAGACACAGATCAATGCAACAGAGTAGAGAACCCAGAAATAAACCCATGTCTTTATGGCCAACTTATATTTCACAAAGGGGGCAAGAGCACACAATGGAGTAAATACAGTCTCTTCAATAAATGGTGTTGGGAGAACTTGGCTGGTATATGCAAAAAGAAAAAGAAAAAGAAACTAGAACATTGACTTACACCATACACCTGAGGAAATCCTAAATGGATGAAAGGCAAATATCAGTCATGATAAATATAAAAATCCCAGTGGAAAACATAGGCGGTAAAATTTCAGATCTCACATAGCAATATTTTTGTCACTATATCTTCTAGGGCAACAGAAATAAAGGAAAAAATAAACAAATGGGACTATATCAAATTAAAAATCTTCTGCTTGGCTAAAGAATCCATCATCAAAATGAGAAGATAAAAGACTATATGGGAGAACATATTTGCCAATGATAATCAGACAAGGGTTTAATCCTCCAAATATGGAAATAACTCATACTACTCAACACCAGGAAGACAAACAATCCAAAAAGTGGACAAAGAACCTGAATAGACACTTCTTCAAGGAAGACATACAGATGGCCCACAAACATGTAAAGATCCTCAACATCACTAGCCATCAGAGAGATTCAAATGAAAACCACAATGAGATATCACCTCACACTTGTCAGAATGGCTATTATCAATAAAACAACAAACAAATGCTGGTGAAGATGTGGAGAAAATGGAACCTTAGTTCATTGTTGGTGGGAATGCAGTCTGGTGCATCTGCTGTGAAAAATAGTATGGAGTTTCCTTAAAAAAAAATTAAAAACGAAACTGCCTTTTGATTTCACTGCTGGGAATATGTCCTAAGAATCCTGAAACACCAATTCAAAAGAACACATTAACTCCCATGTTCATAGCAGTGCTATTTACAATAGCCCAGATTTGTAAACAGACTAAGTGACCATCAGTAGATGAGTGAATAAAAAAACTGTGGTACATTTACACAATGGAATACTATGCAGTGGAAAGAAAGAAGGAACTTCTAACCTTTGTAAAAGCATGGATGCAACTGGAGACTATTATGCTAAGTGAAATAAGTCAGTCAGTGAAAGACAAATATCATCTGATCTCAACTTATATGAGAAATCTAATGAGCAAAATAGAACCAGAGTCATGGAATCATGGAATTATGAAATAGAGAGACAGTTGTAAGAGGGAAGGAGAGTGGTGGGGATTGATTGAAAGAAGGCGAATGGCTTAGTGAAAGCACATTCATGAAGGACCCATGGACATAGACAATGGTGTGGGGATTGGCTATTGAATTGAGATGGCAGGCTGGGTGAGGAGGACAAAGGGGGAAAATGGGACAACAGTAATAGCATAAACAATAAAACATTAAAAACAAGTTACTATAAAAATTTATATAGGGGTTTGTATAGAGAGAAGTTTGATTTCTCTAGGATAAATCCTTGGGAGAGCAATTGCTGGACTGTATGGTTGTTGCATGTATAATTTTAAAAAAGTAATTGACAATTATTTTCCCAGAGTGACTGATTATTTTTAATAGCAACATATGAGTGTTATACTTTCTCTATACTCTCAACAATAACTGGTGTTGTCACTATGTTTCTTCATTGTGTTTAATTTGCCCGTCCCTAATAAGTAATGTTGTTTACCATCTTTGCATGCTTATTTATCATCTGTATATCCTCTTTAGTGAGGTGTCTCTTCATGTATTTTATAGGTTAGACTGTTTTTCTTTTATTGTATAGTTTTGAGAGTTCTTTATGTATTCTGAATATTAAACTTTGTCAGATGTGTGATTTGTAAATATTGTTTCTCAGATTAGAGTAAAATATTTTTATTTTTATGAAAACTAATTATCTTACGGACTGTGCTCTAGGTGTCTAAGGTGAAATCTAATAAGAACTCTGCCCAATGGTACATTCCACAAATTTTATCTTAAGTTTTTTTTAGTTTTATATATTTAATTCTGTGATCATTTTTAATTAATTTTTGTGAAAGATGTGAGTCTTAGGTCAAGGTTAATTTTTTTTTCAGCCTATGAATATCCAATTCTTCAGCACCATTTGTTAATAAGATTATTCATTATTTACTGAATTGTTTTTGTACCTTTATCAAAAATCAGTTAGGAATTTTTGTATGGATGTATTCTAGGTTCTTTATTCAGTTCCATGTGTCTTTCTCTGTGTAAATACAGCATAGTCTCCATTGCTGTAAATGTAATACTGCCTTAAAATCAGGTATACTAACCCCTCCAATTCTCCTTTTCCAAAATTGCTTTTGTTATTGTAATTCTCTTGCCTTTTTATTTTCTTGAACAATTGTACAAGGTATTGATCTTTAATTTGTTCCCTTGCATTCACTGCCAGTATATTGAAATACATTTGATTTTTTATGCTTATCATATATCTTGAGATATTGATAAATTCACTTAGTAGTTCTAGGGTGTTTTTTTTTAATCCTTGGGATTTTCTATATAGATAATCATAGCATCTGCAAATAGAGATTGTTTAACTTCTTTTCAATGATCATGCATTTTTTTTTTTCTTTGTTTGTCTTATGGTGCAGTCAATAAGAGGAGTGAGAGTAGATATTTTCGCATTGTTCCCAATCTTAGGGAGAAAGTAGTCTTTTACTACTAGTCATAATATCACATATATATATATATATATTTTAGATGTTCTTTACTAACAATAGGAGGTTTTTTTCCATTTCTATTTTTTGAGAGATTTTATCATAAGGGATGTTGAATTTTGTTGAATGATTTTTTCTACATCAATTATACTACATATTCTAGAAATGTAAACTACATCCTATTGGTTGATAGTGTTGTTTATTTTTTCCAAAGCCTTTCTGATTGTTGGTCTATAATTCGTTAAACAAATTACAAGGAGGAGTGTTAAAGTCTTCAAATAAAATTTTACTATTTCTCCTTTTAATTTTTAGTTTTTGTTTCACATAATTCCCACTCTTGCTTGGAACATATTCATTTAGGATTGTTTATTTTTACTCTCTGCATTTCAATCTACTATTATGGTATAAATAAAATTCTTTATTTCAGATAATACATTTTTCTATTATAGAATTTATCTTTGGTTCTTTTTAGTTTCTTTTTTCCCCCCACAAAAGTATTCCATGTCTACATGACTTCTGTTCACCTTTTTTCTTTTAAATCCTTGAATGTATGTTAATAGTGCTCCTAGTTTTAACATCTGTATCACCTCTGGGTTTGTTTCAATTGAATAATTTTCTCACATTTTCCTGCTTCTTCACATGTATTGCAATATTTGACTTTAGGTTGGACACTATGGTATCTACATTCTTGAGATTCTTGGTTGTTGTCTTCCCTTAAAGAATTTTAAGTGTTATTATGTCAGTCAGTTAATGTCCTGGCAGATCATATTATCCCACACAGGCATGGCTCTAGTCTTTCTTAGACTGAGTCTAGAGTAAACCTTACTGTAGGACATAATTTTTATTTCTGAGGCATGGTCTTTTGGGGGTCACAAATTAATGTGAATGGCATTCATGAGGTTTATTCTATACCTACTCAAAACTGTAGTATCTGTCCATTCTGTGCAGCCTCTAGAATGCCCAAAGATTCCCACTGGCTTTCTTCTGTTAGTCTGTCTGTAATTCTCTGCTTGCTCAGATTAGTATTGGGCTAATGACCCGAGAATCCTCATGCAGATTTCTGGTGCTCTTTCTCTTTACATGTCTTCTCTCCCTGGCACTCTGCCCCACAAATTTAGGCTGCTTCAGTAGCTCCAACTCTATTTTTTATATTCAGTGAGAATACCATTCTCTGTTTGGCTTCCACCTCTTTGTGCCACAGTTTGGAAGAAAGCCAGAGAATGAATGTGAATTCACCTAATATGTTTATCCTTCTCTCAAGGATTTAATCATGCAATGTCTTTGTCTGATACCTAAAATCAGCTGCATCCTATATTTTAACCAACTATATAATTATTTACTATGGGAAATAAGTCTGATATCCATTATTCATCATGTCCATAGCCAGAATTCCACAGGCATTGGTATTATTTTTAAAGTTCCTCATGCATTCTAAAATGCATTCAACGTTGAGGACCCCGAGTTAGTTAAATATATTTTAATAGTATTGAGAGCTAATATTTACACAGTAAGCATATTGTACAATATATCAGGCTTATTTAATTCTCACTGCAATTCCATGAAATAAACATCGATAGGGTCCAAATATACAGATGAGAAACTGAGGCATTATAACTTACTGAAGCTCATTTAACTTGTGAATAGCAGAGACAAGATTAAGTTAATATTTTTAAGCTTTTACTGTACTGTAGTACCTCTTCAGGAGTATTAATGAATCAGCTGTAGGGTTCAGCCAAATTAAAGTAAAAAGGAAGTGTTACTTTCTTCTCAACTAGCTACTACTAGTGAAGACATTTCATTAAATTATTTTACAGTGGTACTTTGGTATTTGTCAACTTCAGAACTCATCAAACCTGGCACTCATTGAATTTTGATGAGAAAAAATGTTTCAGCACTTGGCACTTGCTCATCACTCATTGCACTTGCTAGAATTTGTGGGGTGGGTCATAATGCTGTCCCATAAGAGAAAATGCTTCATCAGTGGTCACTTGCTTGCCACTTGTCAGAACAAATTAATGAGTACTGAGATACCACTGTATTTACTAAGGTTTTATTTCAAAAAAAAGTCTACATGGCATCATCATCATCACCATCATCATCATCATCATCATTGTCATAGCTCATTTATTGTACATTTACTTTATGTTAACAATACACTATGCATTTTATGTATATTTTCAATTTCTCATAACCCTTTGATATAGTAGTGTGATAGAGCTGACTCTTACCAGTTTGTGAGAGCTGATTATTAAATTTTCAGGAAGTTTATAAGCTGATTGATGTTCTGTTGGTGAGAGTGATCATACAACAAAAATTGGTAAATTCTACCCATTAGGGCTCCACCTACCTCAAGAAAGTTACTTGTTAAACAATTACTAGCAAACCACTAATATTATTATTAAGTCTATTTTAGAATGAGTTAAGTGATATGGGTTGGGGGTTGGAATTAAATAACTTTCTGCTGGCCACACAGCAAGTAATGGCTAACTAAAAATTTCAGAATCTAGATTCATGTTTAGTATCCACTATTATTACATTGGTATGTATGGCGATGACACTGATTTTGATTATTCAGGCAGGTTGAGATAGGCTAAAAAGAAAAGGGAGGCCATGTAATATTTGATAATTTTAGTTTCAGAAAGGGTGTGTAAATATTTAGTTTTTAATGTTTAGATTATTACTTAGACACAAAATAATTATCTTGCTGTTATTCCGTTTACTCTTGGAATTTATGCCGAAAACCACAGTAGAAGTATTAGGTGCATTGTGATGTCTGCATAAAAAATTTTCTTACACCAGGTCAAGACACAACAAAGAAAGAAAATTACAGGCCAATACCACTGATGAACATAGATGCTAAAATCCTTAACAAAATATTGGCAAACCGAATTCAGCAACACATTAAAAAGATCATACACCATGGTCAAGTGGGATTCATTCCAGGGATGCAGGATGGTTTAATATTCACAACTTGATAAATGTAATTCACCACATAAACAAAATAAATGACAAATATCACATGATCATACCTATAGATGCTGAAAAAGCACTTGATAAAGCACAATACCCATTTATGATGAAAATGCTCAACAAAATAGGAATAGAGGGACTATACCTCAAAATAGTAAAGGCCATATATGAGAAACCTGAAGCCGACATCATACTCAATGGTCAAAAGCTGAAAGCACTACCCCTGAGATCAGGAACAAGACAAGGATGTCCTCTCTCTCCACTCCTATTCAACATAATCTTGGAAATTCTAGCCACAGCAATCAGACAAGAAAGAGAAATAAAATGCATTCAAATTGGAAAAGAGGAAGTAAAACTGTCATTATTTGCAGGTGACATGATAGAGTTCACATAGAAAAGCCTACAGACTCCATGAAAAAACTACTAGACCTAATAAGTGAATCTGATAAAATAGCAAGGTACAAAGTCAATATTCAGAAATTGAAGGCATTTCTGTACACCAACAATAAAATATCAATGATAGAAACTGGAAAAAAAAATCCCATTTACTATAGTAACAAGAAAAATAAACTACCTAGGAATAAAGTTAACCAAAGAGATAAAAGACCTGAACTTGGAAAACTATGTAACACTGAAGAAAAAAATTAAGGAAGATACAAATAAATGGAAGCAAATACCATTTTCATGAATGGGAAGAATTAACATCATTAAAATGTCCATACTACCCAAAGCAATTTACAGATTCAGCGCAATCCCTATTAAAATACCAATGACGTATTTCACAGACTTAGAACAAATACTTCAAAAATTTATATTGAACCCAAAGAGACCCTAAATAGCCAATGCAATCTTCAGGAAGAACAACATGGTAGGAGGAGTCACAATACTTGATGTCAAACTATACTACAAACTCACTGTAATTAAAACAGTCTGGTACTGGCATAAGAACAGACATATAGATTAATGGAACAGAATAGAGAGCTCAGAAATAAACACAGGTCTATATGGTCAACTAATATTTGACAAAGCAGGAAGGAAGATCAAATGGAATGAAGAGAGCCTCTTCAACAAATGATGCTGGGGGAATTGGATAGGGACATGCAAAAAATGAAACTAGATCACCAACTTACACCCTACACCAGAATAAATTCAAGATGGATCAAAGGCTTAAATGTAAGCCATGACACCATAAAAGTCCTAGAGGAAAACATAGGCAGAAAAATTTTAGATATCCCACATAGCAATATTTTCACTGATACATCTCCTAAGGCAAGGGAAATAAAGGAAAGAATAAAAAAATGGGACTACATCAAACTAAAGAGTTTCTACTCAGCAAAATAAAACAGCAGCAAGATGAAAAGAAAACCAACAGTACAGAAAAACATATTTGCCAATGATACGTCAGACAAGGGATTGATCTCCAAAATATATAAAGAACTTATATGACTCAACACCAGGAAGACAGAAAACCCAATTAAAAAATGGGCAAAGGAGCAGAACAAACACTTCTCCAAAGAGGACATACAGAGGGCCCATAGGCACATGAAAGAATGCTCAACATCACTAGCCATTAGAGAGATGCAGATTAAAACCACAATGAGATACCACATTACACCAGTCAGAATGGCCATCCTCAACAAATCAACAAACAACAAATGCCTTGAAGGATGTGGAGAAAATAGAACCCTAGTGCACTGCTGATGGGAATGCAGACTGGTGCAGCCACTATGGAAAACAGTATGGAATTTCCTCAAAAAACCAAAAATGGAACTGCCTTTTGACCCAGCAATTCCATTGCTATGATTATACCCGAAGAATCTTGAAACACCAATTCAAAAAAAACCTATGTACCCCTATGTTCATAGCAGCACTATTTATAATAGCCAAGTGCTGGAACAGCCTAAGTGCCCATTAGTGAATGAATGAATCAAAAAACTGTGGTACATTTACACAATGGAATACTATTCAGCAGGAAGAAAGAACTCCTACCATTGCGATGACACGGATGGAACTAGAGAGAATTATGCTTAGTGAAATAAGCCAGGCAATGAAAAACAAATACCATATGGTATCACCTAATACAGGAAACTAAGGAACAACACAAACAAATGAGCAAAATTGAACCAGAGGCATGTAAACAAGGAACAGAGTAACAATTACTAAGGAGAGCAGGGAGGGAGAAAAGGGGAGTAAGCAGGGATAGAGTCCAGTCAAGGAACTAGTATAAATGAGCCATGGACATGACAATGGGGTGGAGTTTGACTGTGGGAGAAGGGGGGCTGGAGGGAACAATGGTGGAAAAAGTGAGACAACTGAAATAGGAAAACAATAAATAAATCAAAAAAGAAAAAAGAAAAAAAATTTTTCTTACAGAGAACTTACCTTGAGATGAAGTAGAGGGAGAGTCATGCCCATTGTGTTCTATTAGGGAGAGTTTAGGGGTACTCTCTTGGATATAACTTCACTTGACAATTAAAATGTTTTGGTTCCTAGCATTACTGAACATAGACTGATAAAGTTACGAAAGGCAAAAGAGCCAGTCAAAAGTAGGTTTCTGTTTTTCTTGAGTGTGTATTAAGACTAAATAAAAATAAAAACATTTATTGAGTGCATATGCTATATCAAATACTATTTTAAATGATTTATAAGTTTTAATTCCTTCAACCTTCATAATAAACTATTTTTTGGGTGTGTGATGAAGGATTTAGGGACCCCAAAGCTAGAATGGGGAAAAGGAAAGCTTTCATTTGTTTCTCCTCTGCCCAATCTTGCAATCATAGCTAAATCGCCCCCATAGTCCAAGTGGGGTTGAGCTATTACACTACAAAAGCACATGTTAATGCAGCAACAGTTTTGATTAAATACTCAAATAAAAAAATACATGTTTCTTTACTTGCGATTTTTCCTTCTCAGTTCCAAGAGGAAGGTCAGAGTAGGCGAGCAGAAGGGCCATGCTTATATTAGGCACCCCTCTCATTTCACTCCAGACCATTATGAATGCCCAGCGCCAGCTGAACCCATCACCAAGTCGAGACAAAAGAGGGCTCAGTAACAGAAGGACCAGAAGTCTAAAAGACAAAACAAATTTTAAAAAGTTATTCTTGTCATAGAAATTTCTTTCCATTTCATCCTACTCTATTCATTCTAATCTATTCTTTGTGGAATTGCCAACTCTTAGACAAATGAACCTTCTTTCACCCACTGTTGGCATAGCATTAAAGGAAGGCAGAGGGCATTCCATAGAAAAAGATGCCAGAAGAGTCATTAAATCTTCTTTGCTTCTTCCAGCTGGGTGAGTAGTGGGGAAATTACACATCACCTTTGAGTAGTGCTTCTTTAGGCAGAAAAGAAAAAGTTAGAGACATTTTGTAGATACATATTTTATTCTGGGATCCTCAAAAGAAATAAAAACCAATCTAATGAATAAGAAGTAAGGAAAAAAGTTCTCCCTTTCTTTTTCCTTGTAGACTTAAATCTTACTAAACCTGTACAATATTTATCAATTTATTTCCATTTCTTCTTTCAGTTACATACCATTTTTATAGTTTATACTAACACTATCTGATAATTTGGGACTAATTTTCACTTAGCACTAGCCGACTTGATGTCTACTTCCAACTGGTTTTCCTAGAGGGAAGTGAAATGTTAGCAGTTTGAGTGATGGAGATTAAAGAACTGTGAGATTCCAGTTTGGTGGTTTTTCTTCTCTACATCATCTGCTTTTGCCTACATTGACAGACTCTTTTTCTGCCTCTTTATGTTGGAAAAGGGACTACAAAAATTTTTTGAGGAAGAAAGACATTTAAAAAGAGGACTTCTTTATGATTTTAAAAAGCTATTTCCAACAATGATTATTAGAAAATTACTTGTTACACAAAATTAAGCAAACAAAGCAAGAAATTTAAAAAAATTTATGATAGGTGTTTAACTTCATGAACCCTCATAGAAAAAGAAAAATGAAATACACCAAATGTTAATAGCAGTTGCCTCTAGGTAGTAAACATATGATCTTTTTTTCCTTTTTCTAATTTTCAAAAATTGTATAAAGGTCTTGCATTGCTTTGAAATGTAGCTAAAAACTAAAATAGACAAAACCAACCAACCAAAAACAAACAAACAAACAAACTTCTAAGCACTAATTTGCTTAGGTTGGAAAAGAAGGGTTTAAAGAACATATATAAATTACTCATGGACATGGACAATGTGTATGTGTGGGGATATGATTGAGGGAGAAGGGGTGAGCTGCGGGGGGAGCAATGGGGGAAAAATGGGACAACTGTAATTGAAGAACAAAAAAATTTAATTTTTTGTCAAAAATAAATAAATAAAACCATAAAAAAAAAGAAAGAATCAAGTTTTCATTCTAAGAAATGAAGCATTTTTATTATTTAAACAAATACCTTCAGGTTTATTCTGTTTCTTATAAATAGAAAACTTTAAATGACATTCTTACCTTAAAACAATAAGTGTGAAGTAGATATTTAATGAATAGTATATATCAGAAAATGATATATATAAATATGTATATGCGGGAATTAGAAGTCCAATGAAAGTAAACACCATAACAAAAGCCACAAATGATACACAATTCCAGAATCTGCATTTTCAGAAAAAAATCTATAGTTAATTATGGT
This sequence comes from Furipterus horrens, assembly GCF_987537825.1. Classification (NCBI taxonomy): domain Eukaryota; kingdom Metazoa; phylum Chordata; class Mammalia; order Chiroptera; family Furipteridae; genus Furipterus; species Furipterus horrens. The sequence continues at coordinate 95,884,126 of NW_028327171.1, forward strand.
TAATTAACATATTCATTGCAAGGCTCATCTGTGAGTGAGGCATTAAGTTAGGCATTATCAAGAAAGTAAAGATGGATAAAGTATTTATTAACACTCAAGGGTCTTATAATTTAGGGAGAAAGAAACACTAAGGCAAGTAAACAAACAATTCCAAAGCAATTTTAACCACTTTGCACTGATTGTAAATTGGTGTCTTTCTTCTTGGGTTGACTTTGAAAGACAGATTTAGGTTGTAGTTATGCTATTTTGACAAAACTCCTTCAGGCACCACAGTTCACACAGCTGAAAAATATTGACTGTAAAATCCTTGTATCAATAGGAAGAACTAAAATCATTGATCTTGAAAGGGAAGACTGAACTGTTACTATGATTTAAATAGTGAGAGAATTAACCCTTTGCCTAAAATTTACAAAGCACTTGGAAGACATGAATGGCTCTTTTATTCACATGAATGCCCCTTATAGATTCTCCCTTTGGGATTTGTGAGCATGTGTTTATTCAAGTGCTCTGGAGCACAGGAAAACTCTGTATCATCCCAAAGTTCATGCTCTCATCAGCTGCATGCAGAGCAGTTGAAAAAGCACATGCAAATCCAATGTGGGTCATGTTTACATGTTTGGGTGTTGGGACCACAGGAGGCTATTTGAAACTGATTTATCATTGTCTCTTTCTATATTTCATGTCTTTGATTTCGACTGTTATAACAAAATTAATTGAAAAGTTTAAAAAGGCATATGAATACAATTTCATGAGAGAAGGTAGCCTGGTTTTACAGGCTAGAACTCTGTTCTAGAAACCCTTTAAAGATAACTTTTGTTTCTTCTCCAGGAATACTGCTTTTGCTTAAAAACAAATTCAATACTAAATGCAAACCTTTTTCTGTTACATTAATAAACAGAAATCTGTTTCTGAACTATATCTAAGAGACATTATCAGAGAAAGATGTAATATGAAACATTCTAGCCTAGAAAATATTAAAGGAAATCATTCAAAATATTTTTTCTATGACTGAATTTAGGCTTATTACTCTATGCTGAGAGCTATCATTCCTTTCTTGTAAATGCATGGACATATTTTAAATTTTGTTATCTTCTGGTTTTAAATATTGCATCCAACATTAACTTGAAGGAAAACACACTGAGATCTATTCTATGACAACTGTGTAATTTTTCTATTTTTTACTCTTCTTTTGACTTCCCTATCAAAAGCAATCCAATTGTTGCCCTATAAACATAGGCACCCCTCAAAATTATTTCTCAAAGCACTTTATCCACCTAATCATATAATTAAGGAAATCACTTGTAAACATTGAGTAGGATGATTCAGTCAAGGGAGTGGTGAATATGAATCAATATCATACTTTGCTACTTATTTAACAATTACATAATTTAAAAATTAACTTTAACATTGTGGAAAATGCCACCAAACAGCAAAAGTTAGTCTTGTTATTTAGCATAAAATGTAATCAAATTAATTAATCCATAAATATTGAGAAGCTGACAAGATCTTTCATGTGTGATAGAAATTTATGAAATAAACCTGATGAGGAGGAGAACAGATTTTCTAAGGAATCAGTTTCTGTCAAATTCATAGTAGTATGAGTCAAACAACCAAGGTCTAAAACCATCTCATTGATGTCTGCATGTGTGTGTGTGTGTGTATATATATAAATACAATAAGTCATGAACATGCAAAAAAGAGCTTCTAAATATTTTTTAAAGTCCCTTTCTTTCATCTGATAATCATGAGTTATGCTAAAAAATATAGATCTTTTATTGCAGCAAAGGGTCACAATTTTGTATGTAAGTTTCACCTGGAGAGTTTTTAAATATCAGAAGTCCTATGCATCCATATTATTTTTATTGCCCAATGTTGCACCACTACTAGCCTAGAAGAATGACAACAACTTATGGAGTAGACATTTTAGGGATGCCAATTTGCCTGGAATAAAAGATTATACAGGATGGCAAGGAAGTAGTTCATACATGGAGAATTTCTTTCTAACAAGCTGATGTATGAATAGAAGCATGAAGGAAGTGAGGCAGCTACTTTTGCTGATATGTAAGGGAAGTATGGCAATATGTAGAAAAGGCAATATGTAGAAGGACACAAGCCCAAATAGAAGCACATTTGGCATATCTGAGAAACAGCAAGGTGATCAGTGTATAGATTAGAGTGAGTGAGGATGAGAGTGGTAGAAATGAATCTCAGAGATAATGGAGGGACATATTATAGGACTTTGTTTCCCATTAAAACTATTTTGGCTTGTAGCCAAATGAGATGAGAAATTAGATGATTTTAAAGGAAAAAAATTATCTGAGAAAGGAGGAAGTGAGGTGGGTAAGAATCAGTAAAAGATCATAGGATCAATGCATTATAATCTCAGTGAGTTTGTGGAATTGTTAGAATTGGGGTCATGCTGGGTGAAAGCTAAAAAGATGGGAGATAGTGCACTTCTGCTCTTAAAGAGTAATATGGACCTTCTGTAGTTTATTGTGCAATTAATGGAATTTATCATTATTATATCATTTCAACTATTTGGAGGATAGAAGCTGGTATATATCATATTTTAGATGCTAAGATTCTTAAAATTGAGATTATGAAGTGAGGAATAGAACCAACATGAATTTGAGGTGAACTTACACATTTTATATATATATATATATATATATATATATATATATATATATATATATATATATTTCTTTTTAATTAGTTTTTCAATTACAGTTGTCCCATTCCTCCCCATTGCTCCCCTAACCCCACTGACCCCTTCTCCCACAGTCATATGCTCCCCCATTGTCCATGTCCATGAGTCATTTATACATGTTCTTTGACTAAACTCTTCCCTTACTTATCCCCCTTCTCTCAAACCCCTCTCCCCCCTGATAACTGTTATTCTGTTTCTTGTTCAATTTAGTTTATTTGTTTGTGTTGTTCATTAGTCTCCTGTATTAGGTGATATCATATGCTATTTTTCTTTCATTGCCTGGCTTATTTCACTAAGCATAATTCTCTCTAGTTCCATCCATGTTGTTGCAAATGGCAGGACTTCCTTCTTTCTTTCTGCTGCATAGTATTCCATTGTGTAAATGTATCACAGTTTTTTGATCCACTCATCTTCAGATTGGCACTTAGGCTGTTTTCAGCACTTAGCTATTGTAAACAGTGCTGCTATGAACACAGGGGTGCACAAGTTCTTTTGAATTGGGGTTTCAGGAATTTTTGAGTATAATCCTAGCAGTGGAATTGCTGGTTCAAAAGGCAGTTCCATTTTCTGTTTTTTTTTTTTTTTGAGATAATTCCAAACTGTTTTCCATAGTGGCTGCACCAGTCTGCATTCCCACCAACAGTGCAGTAGGGTTCCCCTTTTTCCACATCCTCGCCAGCACTTGTTGGTTGATTTGTTGATGATGGCCATTCTGACAGGTATAAAGTAGTATCTCATTGTGGTGTTTATTTGCATCTCTCTGGTGGTTAGTAATGTTGAGCATTTTTTCATGTGTCTATGAACCTTCTGTGTATCCTCCTTGGAGAAGTGTTTGTTCAGGTCTTTTGCCCATTTTTATTTGAGTTGTCTGTTTTCTTGGTGTTGAGATGTGTAAGTTCTTTATATATTTTGGAGATCAATCCCTTGTCTGAGGTATCATTGGCAAATATGTTTTCCCATATGGTTGGTTTCCTTTTCATCTTTCTAATGTTTTCTTTTGCTGAGCAGAAACTCTTTAGTTCGATGTAGTCCCATTTGTTTATTCTTTCCTTTATTTCCCTTGCCTTAGGAGATGTATCAGTAAAAATACTGCTACATAGGATATATAAAATTTTCCTGCCATTGTTTTCCTCTAGGACTTTTATGGTGTCATGGCTTATATTTAAGTCGTTGATCATCTTGAGTTTATTCTGGTGTGTGGTGTAAGTTGGTGGTCTAGTTTCATTTTCTGCATGTCCCTTTCCAGTTCTCCCAGCACCATTTGTTGAAGAGGCTCTTCTCACTCCATTTTATGCTCCCTCCCCCTTTTTCAAATATTACTTAACCATATAGTCCTGTGTTTATTTCTGGGCTCTCTATTCTGTTCCATTGATCTATATGTCTGTTCTTATGCCAGTACCAGACTATTTTGATTACAGTGGCTTTGTAGTATAGTTTGATGTCTGGTATTGTGATTCCTCCTGCTGTGTTCTTTTGTCTTAAGATTGCTTTGGCTATTTGGGGTCTTTTTTGGTTCCCTATATATTTTTGAAGTATTTGTTCTAGGTCTGTGAAATATGTCATTGGTATTTTAATAGGGATTGCATTGAATCTGTAAATTGCTTTGGGTAGAATGGACATTTTAATGATGTTGATTCTTCCCATCCATGAATATGGTATATGCTTCCATTTATTTGTATCTTCCTTAATTTTTTTCTTCAGTGCTACATAGTTTTCCAAGTTCAGGTCTTTTATCTCTTTGGTTAAGTTTATTCCTAAGTACTTTATTTTTCTTGTTACTATAGTAAATGAGATTTATTTTTAGTTTCTATCTCTGATATTTTATTGTTGGTGTACAGAAATGCCTTAGATTTCTGTATATTTAATTTGTATCCTGCTATTTTGCCAAATTCGCTTATTATGTTGAGTAGTTTTTTAGTGGAGTCTATAGGCTTTACTATGTATACTATCATGTCATCTGCAAATAATGACGGTTTTACTTCCTCTTTCCCAACTTGGATGAATTTTATTTCTTTTTCTTGTCTGATTTCTGTGGCTAGAACTTCCAACACTGTGTTGAATAGGAGTGGAGAGAGTGGGCATCCTTGTCTTTTTTCTGATCTGAGGGGGAATGCTTTCAGCTTTTGACCATTGAGTATGATGTTGGCTTCAGGTTTCTCGTATATAGCCTTAATTTCATTGAGGTATGCCCCCTCTATTCTCATTTTTCTGAGTGTTTTCTTCATAAATGGGTGTTGTACTTTATCAAATGCTTTTCTGCATCTATTGATATGATCATGTAATTTTTCTCTTTCATTTTATTTAGGTGGTGTATTTTATTTATTGATTTGCAAATATTAAACCATCCTTGCATCCCTGGGATGAATCCCACTTGATCATGGTGTATGATCTTTTTAATGTGTTGCTGGATCCTGTTTTCCAATATTTTGTTGAGGATTTTAGCATCTATGTTCATTAGCAATATTGACCTATAGTTTTCTTTCTTTGTTGTGTATTGACCTGGTTTTGGGATTAGGGTAATACTGGTTTCATAGAAAGAGTTTGGGATTTTCCCCTCTTGGATATTTTGGAATAGTTTGAGAAGGGAAGAAGTTAATTCTTCCCTAAAGGTTTTGTGAAATTTGCCCCTGAAGCCATACAATCCAGGGCTTTTGTGTGCCAGGAGAGTTTTGATTACTGTTTCAATTTCATTCTTTGTTATTAGTCTTTTCAGACTTTCTGCTCCTTTTTGATTCAGTTTTGGAAGATTATATGTTTCTAGAAATTTGTCCATTTCATCTAGGTTTTCAAATTACTTGCCATATAGTTGTTGTAGTAATTTCTTACAATTCTTTTTATTTCTGTGACAGCAGTCGTGATTTCTCTTTTGTTTCTGATTTTGCTTATTTGAGTCCTCTCATTTTTTTTTTCTTGTTGAGCCTGGCTAAAGACTTGTTGATTTTGTTTATTTTTTTAAAGAACCAGCTCCTAGTTTTGCTGATCTTTTGAATTGTTTGTTTAGTCTCTATGTCATTTAATTCTGCTCTGACCTTGATGATTTCCTTCCTTCTACCTGCCTTGGGCTTTGTTTGTTGTTGTTCTAGTTCTTGTAGCTGTAGAGTTAAATTTTTTATTTGAGATTCCTCTATGCTTTTCAGGTAGGCCTGTGTTGCTGTGAACTTTCCTCTCGGGACTGCTTTTGCTGTGTCCCATAGGTTTTGGGCTGTTGTGTATTCATTATCATTAGTTTCCAGAAAGTTCTTGATCTCTTCCTTGATGTCATTGTTAACCCATTCATTATTTAGTAGAATGTTATTTATTCTCCATTAGTTTGGATGTCTTTGATTTTTTTTCTTGAGTTTGACTTCTAGTTTCAAGGTGTTGTGGTCTGAAAAGATGCTTGATATAATTTCAATTTTCTTAAATTTTTTGAGGTTTGTTTTGTGTCCTATCATGTGGTCTATCTTTGAAAATGTCCCATGTGCACTTAAAAAGAATGTATATTTTGCTTCTTTGGGGTGAAAAGTTCTATATATATCAGTTAAGTCCATTTGGTTTAGTGTGTTGTTCAATGCCTCAATATCCTTGGTGTTTCTTTGATTTGAAGATCTGTCTATTGTTGATAATAAAGTGTTAAAGTCCCCTACTACGAGTGTGTTGCTGTTGATGTCCTTCTTGTATTGTTCTAGTATTTTCCTTATATATTTGGGTGCTCCTATGTTGGGCGCACATATGTTTACCAGAGTTATACCTTCTTGATGGATTGTTCCCTTAAGTATTATAAAATGTCTTTCTTTGTCTCTTTTTATGGCCTTGCTGTGAAATCTGTTTTGTCTGATATAAGTATTGCTATCCCAGCTTTTTTTTATGTCCGTTTTCTTGGAATACTTTTTTCTATCCCTTCACTTTCAGTCTGTGTAAATCTTTTGTTTTGAGGTGTGTTTCTTGTAGACAGCATATATGTGGGTAATGTTTTGGTATCCATTCCACTACCCTATGTCTTTTAATTGAAGCATTTAATGCATTTACATTTAAGGTTATTATTGACAGGCATTTATTCATTTCCTTTTTTACCTGTGTTCCTCTCCCTGTCTTTTCTTCTTCTTTTTCTTAAAGCATTCTCTTTAGCATCTCTTGCAATGCTGGTTTGGTAGAGATGAATTCTTTTAGTCTTCCTTTGTCTGAGAAACTCCTTATTTCATCATCCATTTTGAATGAAAACCTTGCTGGGTAGAGTATTCTTGGTTGTAGGCCTTTGTTTTTCATTGCTTGAAATATTTTTTGCCATTCCTTTCTGGCTTGTAGTGTTTCTGTTGAGAAATCGGTTGATAGCCTGATCATAGCTCCCTTGTATGCTATTTGTTGTTCTTTTCTTGCTGCTTTTAGGATTCTCACTTTGTCTTTGAATGTGCCATTTTAATTATGATGTGCCTTGGAGTGGGCCAGTTGGGGTTCATTTTCATTGGGACCCTCTGTGCTTCCTGGACTTGCATGACTTTTTCTCTCATCAGGTTAGGAAAATTTTCTGCCATTACTTTTCCTATCAGGTTTTCTATCCCTTGCTCCTCCTCTTCTCCTTTTTGTATTCCAATGATTCTAATGTTGTTTAGTCTCATGTTGTCCTGCAGTTCTCTTAAACCTTCTTCATTCTTTTAAAATCTTTCATTTTGTTGCATTGTCTGGGAATTTTTTTCTACATTGTCCTCTAACTCACTGATCCAGTCCTCTGCTTCATTTAGCCTGCTTTTGATTGATTCTACTGTGTTCTTCACTTCAGAAATTGTATTCTTCATTTCTTCCTGGTTCTTATTCATAGTTTCTGTGTCCTTTTTTATGCTGGTGTAGGTCTCTGTAAGTTCCCTGTAGCTTCCCTGCAATTCTTTGTAGTTCCTTGGAGTTTCCTGTAATTTCCCTGGAGTTTGTCATAGTTTTCTTTGAGATTGTCAAGTACATTGACTTTTTTTTTAATCACCATTCTTTTGAATTCCATGTCTGATAGTTGGCTTATGTCTAGTCCCTCTAGCTCTCTTTCTGGGGATTCCTCTTTTCCTTTCATTGGGAGGTTGTTTCTGTGTCTTCCCATGTTGAATTCTTCTTGTTTGTTTTTGTTTATTAGATATGTCTGTTTTGATTTCCCACCTTTTTGGTATGAGATTATTTATAGGGGAACTGGGGGGTTCAGTGGTGCAGTCTCTTTGATTTCCTGAGCCTGATGCTCTTGGGATGCCCTTTATGACATTTGTTTATGTTGTCTGGTTGTATTTCAGTTACTCTTTGGTGGATTCTTCCCTCTTGCTAGTTGATTGAGTGTCACTTTGCCCACCTTGTCTTGAGTTCTTTTGTGGAGATGCTGTTAAAACATAAACACACAACCCAGGCAAGAAACCCACACCCTCAAAAATATCCTCCACCTAACAATCCCACTATTGGCAGCAAATGAGCCAGTATCAATATAAATGTAGAGAAGTTAAGACTATTATACTATAGGAGAAACAGATAAAAGTTGTTTTAAATGTAAAAAAGATGATTTTTGAGAGGGAAGATAATAAAATAATAATAGTAGCAAGTAGGGTCAAGGCTATGCAAGACAGTTAGTAATATTTACATTGTATGTTTAAAAAGAGAGGGAATAATGCAGAATAAAGTGAGAAAGTGGAAGTGTATAGTATTAGGTTTAAATAGCAGTTATATGCTATATGTTTAGTGTGAAAGAAAGGCAAAACAAAACAGACAAACAAAAATTAAAGAAGAAGGATAAGAGGGAGAGAAGGTAGGAAATAGATTAAAGAAAGAGTTTTTAAAAAAGGAAGAAAAACATAAAATAAAATAAAAAGGAAGAGGAAAAAAAGGGGGAGAAAAAAGGGTAAGGAAAAAAGAAAAGAAAAAACAAAAAAGAATTTTTACTCAGTTCAACCTTTGTGCACAGTCTTTTTTTTCCTGGATCCACACGTGATGAAAATTCCATGGGTTTCAAATCTTTTCTGGCTGGCTGGCTGTGAGGAGATTTGGCTGGTTTCCGCGGCTGCTTTTCTTTCACTCGTGAGCCTGTTGCAACTTTCTGCTGTGAACCACACTGAGTTGGGTCTCTTCCCACTTGTCCTACAGCACCCTCCAGCAGTCCTCAGGCTTCTCTAGCAATGCTGTTCTGCTGGCAAGCCAGTGTGCATATTCCTAGTCCCTGCCCAGCCTTGGGTCCTGTCTTTGCTTCTCC